>NW_027468664.1:4187775-4542775 GCF_046254945.1 Alosa pseudoharengus | reverse complement strand
GAGCTGTAATGTGTGAGCGTTGCGTAGAATGTCAAAACACTCCCAACCTTTACACCTCCATGTGTTATTATGCTTCCGTCACATGCCCGAGATTAGCCCAGAGGTGCTAGGACAACTATGACAGGTTTAATAGATTTTTAAACTCTTTACAATGTGAATATTAGCGTCATTTCTCAGCAGTGAAGGCGTGAGTCTTATTACTTGGCTACTCCACTATCAGGGTGTGAGCATTTTATATAAGAATTAAGTAGTAGCAATGGCCCAGGCAACTTCGCCCTGGTGATACGTGAGGGATCATTTTTGTGCCCTTGACAGAGTTTCAGAGGACCAACGGACTTCTGTCTAAACTACAGTCAGTGGGTGGCTCTCAGCTAAACCAATTGTAGTAAAAAGACATGTGGTAACCAGTTGTAGTAAAAAGACTTGTGGTAACCGACCATGGGACTTGCTATTGTGTCCGTCCCTCTGTGTGTGTATGTGTGTGGGGACAGCAGCCATGTGATCACAACACAGAGGTGACACGGGATCACCTGGGAGTGGTCCCACCCACTCATGACTCAACAGTTTCCTTTGCCTCGCAAGTCCCTTTATAGACTCTGGCTTTTTTTCACAGGCCAGTCATGTGAGGTCCATGCAATAGGTTAGGGTATTTGGCCCTCCCCTTTGGTGGCTCTACATCTCAATGCTGCTTCTGACCTTTTCAGTGTCCTCTGAGCCCTAGCTGGACACACGGTCACACTCTCCCCCATTTGGTATCCTTAACACCAGTGGGGATAAGGCAAGGTGAGCCTTCTCCAGCAGTGAAATAATCACAACTGCCATTGTGTCATTTGTAGAGCTGTGATTCTGTTTATAGTTTATGGGCGAAAGAAAAACATTGGCATCGTGACAATGTTGTGCTATCGAGCAACGCACACACCTCACATGTGACTCCAGTATCAGTGTTCCGCGAGGGTGGCTAAAGTGCGGCTGCGCTACACACACACACACACACACACACACACACACACACACACACACACACACACACACACACACACAGGATGCAAATATAGCAACCGTTGTGTGAAAGTCAGGATTCCTCTCACCGGCGATGAGCCATATAAGGGGCTCAGTGGCAGAAACCTTGACAGCCTGTTAAGTCTCTCGTGCAGGTTTCCATGGAAACTCCTGCTCCTCACACTGCCGGGGCCATGCCGTCTGGGCGGCTGAGACTAATTAATTTCAGCAATCATGGCTCCATGCCAACCTAACACGAGTGTGCTACTTTACGGCACAAGGCTGTGAGGAAATCCTCTCGCCCTTTGTAGCTGCACGTAAGGTTATATGTTATTCCACATTGCCTTGCCAGCCTGGTGTTTCACACACTTTGCAGATGTAACATGTAGCCCCAGTGGTTTATGTCTGAACTGCCTCTTTGTAGACCAGACATATAACCAACATCACAGCCCAACATCTGCATCGTAAAACGTAATGCTTTGGGCAACTCTAATGAAAACATTATTTTTTAGTTGACAAATGAAGACCTCCACATTCAGGCCAGACCTTCGCTCAACATTTAGACTGATGGCTTGAAAAACAACAGAGCTTCAGAGGGTGAAGCCATGATGACTCATTGCCTCCAGTGACAACATTGTTTAGTTCTTGGGGGCTGACTGCTACTGTAGACTGCTGTTATGAGCAGTTTGAGCCACAGTGTTATTACCCATCAGGCTGTCATCCTGCCCTCCAAACACCACCGAATGCCAGGAAATGAGTGGAGCAGCATGACTCAGATCATCGACAGATATGTTCACAAGAGGAGTTGCTCTGTAACTTGACAGGACACAGAGCTTGAGCTTGCCAATTGCTTATAGGTATATTTACAGTCTTAGTTAGTTAGTGTACAGTTGAACACCTACTGTACACATAAATCATGAAATAGCAATGGCATTGTTTTCTGTTAATATTACCATTTTTGACTAAGGCATTTTACAGTGAAAATGTTGTTTACAGTAGGTTTACAGTAGGCATAAAACAAAAACATACTGTGCTACTCATGATATATGGCATTGTATCAATAATGTATACTTTGATGCTGCCCTGGTGCAGAACTTAATCATGCTAGCCTGGGCTATAATCATGTGTAACGGATGCCAGCTAACATAGCTGTGCATGTGGAATGTTAGTAAAGCTTACTCCCTGATGCCTCAAGAGCAGTGCTGGCATGAAAACTAGCAGCCTGGGCTTTTAGCTCGATTGTCAGCATGCTCGACTCCTGATCCGAAGTGCTGCTGTTTCGCAGGTTCGAGTCTGGGCGTGTGCAGGGCTGAACCGCGCAGGTTCATCACAAAGCAGGTTACATCGGTGCCGTGACCCGGATCAGGAGTGAGGTTTAGGGGCGTGAGTATAACGAAAGCCAGCTTGCATAGCTGTGAATGTGGAATGTTAGTAAACTTACTCCCCGAGGCCTCAAGATCAGTGCTGGCATGAAAGCTAGCAGCCTGGGCTTTTAGCTCGATTGACAGAACGCTCGACTCCCGATCCGAGGGGTTGCTGTTTCGTGGGTTTGAGTGGGCGTGTGCAGGGCTGAACCGCGAAGGTTCAACACAAAGCAGCTTACACATGCATGATAGTGGTTTACTTCTAAGAATGCAAATTAGTTGGTTTACACATCCTTGTACTCCCAATCAGCCAATCATGCTCTGAAAAACATCAGTTCCATCATAAAAAAAAATAAAAGGAAAAAGATTCTGAGAAGCATTTTAGTGACCACAATCAATCACATCTGCCATCTCTTTAATGCTGTAAAAGAATCTGGCATGACTAGCAATGCACAAGCCCAAAGTCCTACTCCTATCCGTTCCTTTTGCAGCTATACAAGTGGCTAGATGCAGATTTACACTTGACGTACATTTGGTTCCTCATACCCCTTCCCCCAGAATCATATGGTGTGTCTTGGGCACGGTGTCACTGTCATCTATGTGCAGGGTTATTCTTAGTCGTATCGGAGCAGGAGCTTGTCCTTCAGTTTATCAGCACAAATCAAGTGGAAGGTTTTCATCGGCATGTCCAGTATTGTGGCATAGTGTGGCAGTTGCTAATTTAATCAGGAACGGCATGTCACTGTGCATCACGTGCAGCAGCTAAGCAGGTGCTAGCGTAAGTGTCTCATCAATCACACTGTTCTTTGTGCCATATCTGCCCATCTGCTCTGTGAATGGTTTTGAGACAGTCCATAGTATATCAGTGAATGTAACAATTAGAGGGTCCTGTTTTACCTGTGCGGGCGTTTTCTCTGTGAGTCTGTTTGCCGCGTTTGACAGCATCAGTATGCGCCGTGCTGTGCCGAGCTCTGCCGTTTTGATTCAGAGAGGATTGACAGGTGATAACATATTAATGGAGCCTTTGAGGGCATGTGGAGACGTGCTATTGCACAGAATACACAAGAGGCCACAAACTATATACAGCTCTGTGCCATGTGGGCACTGCCTATAAGAAAGCTCAGAGGCTGTTACTTTGATCACTCCACAATGATTTCTAACAGCAAGACACAAGACCAATTAGCATATATGTTGAAACATTCAATCCATCTGGGACAGAAACAGAATTTATTTAACTCTCCATGGGGATTTTTCATATCTAACTTGGTATTTTAATAGCTTGGAGATGATCTGTAATATTGAAATCATAAGAGGCTGATATGGTAAATAATGAAGCAAAAGTTGTATGCTAAATGCAAAATGTATTTTCCTCTCAACAGCTTTTACTTTAAAAATCATTGTTTGTCTGAAGTGATGGTTTGTACTGTATGTTTTAAGATATCAACACTCCTGATTGAGTTTAACTTTGCAGAGTGATCTTTAACCTTGTAAGTAGATTTTTACTGTGTGGAGTAACTAGGTGATTGGACTACCAACCAATCATAGGAGAGTTGGGAGAGGGTGTGTCTGTGATTGTGAGCGGGTGTGAGTAAGAGAGAGAAAGACATGTGAATGTGTGACCACTATACCCAAAGATCACTTCAAGGTTGTTTTCATTAAGGTGAGAAGGCAGTGGACCAAGATAACAGCAGAGAAGCAAAGGGCCTGCATAGAAATGCACATGGAAAGAAAAGAGCGCGTGCAGGCAAACATCACACCGCTTCCTTCCCTAGCAGATGCCCATGAATATTCAGACAGGGTCTTCACGCTGTGGCCATCGTGCACTTTTTCCTCGACAGTGTGATGGGGTTTGCCTCCAGTGGCATTCGCCTCTAGTGGAGCACCACTAGCTCTGCCAGAACTGAAAGGTCAGCTATACTTCTATGTGACAGTTCTCACATCTCCCCCTCTTGACAGACCTCTGTCATTTTTTCCCCTGCATTTATCCAGTGTCATTTGACGACAGCAGAGCAGTGCTGCAGTTGAAAAATAACTGCGCAACCCCTAGACTCAATCCACAGAGCATAATATTCCATCTGATTTGTCATGCCCAAAATTAAGCAATCTGCAAGATACAGATGTGAAGTTTGACAGTGGGCATAGAACTCAGCTGATTTCAATTGACTAACATAATGGTTAATCCTTAAAATGACTCCTTGTGTGCAAACCACAGTATTAGTCATGTACTGTGTGTTAGTTATGTACTGAGCTCCATAAAGGCTGCTGTAGTTTTCCCTATTTCTCTATGGAAAAATATATTCAGAAACATTCTTAAGTGATTGATGTTCCATGTGTAGTAGTAGTATTGCTTTGCTGTTGCTTCATGGAATGGCTAAAAACCCTACAAGCTTGAGTGATGTCTCTGTTTCCTACACGTATAAAAATAAATATCCTTCATTTTTCATGCATTCATGCATATGATCACACGGTCCAATCAGCAATAGTTTGTAGCGGGAGTGCTGAAGAAAAGGCCCATTTTTCTGTGCAAACCCCAAACGTCTCGGAGAGTTTCCTGCACTCTCTCATCAGGTCGGGTCTGGCTTGGGACTTGGCGCCACCCCTTCGAGGGCAATATGGGCACACTGTAGACACAACTCTTTCCACAGGGTCTCCACGAGCTGAGCGTCAGCCCTCCCCAATTGGAAGAGGACAAATGAGCAGTCGGGGAAATGAGCGAGATGGGCAACCAGAGAATGCCAGGCGGGGCAGGTCACAGTGGGCGCCTGGTGCGCTTCCAGCAGCGCTACTAAATATGTCCTTTCTGGACGGACATAAATAGTGAGGTCAGTCCAGGACAGTCTCCACACACTTATTTGTGTGTCGTCCAGCTGCTTCTGGAGGCAGTAGCCAGCGGGGTATGTGTGTGTAAATGTCTCACCGCACTGGAGCTGGCACGGCCCTGTCCAGAGTTGGTCACAAATGCTTCTTTCTAAAGCGAGTGCTCCTTTTGCAGAGTCATCTGGGTGCATGCTAATGTAGTCTTTAGAGTTTATGCAGGGATGTACCTGTGATGGAACATTTGGGGACATTATGTTATTATTTTTGAGCAACCAACCCATATTCAATAGTGTCAAATACTTGTTGCTGATTTGATTGAATATATGTCAGTAAAGTAATAAATATGTTATGGTTATGAGTTTATGAATTTATAATATAATAATAATAATAATAATAATAGAAATGCATAATGATAATGCAAATGGATGATAATCATGAGAGGCTACATATGGTACATGATAGTATTTAATTCATTCTGTATACAACTATACAATGAACTGAAGTGAAGAAGCAAACACATTGAATTTGCACTTCTTTTTAGGTTTTGTCATTTCTACTATTTTTAAGCAAATATTTTGAGTTTGTAGTGATGTTGAAACGGTTCCAGTAAACCAGTCAGTTATCTTTTCTCTTATCAGTACTCTGAGTGACCTGCACTCGCTGGTGTAAATATGCTTTAACGTGCCTTTGCAAGAGGGGGAAGATCAAAGTGACCACATCACAAATGTTCCCATAAATTGTGTCACTGGCTGCTGGGCACTGTCCAGGGTTCAACTGAAGTTAAAATGTTAACCAATAAGTATTGTGTTTTTTTTGTTTTTTTTTTTAAAGAGAGAAAAAAACTCTCTCTCTTTTGTGTGTGTGTGTGTGTGTGTGTGTGTGTTTCTTAGCTGTCATTGAAATGTGCATATAAATAGTATGCATTTTATACATTTCAACTGCATTCAGCATTGCATGCTCCGCTAGCTCACTGCCTTGAATCTAAAACCTCATGTAAACATTCTGGATTGATTCATTATATGGCCTTGTACTTCTGTACTGAAATATACCCCCACAGACTTTTCATATTTGGTACCTGAAGCACAGGCTGATGTGTCTTTGAATGATGTTAGCGCACAAGGTCAAATCGATTCACCAGAATACGCAAAGCAGAATAAAGAAATATTTCAAAAATACTGTCACTATACCATGCAGGAGTGGGTCAGAAATGTCTGTGGGATGTGAAGTATGTATTATCTAGCAAGTTCTAATCTGTCTTGGGCCCATACACTGTTTACTCTCAGTGATTTGTGAGTTCACACGTCTCTTAACAGAGAATGGCCCAGTTGCTATTGTGCAGTTTACTCAACGCAACGTAATTATTTTGTTAATATGATTTCCGACACCTCTCTGCATATTTTTAAAAGCATCATAACTTTCCTAATTGGTGATGAAAGTAATGCGTGTCTTTGAAATTCTGATTGAATTGTGCTAATTATACCACCAAAAAGACATAACTGCCTCTTTGGAAGGCTATTGGCATGGAAGTGAAATTTGACAGGAAGGGATTGCATAACCCAGTAAGAGTGTAAAAGACTACTCAAGGATGTGTGCTTCCGTAGTAACATGTTCCAGCGTGGGGAAAAGCATAGGGCGAATGTGCCAGAGTGCCTCATCTTGAAAAACAGGATACCGGGGTCACAGCGGATATAAAAACCCCAGGATCTCAACACGACCCCACTAACCCCACAACAGTCTCTGCAGCTCAGAAACAATAACTTATCCAGAATGCTCCATGGAAACTCTGCTCTGTGTGAACACCCCCTAGTCAGGGCAGCGAAGCAGGGAGCGTCCCTAGCCTCCACCACATCAGATCAGTAGACGGTAGTTGTTCACAAATGCCCAAGCCAACCTCAGAGGCTGTCTTTTAAAATGCTCTGCTCCCACCCCTTCACAACACTACATGCTCCTGACTACACACAGTGCTGCGATCTCCATGCTGAATTGATAAATGGAGTGGCCACCTTCAGTGGTAGCGAGCCAGGCTTTTGCTGATGGCTGCAGTGGAAGACTCTAGAGTGCTATTAAGCTGGGTGCTGACACACTCCCTGAGGGCAACAGGAAATGGAGCATGCTGTAAGGTCAGCAGTGATTGTTCATGCATAGAGGAGCTAAAAAAAACCTCCATGCACCATACTACAAGAGGGTAAAAATAAACTGAATATTTGATGTGTGAGCAGCACTGTTCCTCTGTTATCACTGCACTGACAGCTGACAATGAATTCTCTGTGATGGGTCTTTTTTTGTCTGCGTTAGTTCCTGCGTCATTCATTGCTGAATTTTATGCTTAATTTAATACACACATGAGTCATTTCACTCTGTGTTAAATTACTTACTTACTAAGCCGAACCTTGCGTATTTGAGCGGTCTCAAATCAATTTACCCGGCAGTCTGCCAATTGTTTTGTTTTTTTCACATTACTATAACTTTCCAAATATGGCCATGTGTGTATTAGTCATGTCCGCCAGAACACTTTCTCACCTCAGATTCAGCATGGGTCCAGCTACAATGGACACACAACAAAAAAAACTTCCCTGGGGGAGTGTGGAAAACAGGAAGTCCAGCAGGACTTGGAACTTGCTCTGGGGCGGCGCTATGCTATGCCCTGTCAAACAGCACAGGGAGTCGGCTCCACGAGAGGAAGTGAGAGAGAGTGAGCCGCCTACACAATCACAACTGATTGTTTTTTAGGTTCACTGGGTCTAGTTGAGCCACTGTTTTCCAAAACAATAGCCACTGGTCCTGTTGTTTTAAAACACTGCCGGACAGAAACTCTGAACTCATAGTAGCATTATTAGTTAGAAAAACACATTTTCCTGTACAAGTGCTCATTGGGGGTTCCTGTTTGTCTGTTATAACCTCTGTTTATAATCACAGGACATGACTGAAATCATGGTTGGGTTATCTAGTCTGTTGGCTCGGAATGAAACAGCAGATGAGGTCATCCTAAAACCAACTGCACTGAGAGTGTGAAGCCAATGACCGTGCCTTGTGTCCGGTTACAGTGGTCTCTTTGACCAGTGTTCCATGACATTCTTGAGTCACGGTCACCTCACTTTGCCTGTCCACCCTATTGCAACTCTGTCACACCCCCACCATTCTCAATTAACCCCCCGCTTCCTGTCACCATGGTAGCCCAATCTGGCTCGGACCGGAAAGCCTGTAAATTCAGGAGGAAACTCCATTGTAAATGGAAGCCAACATGGTGTATTACCCGACGTAATTAAAAAGTAAAAAGTAAGTAAAAAGTACATCTATTTCGAGAAAGCAAAAGTATTACGGCCTCATATCCCATACAGTATACCTGATGTATGTTTGGCCTCAAGGGATAGAGAATCCAATGGTGGGACCAAAGAAATGGTCTAAGCTACCAACTAAAACCTGCTGGTAGCAATGGAGATGAGGGGCCCCTCTGGTCTCTCCCGTAAGAGCCGTGG
Organism: Alosa pseudoharengus; assembly: GCF_046254945.1. Lineage (NCBI taxonomy): Eukaryota > Metazoa > Chordata > Actinopteri > Clupeiformes > Clupeidae > Alosa > Alosa pseudoharengus. The sequence continues at coordinate 4,534,119 of NW_027468664.1, read as the reverse complement.
GCAAACACGGAGAATGCAAACATCTGGTGCACGTGCACAGCGCATTACACAGCCCAGCGCACATCAGGAAGGATGCCAGAAAACAAACACTGAGAGAACGGCAAACAAGCGTCCATTTCCACACGTGTGAGGATATCCCTCTCTGCAGTGGCTTACCGGGAGCGCTCTGGCCAGTCAGGTGCGGAAGGGAATGGGCCCCCTGCCTATTTTTCCCATATCCCCTCCTGCAGGTGTGTCCATTGGAGTAAACACCCTCCCTCCCCAGTCCCCCATCTGACTCAGAGAATGGAAGTTTGATCCCCAGCAAGTGAGTGGTGTTCTATATTTAGCAAACCCCAATTGAAGACACATTAGTAATTTCATCAAATACAGCATGGGTCTAGGGCTCATTAAAATCGACGCAGTTAGAAATAGACACATGCTGCCTGCTTCAGTTCCATTCAGGGATGCTGACCTCCAAAGGCAGTGCTCAAAACTCTGATCATTTTGTGTGTTATGGAAATTCTCCTGGGGTAGGTTCGTCTTTTGTAGCTCTTGGCTGGGGTATTGGTTCCTCAGCTGCTGTCCTCAGCCACAGGATTCATTAATTCGGTGGTTTTGTGGAAATTCTGCGAATACACTGTAATTTCGCTTCACACTGGAGGACATTGGGTGACTGAGTGCCTCATAAAGACAACATCTATCATGTTCGGTACTCTAGTGCCTAATCCTTTGCTGACTCCAGGCTCGCCTATCAAATTGAGTGGTGGAGGATGTGTATCTGATACATGCCATTTCTGGCCATGTTATTCATCCTCTCAATATTTATGTTGCAGGAATGTAGGTAGCACACAGTCCTAGCTCAATGAAAGCTGGAATTTCCCATGTACAAATTGGCTGTAAATCAAATGAAAGAAGTGGTAGAAATTGTGATCTGAAATCAACATCATGAAAGAATGACAACCACAGATGTTAAATATTAATAGTAAAATGTCTGAACAAGCACATTTTAGTGAACCCATGAGTCAAGGCCGCCGTTGCTTGAGGGTAACATGTTTGTGCAGTCAGTGATGTCTGGGAGAAAGGGCATCCTGCCTTCCATCTCAGCAAGAAAGGGCCAGAGAGGAGAGACAGTGCAAGGCATCAGCAGGTAGTCCAAGTGACAGGGATCGATACTGCATTAGGCCCCAATCACAGCTGCCTACCGGCAAAGAAAAACAGCAATAACGCAGTCTTGCAGCTTGCCTGACACACGAGGGAAAGATCCAGTGAGAGGTGAAAATTCAGGGATTGTGTAAAGTGCAACGCTAAAGACGTGCACTGCTGTGTATTGCACCACAAGGAGCTTTTTCCCCCAGTGTTGTGGTCGTCTTGGAAGATGGTTGAGTACACGGCATGCAGAGGACCACTTCCCTCTCAAGGTTACGGAACATCTTCTCCCCATCCCCCTATTTCTCTCAGCATGCGTTTAAAACCCTATTCAGCGAATGCATATGCATACTGACCAAATGACCTTAGAGATGCGAGCTCCTGGAATCAAATGAACGCAATTTGTCTGTATTGGATTATAGGAAATTTGTTGTAGTCTGGATCTGCCTATAATAATGATGTTGTATAATGGCGAGCATGTCTGCCTTCAGGCCTCACCTTAGAGTGGGAGATTGTCAGATTGCATCTCATGGGCCCCAGGAGACGGTCAGGGTTCTGTGGGAACGGTACAGCTGCAGGGGATGAGTAAAGACTCTTTAAGTACACTTCCGTTTAGCTGGATTGTATATGGCACCATCTGTGCCCCCCCCCCCCTCCTCTCTAATGAGGGCTGTAATGGGGTCTTGCTTGCTCCATTTTCTTGGAGAGCACCAACTGTACATCATTGAGAATCGGAGATCTAGGGCTCTGAAATATATTTTTAAAACATGTGTATTCCCACATTATACATATATTTCCTCATTATACAGTAAAATTAGGAAGTTAGTTCCACAAGTCAAGTCATATCACATTACACTTTAATTTTTGAACTGCAAAAGGTAGGTAAAATGCTAATAATAGATTACATAGAGTACATTAGTAAATATACTGTAATAATGGTAAGATCTCCTTTTGCCTTCTGTTTCTCAGAAGTAAATTAATTCACCTTTATAATATTCCACAGTGAAATATTCACAAAACATCATATTATATTAAATATGATATTTTTCTTGAAAATAATATCTTTATAGGAATTAAGGATGAATATTGGTGAAAAACATGAGAATGAACTGCTCTTTTACATGCTCCCTGTTTAACTGGTGTGATAGTTTAATCCTAATTAATCACATACTGTGCAAATCTTACTAATGGTGGGTTTGCTTAAGCCTGGATTACCCATTGGGCAGATGTCATTTTTTTTCGGTGCAGCAGTTGTCATCTAACAAACTGAGCACAAAGTCAGCAGGACATCAGTCTATCATAAAGCAATTATCCCGTCAGTCTCTATTCCACTGAGTGAAAAACAATAGCCCACATTTATTATCACATGACAGGTGAAACATTCCTGGGGATTTGCCACGCGGAAGCGGAGCTGAAAGATTTATTTATTTTTTTCTTGAAAATTTTACATAAAGACCACATTGTGATGTAATGTAAGGATCAGACATATCTTCATGACACACATCCTTCATCAAGAAACAACAAAACATTGACCCCTGTGTTGTATTGTATTAGCATCTTAGAAGATATTTTTGGCTAAAGCATAGTTTGAATGTTAAATCATTTCATGTGGCGGCAAGTCATCTTGCTAGAATGTCCCACATGTAATGTTAAATTAATTTAATTAATTGCATGATTTATCTGAATTGATTGCATGCTCCACCCCAGCATAGACATGCCAGAGATATACCCAGAAGGGACCTCTCAAATTGCCCTCTGCATCACAACTCAAAAGGAGACCGCCACAATATGCGCCTCTTGAAAATCCCCTGTCTGTTCGCTGTCTGACACACGGGTGGAGAGAGGAGCTGAAGTGCACCTTGAGGGTCCATTCACAGCTGAAAATGTCGACATTGCTGAGGCCACCTCACAGTGAGGAGCAAGAGGCTGAAGTCCATGAGAGAGCTTTATGGGATGAATAAACGACCTGCGAACCCGAGCACTCATGACACCCGTTTGGGGGTGTCCTCTCTTCTGTGGCCTTCCGTGTAGCTGCACACTGCCGTGCCCAGGAAAAGGCATTATGGCCCTGTCACAGCACACAGATTAACAAGAGCAATGGCTGCCATAATGTTAAAGACACTTAAAGAACCCCAGTAGGAGTCGTTGGTAGTATTAGAACCTCAATGTTTCTCCTTCATTTTGCCAAAATAAATCCCTGGTATTTTCTCCGTTGCTCCCTTCTCATAAAAGCATGTGAATATCATATCTATTCATATCCATCATTGTCAGTGTCATAGATTTGGATATTGGGTGTGCCTATGTGTTCTCCGTGTGCTGCTGTGTAAGTGCTCATGGATGTGCCGACTGGCAGACAGTGACGAAATGCTCTAGAGCCATTTGCCTGCATGCTTCCCCCTGCATCTCCACCCATTGATCTTTTTCTGTGGCTGGCACATAAATTCGCTGAGGCCGACAAGAAAGCAAATTGCACCCGGCCACCCTTGCACAAACACCTCTCAGTAATCCTAAATCAATGGGCCAAATATCACAGCAGCTGAGTGCTGTGGCTCCGCCTTCTTGTCTGAGATGCAGGAGAGACACAAGCTGTTCTGCTGTGTCTGATGTTCTTAATATGAAGCTTTTCATACAGATGTAGGCAACTGAGACAAAGACAGATAGTCAATGATTACCAAAAGTAGGTATACAGAGGTAAAAGTGTTTTGGTAGTCTTTTTATTGTCTTAGTAAGCACTGTCTCTTGGTTGGTTATATCTTTCATCCAAACAATCCTTCATGCTAGAGGAATTCCTTTAGTTGTTGCAGGCTGTCCAGTTGATGGGCTTGCTTTACCTTAACTTACCCTATCAGTAAGGCAGGTGATGTCTCCTGATTTGAACCTTTACCTGAGTGCTCCAGGCGAGGTTTCTGTGGTTTCTAAGCACACCTTGTCCTTAGAAAGCTTGGCTCCACAGTTTTAAAATCCACTGTTTACATGAAGCTTGTGCTCAGTTAAATGTGCCGGGCGCTAGCTGTCCTGAAAGAACTTCAGGTTCAGCTAGTCACATATTGGCCTGGCAGAACTCCATGTTCAGAGTAATCATCCTCAGGTTGAGTGCTATATCCCCTGGTGGCTTTTTCCCTAGAGAATGCAGGTAATCAGCTCGGTGACCACACATACCACACCCTGTCACAGCTAATCCAGCCAGCAAGTTGCACTCGTGTCAGTGGGACACTTGTGCGCACGCAAAGCAGCAAGTTAATACATGCAGTTAGGTGCGGCCGCATTTGTCAGCGTACTCGTAACTTTTATCCAAACATGTTAAATTGTACACAAGGCTCTACAAATAAACAGAATCCATGGTGATGCCTCAGCGGCTGTGTGAGCTTATAATGTAGAGATGCTTACAACGTGCAGCTCCCTCTACCTTAAGATCTAACACAATCCAGTCGGGGGCAGGCTCTGAGAAGATTAGCCAGTGTGCTTGCACCCTGTGCCCTTTGACACGCTGCCTTGAGTTATCTCTGTGGCGGGACAATGCTCCGAGTTTCCTTGGCCTCATTGTGCTGGGCTGCAGCTGTGGCACTGTCAGGACTGCACCAGGCTGTGACAAACTCAGTCCCCAAACACCCCCCCCCCCTCCGCCAACCCAACCGCCCCCCCCCCCCCCCGCCCCCCTTAGTGGCAATGTCTTTCACACATTTCCTCCGTTCACCCTCCACACCAGCACTACACCCTCCCGCGTTCACCACCATCCCCTGTTCTCCCCGGTTCCCTCAGAGCATCTCATATGCATGTCCCGCCGTCTGCCCTTCCTCCGCTCAGCGGCACAATGATCTCACGCCGGAAACTCACATTTCTTCCTGCTCAAAGAGGGCCTTTTTGTTTCAGGAACAGAGGGGCTTTTTGCCATCAGCTGGAAGCTTTCCTCACCCAGTGGCATTGAGAGGCAGAGAGAGAGAGTGTGTGTGTGCGGGCTGGGTGAGAAAAAGACAAAAGGGCAGAGGTTGCGCAATGTTTGGCTACATTTCTTGAAGGCTAAACTTTTTTGCATGCAGAGTATGATCTCTGCATGAATATAGGCATGGTTATGTAAATGACCATTTGGTTATTTCATTTGATTTGAATATATCTGTTACAATTTGTCTGTGGCCCATGAGTACAGATGGAATATAGAACAAGAGAATGGGGCCAAGACTTGTTACACAATCACACCAGGCATCCCATGAGGCTCCCACGGTTCTTAGGAAGACTTGCACAGAAATTTGGTGAGTGAAGAGAAAGAATTCCCTGTGAGCAATTTGTAAATTCCTGCTCCTTTCTTGTTTCACAACTTGATGTTCCCTAAAGGCAAATTGCTAAGGGGCTGGCATAAATCCACTCTACATATAACTGGCATGTGTAGCTAGGTTTGACAAATGTGTATAGTTATCTGTTTGTATAAACAATTTTCTGTCCACACCTCAGCTAAATGTTTGCAAACAGTCCCCCTAACGTTTTGTGAATATGCCAAGAGTATTTCTACGCTTTGTATAAGCTTTTGAATAGAGCCAGATGCTGAAGTAACCTCAACGGTGCCTAGATGTCTAGAAATGCCCGTGAAGGAACAAGAGGTGATTCTCGACCGTCAGGTCTTGTCTGCTGGAGAAATAGGACCCCCTCATCCATCATACCCTCAGAGCACTGGATCCTTCAGACAAGACTGGTGTTGTTCACTGGGCTCCTGTCAACAGTACTCAGACTGTTTTCTTCAGCTTGTCTCCAGTGGCACTTTCACAAGGGCTCTATTTATAGGCCACATCTGAGGTACTAGAAACGTGTGCCCAGCTAAAGCAAATGCAAGATGCTGGGGTGCCATAGGGTTTAAAGGTTTGCAGGCCCTGCTGAAAACCCCTAGCCACTGCAGTGTCCGAGACCAAGCGAAGCGTGAGCTGTACAGATCAGCTGTGACTGTGACCTGAATACCGCGGGACTCCACATTCACTCTCACTCTCTCTACTACAGTTCCCTCCAGACAGTGACAGCTCAGGTCCTTATCCCTCCTAACACCTACCATGTCCCTTTCTCTCTCCATACGCCATGCTCTTTTGAGTGGGGATAACATCTGACCTGTGGACACACTCCAATCCAGCTGACCTCAGCCTGAGCCTCTTTAGCCGTCTGATGTGATTTGTTGCGTAAGGTGGACACACACGTGCAGGCTTTATGATATCACACACACACAGCACGGTGGATATGACAGGAGAGGCTCAGGGATGAATCAGTGGCTTTGAAGAGACCTGATGGCTTCTGTCTTATGCTTTGGCCATTTTAATGCACCTCTGACTGCACTGATGTTAGTAAGGCCTGGGCAATGTCCTGGTCCATCCTCAGCTATGGATGCCTTAAAGGTCATTCAACACTGTTGCACTCATTTGGTTCTTTCTGCATTATATACACACTTATGCATACAATCAATAAATATTACATATTATTTTTAAATAATAGCATCATGGCATTATGGATTCTTAACCTATTAAACTGATCTGATATATTGCTACATTCAAACACATACATACTGTACACACAAACGGCCCTTAGAGGGAGGGAAACGCATTTGTCATGCACTTCTGTCTGCAGTGCTGTACAGTTAGGATGTGAGTCAGTGCTGCTGCAGCAGTAATGGCGGGCTGAGTGACTCAAGCCCTCACATGTGGCAAGGAACAAACGTGCGCTCTGCTCTTTATGGAGAGCTACCACCATCTGGGACCAATTTCCCTCCTCTGGAACAGCTGGGAAGAGCCTTTCATGTGTGGCTGGGGCAGCGAGGGAGAGCAGGATCAAGCGAGAGAGAGGAATTTTGAAGACACAGTTGTCTTGCAGTCCAAAGTTGTCTAATTACAGATGAGGGATCTCAGCCGTAACTCAGGAGAAAATGTTGGCGGCTTTTTGAGTTGCGGTGAACGTCTGTATTACACAGCAGCCAGCCACGCCTCTTTTCCTCCCCCAGATCCCAGCAGGATGAAAACCTGTCATTAGGATGTCAGCGAGGGACACACAGCAGCGCTGCTCCCCACACACACCCCACACACACCCCAAACGCTGCCAAGCAGCACACTCACACAGCACAACACAAGCACGCCTCACACACACCCCAAACGCTGCCAAGCAGCACACTCACACAGCACAACACAAGGACGCCTCACATTGAGGAAGAGACGAGGAGAGGGGAATGGGTTGGGGTTTAGATTGTTTGCCTCTGAGCAATCTGTACATTAACCTGGTGATTAGGACTGTTTAACGTGGAAGAAAAGGCAGTGATGTGGAAGCAAGGGATCTGACACTGTCTTGTACAACATACTGTACTGCAATGCACAATGTTGTGTGTGTTTCTAGCCCCAGGTGAAATTGATAATCCACTCATAATTGAGGGGAAATAGTATTAATCTGAGAGCGATCACTTAGCCCTTTCTGACGTCTACCTTTCAAACAGCAACACAACTATGCCTCTAATCCCTGTTTATTAGCCCAGTTCCCCTAAATATAGCTTTGTCAGTGGTAGAAAACGGAGGAAACCACAAGGAATAACTATGGAATTAATATTAAGCAGCTTAGCTTGTGTAACAGTGTGCACCTTTTTAAAATACCACGAGGCTCAGAGGGATTATCAGCAAAACAAAACTTTCCTTATTTCTCCTCTCAGCGCCAGTGGCTGGGAGATCTATGGCCAAGTCTCCCTTATTTAGCTGTGAATGTGGGGGTGTTTTGGCTGGTGAGAGTGCTTGTGAAGTGTTATTCTTATGCTGCGTTGCGTTACAGTGGAGTTGGTTTACATAATGAAGCAATGGGAGGGAGAGCAACCTTTTGGGCCTCTTTCACGTAAAAACAATCCTTATACAGGTTAATTATGCCTATGTAATTATAGGTTGGTGTGAATGATAAGTGTCTGTGTTTTATGTTTTTGTTATGCAATTACAGGAACCTCAGTCACTTCATGCTCACCACTGCTGTCGTAAAAACAAGATGCTTATCTGATGAGTAGACAAATAAAATGCATGGAATCCCAATTGCCGTACTCCTGTGGATAAAACCAGGGGAAGGTGCGCGGTAGTGAGTGTGCTGGGGGATGGGGGGCTTACAGCTTCCTGCCTACCTGTCTGTAGGGCAGAGGCTCAGCTGTGCAGCGGGGATAAATCTTATTAAGAGCTAGAGCCAAGACATTGGATTTATATCCTTGTAGCTGACGTATTGGATGAGCCATTTAGATCATATCCTGCTCCTTAGCGTAGTACTGTCACAACCGATAGGAAATCTTTTCTCTACACTGTGTGCATGTGGGTCAGTCCAGTGTTCTCAGTTCCCACACAGAGCCACTGCAGCCAGACCCTAGTTTATTGGTTTGCTCTGGCTCTCAAGAAACAAGTCATACAAAATGGCACAGTCCTCTGGATGTTTTTTTATTGTACCCGCATGTGTGCTTGTATCATGAGGGCAATCAGTTTATTTATGGTATGTGTGAGTGTGTCTCTGTGTATTTTAAATGTGAGTAGGCATGTGCCTGAAAATTGTAGGTTGTGAGTGTGTGTGTTTGAGAGGGAGAGAGAGAGAGAATCCTAGCATTAGTGTGTATGGGTGTGCGTTTGTGTGTGCGTGTGTGTGTGCCTGCGTGAGTGTGACTGTTTGAATGCGTCCCGAGGCAACAAGCGAAACTGAGCAGAGGGAAGCTGCTGCTGTAGCTGCTGCTGGTAGGCGGCGTCCGTACTGTACTGTCGCTGCCTGCCTGCCTGCCGCTCGGCGCGCTGAATCCGTGCCAGGCCGACCCCGTTTCACCCGGCCCGCGCCGCCGCAGCATCGCAGCGCTTTATTAATGTAACACAATCCTGCTGCTGCCTGCGCTCCCCATCAAACGCAGCCGCACACAGGAACTTAAACCAGCAGGAACAGCAGGATGGATGGAATCGGCCTCCACACACACACACACACACACACACACACACACACAGACTTACAACATACACAGACACATCTGGCTTACCAGACACTTTTAATCAAACACTAGGCTTCTGGCCTCACTGCACTCCTCTCTGTGTTTTCCCCTGGCCAAAAGCGTAGCGAATCAGGGGTGAATCAGAGAGCCTGGGAGCAAAGAAACGAGCTGTCTCTCCCCCCAGAGAAGACGCCATCTCTGATGCACTGTCTGTACTAGTCTGTATGGCTTTCCCATGGAATCCTGGCATTTACATCAACTCCAGGGATGTATGGGTTCTTCCTGTGTCTGTCTGTGTGTGTGTGTGTCTCACTGTGTTTGTGAGTGTCTGAGAGAAAGATGGTTTACAGTTCATGTTTGTACTTTGAGCTAGTTCCCATAATATTCCAATGTTTTTCTCTTGCCCCACTGTAAGCTTTGAGATGCATAGATTTATAATAGCTGATTTGCTGATATATGTGGATGTGCATTTGAGAGGTCTGTGTATGAAAAGAAAGCAGTAATAGCATCAGTGCTATCCTTAGCCTGTAGTGTAATTGTAATGCAGAGTGCTGTTGATTTTATCAGCAACAGCAGGCAGCATTGTAAAGGCAGAGGATGTTGATAATGAGTGTATTGAGAGTGGCATCAGACTGCCTGTGTGCCTCTGGAAGGGCTGCTCTGTTCATCATGACAAGGAACTCATTGACCTGAATAAGGAACCACGCCCTCTCCGAAGCTGCTCAGATGACAGTTGGGGCCCCCTGCTGGCCAGCCAGGGCACAGCGGTTCCTCTGGCAGGCTTCGGCCTCCACTGAATCTCTCCCTCCCACTTTCTCCCGCCTTTTTCCAATGCAATGAGATGGACAGAGAGAAACACAGAGAGCTAGTGTGTGAACAAGCGCGCCGTTCTTCCAGAAACACAAACATTTGTTTTTTTCCCCTTTCAGCCTCAATTCAGATCTGTGAGGACTATTGCTTATTTTAGCACTGTGCCACTCTGAACGAAACACAGTGGAGCCTAATCTAGTCAGCTGGAAACAAGGACAATCATTTGTTACATATCAAAACAATTAACAAAACAGCCAGAACAGAAGATGTGATTGGTGGGGAACAGGGATCCTATTTCTGTGTTTTTTTGTAGGGATGCTTCCATCTTGATCTTCACCATCACGATAATCACCATCATATTTATCTTTTTTCATCAGAAACAAAAAGAAAACAAAAGTTCTTTAGCTTTAGGCCTTGTTTCCCCATAATCACTGTGTGTTCAAATGTGGCACAAACAGCACAGACATGGCTACATATGCACAGTCCCAGTGATGGTGTCTTTTAATCACTGACCCCCAGATGAACTCCTCCGCCTCCTGTCTTTGCAGGATTACATTTCCTGAAATGCGCTGTGCAGGTCAAGCTGGGGACTTTTACTTACATTGCAAATGATGAGCTTTAGAAGGTTATCCACGCCTACCACCTCAAATTCAAACATGACGTGTGTCCACTTTTAAGCTTTACCTAGCTGAGATTAAATGAACCTAATTGTTGTACATAAGATTAGGAATTTATTCATTAAATTCATTAATTAATGATATAACAAAAAGAAAAAAATATGTTTCGAAAAAGTTACATTAGAGGTCATTCCATTTTCTATTTGTTCTGCTTTTTCCATTTCAAGACCTCAGGGAGAATCACAAAGAAGAATGCAGAAGGCTGTTTTCTTTCTCATGACCCCCCAGCTTCCCTGCAAAAGGTCATATAGAATTAGCCTGCATTTTACTGATGTCTGTCAGGTGTTGGCCTGCAGCTAATGTCTGAAGGTTGAGCAGGCTTTCTATACATTCCTTTGACAGGAGACATTGTTTTGCAGGTAAATGTCAAACTGCACTTATCTGTGACCGCGGTAGATATTTGCATAAAGGACTGCTTTTCTGCAGAAGTAGGCCATTTGAATATAGGCAGGGGCATGACAAGGCCAGTCCATAACAATTTTCCTTGAGGCCTGCGCTGCACTGGATTACAAGTGAAAAAAGAAGCAACTATCCAGTCTTCTCCAACTAGAGTATTAGAGCAGCTGCCTTGATTCCTAGAACTGTCCTGTTGTTGTTGTTGTTTTTGTTTTTTTTTGGGGGGGGGTAGTTAAAGAAGACTATACACTTTTTTTTAAATGTTCGGATAGAATGTCTACTGTACATACAATATATACAGTCAACTTGTATGAATAGCCAGCACATTATCAGTTTGCTAGAGAGCATATCTGTCTTTTTGTCCTCACACGAGATGGCCAAGCAGGCCATTATCTTTCCCCTTGCATTATTGATTGGCAGTCGTGCCACCTCATGATGTGCTGTTTGACATTCTTGCCAGAAATGACCATGAGGGAACGTTCTGGCACCAGACTCGGCCTGTATCAAAACAGTGTGGAGGCTGAGGGGTGTTGAGCCCAGGCAGTGACGTTAATAATGTGTGATTGGAGTGTTGCTAATGCCGCTCTTTTCACGAGCCTCATCCATGAGAGGACGTTGGAGAGGAGTGAAGTTTAGTTGTGTGTGTGTGTGTGTGTAGCTGGGGGGTCTGCCAAGAAACACAACAGGGTTATGTGGGGGGTGTTTTTTTGGCTTCATCCCCTTGTCAGGCCCCACATCAGTGGAAAAGAACAATTTGTGTTTTGGAACCTGAGCGATGTTCTAGCCCTGTGTGCGTGTATGAGTGTTAGTGTGTTAGTGTGTGTGTCTATCTTGTGCAAGTGTTGTGTAACTTTATTAATGCCTGAGTTTGGGACACAGGGATTGGCTCACATGGAGTCCTCCCTCCTCTGATGTCCTACTCCTCAAAACAAGGGATAGTCAGACGTTCAAATGGGGATCACCATGGCAACCTGCTTGCTTCACTGCGACTGTGTTCCACTGGAATTCCAAATAGAGTCTCGTTTCCCTCCACACAGCAGAAAAAAGAGCACCTGTATTAGCTCCCATCACAATTTTCGTTTTTCTCGCGTATGTCTTTGAATCTGGATAAGTGCTTGCATTTAAAAGATGTCAAATATTAATATTTTTGTGGTATTATATCACCATCTCTAATGTTTTCTGCTGTTCCTTTATATATACTGATCAGTCTCCTCAGAATTGTATTCCTGAAAGTATTTAGTATTCCTGAGACAGTAATAAACAGTGATGTTGGACCTCTTTCCTGACACAAATTAAAGTAGATATGGGTTCGGTCAATACATAGTGTCTCAAAGCTGATCGTAAAGAGCCTGACCGATAGCTTCCCGCATCCATCACCCACGTCACCAGTCATATGTGTTTCTGTAAATATGGCCTCTATCTTCTGGACCATTTCCTAGGAAACACAGTGGTGTCGGCTGTGGCTGCGTCATTTACCGGACACGAGGGCTGGCGGCACACTGCTGTACTCTCCTTGCTTGGCTGACCTGCAGCACAGTGACTCACTCCTTCCCCCCTTCCTCAGTGCGGCCACGGCAGCGTCACGTTTTCAGTGGCATCTCCTTCTCTATAACCCCCCCCCCAGCCCCAGCTGCAGAAGCCCTTTTTGAGTCTAAGAGGTGCAGTCACCCCAGCCATCATAGGCGTCTCTAAATGCCAGGAGGGCGCGCCGAGAGGGCTAGGTGTGGAGAGAGTGCGCTAGATTTGTGACGGGGAGGGGAGGGGAGGGGAGTGGAGAGAATGAGGCAGAGTAGAGCTCATAGGAAAGACAGGTTTTGTGCGGTGCGGACGAGAGAGAGACAGAGAGAGAGAGAGAGAGAGAGCGGGGGTGGGGCGGTGGCCGAGAGAGAGAGAGAGCGGGAGAGCCCTGCTGCTGTATGCGGAGAAACTCCACGCCCCCAGAATCCCCCGCTAGAAGCAGCAGCAGCAGCAGCATACTAAACAGAGAGAACAGACATCTCCCTTACTCCATGTGACTGAGGGATGGGTGCTCTGTGTGTGGGAGGGATGCTCACGACTAAAAATGAGCACCACGTATGGGTCTCACCGAGAGATGGCAAGAAGATAAACATTTGGAAAGAGAGAGAGAGAGAGAGGCACTGATGGTGAGATGTAGAGAGCCATGAAGAGGTAGAGAGAGGGATGCAGGGGAGGAAGGGAACAGGAGTGGGTGTGTGAGAGAGAGAGAAAGAGAGAGAGGGGGGAAGAGGGGGCTGCAGTGCAACACTGTCTGAATAATTCATGGCCAGTCTGAATGTGCCGTCTCAGACAGGGAGAGGCAGTGCAGCAGTCTGAACTCAATGTCCCCCGACGCCACAGTCACGTTCACACCGTCTCCACACACACACAGACACACAGACGTACACAAATATACACTCTAAAAGAAACCCACACAGAGCAAACAGGCACCACCAACATGTTCCCTTGAGGAAAAGAGAAGGTTGGCCATGAAATTTAGCAACATTTTGTGAATATATGTTTTTGTGAACTCTGACACAAAGCATGATATTATTGTCGGGACATCTTACTTCACATGCCAGGTTGTGTGCATGACTCTCTCTGTCATTGGATTCTGGACTTTCTGCTGCATAGGAAACAAGTGGTTAGAGTAAACAGCAAAACCTCCAGGGTCAAATACATCAGCACTGGCGCCCCTCAGGGATGTGTCTTATCCCCCCTACTGTACTCACTGTACACAAATGATTGTGTATCACATACAGACTCTGTCAAGATGTATAAATTTGCAGATGACACAACATTGGTAGGGCTTATCTCTAAAGACGATGACGTGGCTTACAGGAACTAGGTCATCACACTAGTGGAATGGTGCTCCCACCACAATTTAGAACTAATTGTTTTAAAAACCAAAGAAATGGTAGTGGATTTTCGCCGCAAGGGGCTAGTGTCCCAGCCCCTGACCATCAATGGGGTAGAGGTGGAACGGGTGGGCAGCTTTAGTTTCTTAGGGACCATAGTCTCATCCTCTATGAAATGGGGAGACAACCTGAGCTGTATCATTAGCAAAGCCCACCAGAGGCTCTTTTTTCTCCGGCAGCTGAGAAAATTTGGGGTGGCCTGCAAGGGGATGCTGCAATTCTATCGCGCCACTATTGAAAGTATTTTCTCCTTCTCTATTACTGTCTGGTATGGAAATGCCAGTGTTCAGAACAGGCTACAGCTAGACAGAATAGTTCACACGGCCGAGAAGATCATAGGTTGCAAACTCACCCCCTTAGCAGAAATCTACAAGGCCCACATGCAACGCAAGGGCCTGAAAATCCTGCTGGATGCAACTCATCCTGCCAACCACCTTCTTAAGATCCTCCCATCAGGTAGAAGGCTTAGGGCTATTAACACAAAGACCTCCCGCTTTTTAAATAGCACATACTGTAGTATAATCAGATTTTTAAATAACTCTCCACCCTATCACCAATACCTTATGGAAGCAGATCAAGCCAGCATAGGTCTTGTCATATTTTAGCAATGTTTTAAATTGTATTCATGCTGTATGCCACAGTACTATACAGTATATTTATTTTATTTATTGTCATCATCACCCTATGACATTAAAATGTCAACTGCCACTTTTGACTCTTCCCTATGTAGGGACGAGCCATGGATGAATGTACTATGTCTGATGTCTATGTCTTTGGCTTCTTATCTCTGTTTGGTGTTGTCTTGTCTGTTGTACTGTAGAGCACACTGCAGCAAATTCCTAACAACTTCTGTTGTATGGCAATTAAAGTATTGAATCTTGAATCTCTAAAAAAAACGCTAAGGAGCAGATTCTGGTATGCGGACTCAACGTTCTTCTACTTAAAAATGGCAGTTAAACATGATCTTTGTTGTATATCCACACAGACATACCCTCGAGTCTAATCAGTTTTAGAATTCAATCTTTCATCAATTATTCATCTCAACAGAAGATCAACAGAGCATGCTGTGGGTATGAAATGGCGAGGATCAAAAATAGCCTGACCCACTCTGCGCAGGGAAGCCCCATGGCAGCCCAAGCCCATGAAGGGTTTGAGGAAGTCTTTGGAGGTCAATAGGAGTCCTCCATCAGCCCATGTGAGGGTGGTGGTGTCACCAGTGCATGAACACAGAGAGGTGTCTGGCGTGGAACAGAGAGGGCCATCTTATCTGCGTGCAGAACATGTGTTTCTGGAGCATGTGTTTGACTGTGACCTTAGCCCTAAAGCAGGCTTTCATAAGCCCTCAGTGATGTGATATGTTTTGGGCCTAATGGTTAGCACTCCAGTGAAGATACCAGTGAAATGAAAGGGGGGCTGATGGAAAGGAAAGGAGAGAGAGAGAGTGAGCAAGAGAGAGAGAGAGCGCAATCTTTCACCACTCCCAGCATTGTAACCAGTTGAGTCACAATGTCCTGGAACTTATCCTGGAGAGACTTGGCTGGGCCCTGGAAGGCTTGTGGTGACATTTCATGGGTGTTCAGGTCACGTTTCCATCTCTTACAACCAAGAAAGGACATCTTCCCCTCGTCTGCCTGTCTTTGGGAGAGGGGGGTAGTGAGGGGCTGAAGAGCCACAGCTGACCAAATAGGGCACTGGAGCGATAAGATGCCTTCTCACCCCAGCAAGCTCCACCAAAACAACAGATGGGACATACCACATCGTCTTTTGAAACTATGATCAGACACCCTTCATTATAAGGGAGAACAAAATGGATGCATATATGCTCCTGTTTGTTTTTGTTTCATTTCCCCCCTTCTCCCAGTAGTTTGCCTTCTTCTCTGTAACTGGCCTTTCAGACTACAAATGTCTAATGAAAGCAAAAAAGTATTTGAACTCTAATGCTAGCACTGACTTCTTTAAGATAGCAGGGGAAGAGCAGGACCTTTTTTGCAACTGACTGGCAGGCAGGCCTGATGTGGTGCATAATCTCATTAGCTGCTTGTGAGAGAAATTAATGATGATGAAAAAGACATTTAGATAAAAGCCGCTCCCGCTCCCCTCTGCACTTTGATGGACACCGCTGGTGAAAGGGTGGTCTCTGAGAAAGATTATCTTGGGGTTTTGGAGATCTGGAGATGATTGAATGGACATTTTTTAACCTGAAGCAGTTAGAGTTGTTTCTGTCTTCCTGGGTAGCTCCAGCAGAGCTCAAAGATGATCTGATGCGGTCATGAGAACTGTCTTGACCACAGCACTCCAGCTGTGTGCCCTGTGAAGTTCCTGTGGTTTCTGCAGCAGACATCTGAACCCCTAATCCATTTAGGAACGTTTAATGAGAAAACGTGAAAGCCCTTAAAGGTATCTGATATCAAGGATCCCACCTGTCTACAGCAAGCTTTCTAGTAGACTGTGCTTTGTTGAAGAGTGCTAGTAAAACAGTGCTGTTTTCAAAATGCTCAGCCTTTGTGGGCACTTTGTGTTTGTCTTTGGACAGTGTTCTGGGCACTCTCCAGAACAGACATCTCCTTCCTTTCTCTCCATATAACTGTATTAGGTGGACTGGGATGATGTTAATGTTGCTTGACATTTTCATAGCCGACCCCTGACCACCACACAAAAGCCACTTTGAAATTCACCAACGAAACAATCGAGGGCAACATCTAAGGGTTGCCATGGTAACTAAGCCAAGCACTCACGTGGAGCATTCAGCCCCAGCGGTTCCTGTGTGCTAACACACGAGCACGCAGGCATTGGGGGCCTGGCTGGTCAACAGGGAAGAGCACATGCACCCACACTCAACAGCATTCACATGCTTACTGTTAACACAACGTATGTGTACAAATACAACAGATATCTCCTGGGACAGACGGATCCCTTCTGTTTGCACTCATGTGTTCTCATTGCCAAGACTCTAGGCTTTGCTGAAATTTATTGGGTGGGTCAGCAATTCTGCATCTCGGGCTATTGACTCGAGAGTGGTCCAATATTCTCTCTTGGGGTGTGTCTGGCCAGAGTTTGACCTTTTTTTTTTTTTTTTGTGCAAAGATGTCCTTTATGGGCCCCAATCTGGTGTTCAGCCCTGAGCAAACTGGTCCTTTTCCAGGCATTCTTCTCAGAGGGGAAAGGTCAGTACAATCTTCTCCTCTCCTGTTCTCCGGCGCTTGACCTTAATGTAACCTAAGGGACATGAATGTCAGCGTTCAGTGGCATTTACAGCACATTGCCGCTCTGGCTCCTCTGCGTTATTACTACAGGGATGAAGGTCATCCAAATGACCCATCAGAGCACTCCAGCATCCCTAGAGCAGAGCAGCTCTGCCGGTATAATCACTCACACGCACATGCGGTTTATGCTTGTATGTTGCCATTCTGACGTGTGTGCGAGTAGCTGCAATTTATGAATGTATTGATCCTGTGTGATGGAGGCATAAGCATGCATGCGTTGATAACTTATGTATGGTGCCTGGCCCCCGAAGAGTGCTGTCCACAGGAGGGCTGGTTTAACCAGGGCTGATTGACAGCTTGTCATGCAAATCAGCATTCTCCCTCCCTGGGTTTTTAACCAGCGGCTGCCCATCAGCCCATTAGCATCTGGCCCTCATCTCCTCCTCACTGATTACTGATGACTGATATTCCCTGCTAATATTTACATTACATTACAATGGTGTTCTTACATTGGTTTTAACTGCAATTGAAAGCCTCAGTTTAATGCAGGCTGTCTCATGGTCTTTATTAAGGTTATAGGCAGGTTGGGACTGAGCAGTGATTTGTGGAGCCACCTGGAATTCAGACATGAGCCAGTCTGAGCCCACCACTATGACAGGAGCAAGGCAGCCAGAATTCCGGGCATTTGGCATTGGCTCTTGCTACCAACCCTGTAGACTCTTTCTGGGAAGGCCTCATACTCGGGATCAGAGACCACAGCTATGAGTGTGGTCCAGGGGAGAGCCTCACATTTAAGTGCTAAATTATTTCTTCCATCTTCCTAGAGGTTGAGACACACACTCACACACACATTGATTAAAACAAAATCCGTATTTCTCAGAAATTTCCAGTATTTCAGTTTTGTTCAGTGTATTGTATTTGTAGCATTAGTCCATTAATCTGACTCTGTTTTGGCTCTGCTGTCTGTGGTAATTATTTCCCTCGAGTAAAAACAAAATGCAATTCTACAATCCAGGCACACTGCTGAACATTAGCCATCAATTTTAATTATGTTGTCTTCCCTCTTACTCCATTGCTCATCATGGCTTACGATGGGTGACCGTAAACACTGGCCGCATGTCAGAGATTTCGTAGAGACACACACAATGTTCATACAGTATTACATGGTGTGGATTTGAGGAGGGAGAATTCCCAGAAACTCTTGTCGACTCATGCAAGGGTTCACCTTAGGTCCCCTATTACTGTAACAACTCACAAAGGCCCACCACCACCACCAGCACCACCACCACCACCATCACCAGCACCACCACCACCATCACCAGCACCACCACCACCAGCACCACCTTTCCCTCTGCCTTTGTATGCAACCTACTACTTCATCAAAGTGATTAAATGAAAATACCTCCTGCACAACAATGTGAAGAATTAAGTTGGGTAATAGGATTAAGGGCTGCTGCCTCAGGGCCCGAGTTTGAGTGTTAGAAGAGGGCCCGTGTGTGTGTGTGTGTGTGAGCTGGGTTTATCCCCCGAAAAGACAAAAAGGCTACAGATGGCCCTGTTGTCTTCAGGGATTGGAGAGATGAAGACCTCCCCTCCTCCCCTTCACTTATATGAGTGGAGATCTGGATAAATCAGCCAAGTAGAAAAAAAAAACCACCGTTGGCGGCAGATTTGGTGACTGTAATTCCTGTAAGTGTGCTGGCCGGAACATGCACTTGAGTGACCTGAGGTCAGCTCACACACACACACACGGGCCCAGCTCACACACACACACACACGGGCCCAGCTCACACACACACACGGGCCCAGCTCACACACACACACACACGGGCCCAGCTCACACACACACACACACACAGGCCCAGCTCACACACACACACACACACGGGCCCAGCTCACACACACACACACACGGGCCCAGCTCACACACACACACACACGGGCCCAGCTCACACACACACGGGCCCAGCTCACACACACACACGGGCCCAGCTCACACACACACACACACGGGCCCAGCTCACACACACACACACACCGGCCCAGCTCACACACACACACACACGGGCCCAGTTCACACACACACACGGGCCCAGCTCACACACACACACGGGCCCAGCTCACACACACACACACACACACACGGGGGCCCAGCTCACACACACACACGGGCCCAGCTCACACACACACACGGGCCCAGCTCACACACACACACACACACACACGGGCCCAGCTCACACACACACACACACACACACACACACACGGGCCCAGCTCACACACACACACACACACACACACGGGCCCAGACACCTGGGGGAGGTGTGTCCGGAATCCCAAAACAAATCTATTCCCGCTCTGGAGCCCTGCGGAAAACAAATGAATTCAGGTCGGCCTCTCTGCAGGACCTCCGTGATGCCCCCGCCGCGCTGACCTGACCCTGGGGACGCGTCACCTGTGCCCACCAGAGGAGGAGAGCGTGCTCATCGTGGCCTCAAAACACCATCTGATCACCCACCAATCAGAAAGCAGTGGCAAAAATAAACACGGTCAGTTCACCTCAGATGACTGTGCTGTGTGCTATTCAAAATAAACATTGTATTTTTTAATGTCTGCCTGCCCTGTCCCTTTTGGCGCACATCCTTGTGTGACAGCACAGTGCTCCTTCATCTGTCTTTCGTCTCTTCCCCAAGATGACCCCATGCGTGGGTCCGTCTCAAACCCATCTACTGCTCCGGTGTTGCGCATCTGCAGGAGTGGAGCCTCCCACTCCTCCATGACCCGCTGGCCCCAGCACTCAGTCCGCATCCTGTCACATCCATCACTCCCTCTGCCCCTGGGATTGATCTGACTATTGATTTTGGCAACTCTATATGCGGCCATCTTCTCCAGAAATGGGCCTGTCAGACCGTTGTTTTATGGATTTTCAAGTCCAGCCATTTTGCCCGGTTTGAGTAAAAGGGGAAATTGTGTTTTTGCTGCACAGAGCGATATAGATTAAATGTATCAGTGTTAGGTGGCTCTCAGTGGATGTTGTGTGTACTTGTGACCACATAGATACGCACCGCATCCATCATAGGCATATACATTTCATACTCACAATGGTGTGGTCTGTGAGAGCCTACAGAGACATAATGTGTTTAAGAGTTTCCATTGGAAATAAGACTGTCTTATTTGATTTGTTTCTCACAAGAACTCTGGATTAAATGGACCCATCCCATTTAACAGTTAGATGGGGATGAGTTAAAAGAGCAAACACAGGTCTAGTGACATTAATAAACTACTTGTTTCTATTCTAGCATTGGAAAGTATTTTGCAGGGGGGGAAAAAAACCTGTTTGCTTTTTGGTTCATATATGTATAGGCCTATGGTAAATATATGATGTATACAAATATTTGCCTATGTACCTGGTAGAAATGGATACTTTTAAAATTAACTATTTAATCTGCATATATTATATGAAGCATTATGGATACAAAGCCTTTCTGTTTATTAGTATGGTAAAAGAAAAGATTGTTTCTTATTTTACTGAACTTAGGTCTGTTCATCTTTAAATGAGGAAACGGTAGAGTCTGTAGGCAATTCAACCACCCCCACACACCCCCTTCCACACACACATTCTCTTTCTCACTTACACACATGCCTGCACACACACACACACACAGGAGCGCCGTTTACAATGTCGAATGGAAAAAGAGACACGTTTCAATTAGCAGCTCAATCCAAACATGGGGGCATAAACAGTGGAGCTCTGGTTACGCGCCTGTCGGCAGCAGCAGCTGAATGGGCCCATAGAGCTGCTAACCACAGGCTCCCCATTACACCCAGCCAGAGTCACCACCGGCTCGGCTTGGAGACAGGCAGTCTACAACACCGGTGGGGGAGCATTCTCACACTGACAGTACAGGGCTGTGTGCGTGCGCGCGTGCGTGCGCGCGTTCGTGCGTTTGACGTGGAGGTATAGAATGCCGCTCTGTGTATGATGCAGAGGAGGAGGGGCCGGGGATCCCCTGTGTTCTCCCTGACAGCTCTTCATATGGAATGGAAAGAATAACTGGAAAGAAGGAGGGGGGGTGTGAAAGAAAGAGATGCAGAATGAGAGAGATGGTTTATGTGAAAACAGGGCTCCACTGTGACTCGCCGATGGTTGATCTTCATCCCTCCATCCCTGTCTAAACCCCCCCTCTCTCTCTCTCTCTCTCTCTCCTTTCCCTCCATCCCTGTCTAACCCCCCCCCTCTCTCTCTCTCTCCTTTCCCTCCATCCCTGTCTAACCCCCCCCCCCCTCTCTCTCTCTCTCTCTCTCTCCTTTCCCTCTCTCCCTGTCTCTGGTCTATAGGCTTGTTTTCCTCTGTATGGCCCTTGTAATGTTGATGGGGTAGGGGGGGGGGGGGCATGCCCTAAAAAGGAAACTCTATAGCATTACTCTTCTTGGCTCAGGAGCCAGGCTCATCTCAGAAGCTTGAATAATAGTTTGATTGTATTACAGATGTGTTGTAATGTCTGGAGCTCTGAGCACTCATTTACTGTGTGTGTGTGTGTGTGCCTGTATATCTGTCTGTGTACATGTGGATATCTGTGTCTGTGTACATGCGTTCATCTGTCTAGCTACTGTATATGAATGTGTCCCTGAGGGTTGACAAACTCCACAACATTAGCATGCAGCCGAGAGGCCTCCTCTCCTCCCCCTTCCCTCCTCACACGTGCTACTGGGCTCCTGGAGACCCTCAGCAATATGGATTTAATTAGAGCCATTATCCTAATCATAGGCTTTACATGACAGCCCGTGCTGTGGGACAACACAGGGCGCCAGAGGAGAGGAAATGAAAGTAGGATGGGTGGCAAAGAGAGGAGTGTGTGTCTTAGACAGTCAATATATGAATATCTTCATTTCTAGATAGATGGGTTTATAGATACATGGAATAAGAGAGAGAGAGAGAGAGAGATGCATTACATTAGGCTGATGCTTTTTAACCCAAAGCGACTCCAAACAAGGGAAACAGTCAAGGTAGAGTATGTTAAGGACAAGTTAGTGCAGCAGTGAGTGCTACTTTCATACAGTCAAGTGTCTGTTCTAGTCAGGTGGGAAGTGCTAGGATTAGCAAGTCTGGTTGTAGGTGGTGCTACGAGAGGAGCTACTCTCTGAAGAGCTGGGTCTTCAGGAGATAGGGATATAGAGAGATAGATGTCTAAGCACAGATACGACAGTTAATGATAACATTGACAGAAGTGTTTCTCAGCTACTCTTAGTGATGGAGCTCTGTGTGTGTCGGTGTGTGCATGTGACTGTCCGTGTGTGTGTGTGTGTGTGTCTCCACCCTCTCGTCCACCCTCTCGCCCTCCACCCTCTCGTCCTCCACCCTCTCGCCCTCCACCCTCTCCTCCACCCTCTCGCCCTCCACCCTCTCGTCCTCCTCTCGTCCTCCACCCTCTCGCCCTCAACCCTCTCCTCCACCCTCTCGTCCTCCACCCTCTCCTCCACCCTCTCGCCCTCCACCCTCTCGTCCTCCTCTCGTCCTCCACCCTCTCGCCCTCCACCCTCTCCTCGCCCTCCACCCTCTCCTCCACCCTCTCGCCCTCCTCTCGTCCTCCACCCTCTCGCCCTCCACCCTCTCCTCCACCCTCTCGTCCTCCACCCTCTCCTCCACCCTCTCGTCCTCCTCTCGTCCT
Source organism: Alosa pseudoharengus (assembly GCF_046254945.1). Lineage (NCBI taxonomy): Eukaryota > Metazoa > Chordata > Actinopteri > Clupeiformes > Clupeidae > Alosa > Alosa pseudoharengus. The sequence continues at coordinate 4,511,376 of NW_027468664.1, read as the reverse complement.
CCACCCTCTCGCCCTCCACCCTCTCCTCCACCCTCTCGCCCTCCACCCTCTCATCCTCCTCTCGTCCTCCACCCTCTCGCCCTCCACCCTCTCCTCCACCCTCTCGTCCTCCACCCTCTCGTCCTCCTCTCGTCCTCCACCCTCTCCTCCACCCTCTCGTCCTCCTCTCGTCCTCCACCCTCTCGCCCTCAACCCTCTCCTCCACCCTCTCGTCCTCCACCCTCTCCTCCACCCTCTCGCCCTCCACCCTCTCGTCCTCCTCTCGTCCTCCACCCTCTCGCCCTCCACCCTCTCGTCCTCCTCTCGTCCTCCACCCTCTCGTCCTCCACCCTCTCCTCCACCCTCTCGCCCTCCACCCTCTCGTCCTCCTCTCGTCCTCAACCCTCTCCTCCACCCTCTCCTCCACCCTCTCGCCCTCCTCTCGTCCTCCACCCTCTCGCCCTCCACCCTCTCCTCCACCCTCTCGTCCTCCACCCTCTCCTCCACCCTCTCGTCCTCCTCTCGTCCTCCACCCTCTCGCCCTCAACCCTCTCCTCCACCCTCTCGCCCTCCACCCTCTCATCCTCCTCTCGTCCTCCACCCTCTCGCCCTCCACCCTCTCCTCCACCCTCTCGTCCTCCACCCTCTCGTCCTCCTCTCGTCCTCCACCCTCTCCTCCACCCTCTCGTCCTCCTCTCGTCCTCCACCCTCTCGCCCTCAACCCTCTCCTCCACCCTCTCGTCCTCCACCCTCTCCTCCACCCTCTCGCCCTCCACCCTCTCGTCCTCCTCTCGTCCTCCACCCTCTCGCCCTCCACCCTCTCCTCGCCCTCCACCCTCTCCTCCACCCTCTCGCCCTCCTCTCGTCCTCCACCCTCTCGCCCTCCACCCTCTCCTCCACCCTCTCGTCCTCCACCCTCTCCTCCACCCTCTCGTCCTCCTCTCGTCCTCCACCCTCTCGCCCTCCACCCTCTCCTCCACCCTCTCGCCCTCCACCCTCTCATCCTCCTCTCGTCCTCCACCCTCTCGCCCTCCACCCTCTCCTCCACCCTCTCGTCCTCCACCCTCTCGTCCTCCTCTCGTCCTCCACCCTCTCCTCCACCCTCTCGTCCTCCTCTCGTCCTCCACCCTCTCGCCCTCAACCCTCTCCTCCACCCTCTCGTCCTCCACCCTCTCCTCCACCCTCTCGCCCTCCACCCTCTCGTCCTCCTCTCGTCCTCCACCCTCTCGCCCTCCACCCTCTCGTCCTCCTCTCGTCCTCCACCCTCTCGTCCTCCACCCTCTCCTCCACCCTCTCGCCCTCCACCCTCTCGTCCTCCTCTCGTCCTCAACCCTCTCCTCCACCCTCTCCTCCACCCTCTCGCCCTCCTCTCGTCCTCCACCCTCTCGTCCTCCACCCTCTCCTCCACCCTCTCGCCCTCCACCCTCTCCTCCACCCTCTCGTCCTCCACCCTCTCCTCCACCCTCTCGCCCTCCACCCTCTCATCCTCCTCTCGTCCTCCACCCTCTCGCCCTCCACCCTCTCCTCCACCCTCTCGCCCTCCACCCTCTCGTCCTCCTCTCGTCCTCCACCCTCTCCTCCACCCTCTCGTCCTCCTCTCGTCCTCCACCCTCTCGCCCTCAACCCTCTCCTCCACCCTCTCGTCCTCCACCCTCTCCTCCACCCTCTCGCCCTCCACCCTCTCGTCCTCCTCTCGTCCTCCACCCTCTCGCCCTCCACCCTCTCGTCCTCCTCTCGTCCTCCACCCTCTCGTCCTCCACCCTCTCCTCCACCCTCTCGCCCTCCACCCTCTCGTCCTCCTCTCGTCCTCAACCCTCTCCTCCACCCTCTCCTCCACCCTCTCGCCCTCCACCCTCTCGTCCTCCTCTCGTCCTCCACCCTCTCGCCCACCACTCTCTCCTCCACCCTCTCGCCCTCCACCCTCTCGCCCTCCACCCTCTCGTCCTCCTCTCGTCCTCCACCCTCTCGTCCTCCTCTCGCCCTCCACCCTCTCGCCCTCCACCCTCTCGTCCTCCTCTCGTCCTCCACCCTCTCCTCCACCCTCTCGCCCTCCACCCTCTTGTCCTCCTCTCGTCCTCCACCCTCTCGTCCTCCTCTCCTCACACACACTCACTCTCTCTATTACACACACACACACACACACACACACGCACTACACACGCACTACACACACACACACACGCGCACATTTAACCCAGGCCACGCGCCCTGCTGATGTGTGAGTGATAGGTGACACGCTGCACCTGTCACCGGTGGGCTAATGGAGTTTTGAGAGGAGCGGCATGTGCTCTTTAGGCCCCTAGGGGGTTGATGATGGAGCACTCCTTGGTGACTGCCCCCCTGCCTACCTCCTGAACGCTAATTGCCCCCCCCCCCCCCCCCCGCTCCCTCCATAAAGCCCCTGAGCTGGCAGGAGTGGAGAGCCCAGGGGGGGGAAGAGAGAGGGGAGAGGTGGGGGTGGGGTGGCTCAGAGGGGCTTGCTGTGTACCATCTGTTCCAGCTTCTGACCTCCTACCCCCACACCCACCCCCACCCTCCTCAGGGACTCCCTCCTTTTGCGACAGACTTTCAAGTGATCTTGTGGGAGGCTGCCACCATCGATAGGTGCTGGACACACCCATCTCAACATATGCATGTACATACATACATACATACATAGATAGATACATACACAGCCAAATGCACACACATAGACCACTACATCCCCCCAGTGGGTTCTTATATGAACACATGCACATACTCACTGGCACACAAAAGTGCATAGACAAAGGCCTGGTAACAAGTGTCTAGCACTATTGTTTCGCAGGTCATTGTTCTGCAGTCAGAAATGAGACATTTTGCATCAGCCTGTGAATGACAGGACAATGAAAAGAGTTGACACTGTGTATGAGGACCACATTCACACTGAGCATGCCCAGTAGGAACACTGGTGTTAGTCAGCTCAGTGTCCTCAGAACTCCACTCTCAGTGTTCCATAGCCTTGTCTCCATACATATTTACAATAGATACTCAGGGCTGTGAGCAATCCCTGGCTTAGTGGGAAATATCCTTGTTTCTTTTTTCAGTTTTTCAGATTGTTTATGAAAAATGGAAAATATGTTGAAAATCATTAAATGTTTTCACACACATGGTGTTAGTTCTAGAACTAAGCTACAGAACACATAGACACACATAAACCCTACAACCTATCTGTAGTTGCTTACGTGGTTGTTACCAGTAGTCCATAATAGGCTTTGGCATTAAATGTTAACTGTTCCCTCCTGGGAATTCCAGTCTAATTACATGGTGATCTTCCTGTGGTGCAGCGCTCAGCCCTGTCCAGGAGCTTCTCTAGGGACCTGCTCCTCATTACAGCCCACGGATGAGGAACAGCACACGAGAGGGGTGGACGCTTTTAACACGTGTGCCCAATTGAAAGCAGTGCTTTTTTACCTTCGGTATCAGCCACCATTTAAAAACTTATACTCCATGTCTGAGGTAATAATTTAAAAGCAGATTTTTTTTGAGTGAGCAGTTTTGATGGACCATACAGTAGATGAAAGCAGGGAAAATGGTACCTTTGTCATTCCATTCAAACGCTGTCCTCGTCCTCTCTATTGGTAGACTGGCAGACAGTATATATGTGTGCAAGTGAATTGGTGAAGGTGTCAGACTAAGAGTGATCTGCCTCCATCCCCTGCTGCTTTGTCACCCTTCCTCCCACACACTCCCTCGTTCCTCTCCCTGTCTCTGAGGGTGGGTGATGGCTTCCAGACGAGGCTGCAGTCTGCCAGGGAATGCCATTGTGTGGAGGGCTGAGAGAGGTGTTTGATGCCCTGCCAAGCGGCAAGCAGCCATTATCACCCGAGGGCTGATAACCACAGGGAGAGTTATGGAGGACCAGCCGGGACCTCTGAGGCTGCCACTAAACCAGAGTCGTCTTCTCTCTCTCTCTCTCTCTCTCTCTCTCTCTCTCTCTCTAATGAAAGGAAGAAAATGAAATGATTGGGGAAAAACTAAAGTATAAAAAGAAGGAATAACTCCCCAAAGGATAAAATAAATGAATGAAAGACAAAAACATAAACTTTGTGTGAGTGTGGTGGCATCACTGGTTTGAGGTTGTATCTCTTCTTTTGTGGCATGCCGATATATACAGTATATATATATACTTCTCTAGCCTGGATTCTAGACTGTTCTATCACTCTCTCTGCCATCAAATCTCTTCGCCTTCTCTGCAGCTCTACGGTCATGTGAATCAGGTCCCTCTTCTCAAACATATAAATTGGTAGAAAAAATAGACATTTCAGATGTACTATTGTACTGTCTTTTGTCCACACAAACGTGTGTTTCGTTCCTGTTGTCAAACCTCTGGTTACCATGAGGAGCCACCTGTCCACCTGTCCTGCTGTGTGTGGGGGCACTGAGCAGCTCTGCAGATGTGTGGCCAGAACTCTGAGTGACCTTCAGCTGGCTACGGGTCAAATGGTGCTCTCCAACAGATGGTCATTCTCAGCTGTGTGTGTGTGTGTGTGTGTGTCTGGGTGGAGTGGCTAGGGAGAAGCTAGAGGGACAAGAGTTGGTCATTGTTCGCTCACGTGGCTAACGTGACAACAAACACAAGCAAAGGGTCATAAGCGTGAGGCGTGTGCCAGGGGTCAATAGGGTCAAAGGTCAATAAAACCACAAAGCTGCCTTGTCTGCTGAGGTCAGCAGTCTCAGGGGGAATCTTTGCCTTTCATGACTCTTTATTGGTTTGCCATACGTGACCTGGCATTTATTAATCACATTTTTATATTTAACTAACTGACTGACTATATAAAAGGTAGTTACTGATACAGGAACAAAGAGTTAATAGAACAGAAATTCCATTAATGTGAGACTTGTTTAAACTTTTTATTTGAGGATTTTAATTTATGTTGATAGGGCAGTTGTAGCAATAGTAGTGAGTTTGTAGATGGATAGAGATCTAGTGTCACACTGCAAACTACAACGGTCTAGTCAAAAGACTAAGAAGGTTACAAATGCACAGTGAAAGTCAGATGAAAGACACTTATCAGTTAGTGGAGTACTTCTCATTGTGTGTGTGTGTGTGTGTCAGTTAGTGGAGTACTTCTCATTGTGTGTGTGTGTGTGTGTCAGTTAGTGGAGTACTTCTCATTGTGTGTGTGTGTGTGTGTCAGTTAGTGGAGTACTTCTCATTGTGTGTGTGTGTGTGTGTGTCAGTTAGTGGAGTACTTCTCATTGTGTGTGTGTGTGTGTGTGTCAGTTAGTGGAGTACTTCTCATTGTGTGTGTGTGTGTGTGTCAGTTAGTGGAGTACTTCTCATTGTGTGTGTGTGTGTGTGTCAGTTAGTGGAGTACTTCTCATTGTGTGTGTGTGTGTGTGTCAGTTAGTGGAGTACTTCTCATTGTGTGTGTGTGTGTGTGTCAGTTAGTGGAGTACTTCTCATTGTGTGTGTGTGTGTGTGTCAGTTAGTGGAGTACTTCTCATTGTGTGTGTGTGTGTGTGTCAGTTAGTGGAGTACTTCTCATTGTGTGTGTGTGTGTGTGTGTGTGTGTCTGTCTTTTCTTTGTCTTTGGCTGGGTGTGCAATTGCAGTTACACAGTTAACACATAGGTATGTGAATGTTTATGTCTATCTGTGTATGGGGGTAGGGGCTGAGAGAAAGAATGTGTATATGTAGGTATAGGGGAAAAAATTTCACTTCAATATAAGCAGGGCTAACATGTGCACAAGGTCATGTTAAGATAGGCCCTGTTGACTGGGTGGCAGCAGAGATGCAGCAGGCTGTCTCTCTGTATGGCATGGTTTAGTCAAGATGACTCAATCTTCACTGGGTCTTCAGGACCCAGACTTTTTCTCTAGATGCAATTTGAGAGCTGAGTGTAGATAAGAAAGATGTGAGCTGTCTTTGTGCTCAAGTCTGACCCTTACCTGTCTGCTTTGAAACCTTCTTCAGTGTACCTGACCGTAACCTCATCACGGGACATGTCTGTGACAGTCCGCTACAATCCTGTTATCTTTCTCTCACACTCTTTCCACCTCGTCAACCCCCAAATTCCTTCCCCGTGACATCAGTGGCTCCGCACGCGCCCAGTTTGTTAGTTTAGTGTAAAGCTCTCCTGTTTGGTGTCACTCTGGCCCGTGATTGCCGGTCTGGAACAACACCATGCTGGTATGCACGGAATGTTGAAAAACATGGATTAGCTCATCCGTTTGTTGTCTCAGCTCGCCGTCTGTGATTCTTGTGCTCCATTGTGGACATCTCTCATGGGTGTCTCCTCTGGGGCCCGTACGAGCAGTAGCCATGCATCTTCAACTCTTAGTCCATGTCAACGGCGTGATTGTCTGCCCTGTGGGTGATGGTGACTAGACCCCTGCTCCTCCTCCTCCTCCTCCTCCATGTCTCAGTCCAGACAGACTGAGGCAAGACAAATATTGAGCGCATTTATATGCTGTGTTGATGGGAACGGTCTGATACTGTCCGCTGCATTCTGATGATCTCATTTGATGTCTGGTTTTTGTAAGACCTAAAAATTGTTTGAATGATGTAACAGTTTACAGGCTGCTTCTACATGTTGGTCTCTACATGACACTGTCATTTAATATGTAAGCAAACATTTATGTTACAGGACATGCTGTAAAATGCCTTTTTATTGTTTTGTCTTTGGTTTGCTGAAGTTGAAGTAATCAGCCACTCTTCATTGGTTTTGGCAAATTTACCATGGTAAACACTACCATCTGCTGGTCGGGTTAGGAATGTTGATATTATATGTTTAATGTCTGGAATTCTGTAGATGTCCAGTGGGGGGTGACCTTTATCCATAAATACTTTTGTAGCAAACAGTGATGGTTGAAAAGCTATCTTTCACAGTTGTCAACTATGAATTGCCAATTATGTAGGTATTTGGTTAACTGGTTTGTGTCATGATAAAACATAAAAAATATGTTCTGCCTCACTTGCTCTCCTATCACGGTAAACTAAATATCTTTGGTGTATGGGTGAAACAAGGCATCTTGGGCTTCATTTGATAATCTTGGACTTTGTGAAACATTGATCAACATTAATCAATGAATCGAAAAAATAATCAATATATTTTAGTTGCAGTTATAACTGTGATCAAGGCTCTTGGACAGTATGGTCCTTGTGCATGTCATGTGGTCAATGACAAAGCATGTCATGACAAAGCAAGCACTGTACACAAATGGGAAGGGTGTAGCAGCCTACTTACACATCTGCTTCTACATGAAAGATAGTAGATTATTATATCATGATTGCTGTTTGCTGTAGGCCTACCCATACTCATTTGAGTTAAACTTTAACTTTGTATACACAATGACTAGAGTTTTCAAGTTCAATGATTAGTTCAATTAAACAATCTAGAGTTTATAAGGTCAGTAAAAAGGATCCTGTTGTATAAATGAATGGCTACTGAATTTATTATAGCAAGAACAGGCATACTCGCACATAAGACATGTAAATGTTTCTGTTTCTGTGTCATCAAGTGCCACACGGACCACTGAATGGAGGTTGAGTCAGTACAACTACAGTAATGTTCAGAATATTAGCCACATTGTGTATAAACAACAGTGTTTTATGCAAATAAAAAAGCAGTGTATGGACTGTGTGTTTCAACCATTGTGTATGAAACATTGCTTACTATAAGTAATCCTAATTAATGAATCAGAAGAATAACAACATAAATACATTCCCATGTATATCCCACCCCTGTGTATTTACCTCCTAGCTGAAGAAAATGTTGAAAATCAATGTACAGTTAATAGTTACTGAAGAGTGTGCTCTCATGCAAAACAAACAATAAAATATTGAAGCCAAGAAAGGAAGAGACATCAACAAATTCTTGTAATTACAGTCGTAAAGTATCCTCGTATTCATTTGCATTCTCAGCTAATACAGTAATAAGGAAGTGAAAAACAAACAATAAAATATTGAAGCCAAGAAAGGAAGAGACATCAAAAAATTCTTGTAATTACAGTCGTAAAGTATCCTCGTATTCATTTGCATTGTCAGACAATACAGTTTTTCTCAGTCGCTTTGGTGCTTTTCACAGAACAGAATGAAAATTCTCATAACTAATAGTTCAACCTCCACAACATTTAGTCATTTGTGCACATCATAGTAGCAATTTCTCCTTCCTCTGAACAAATTGAAAATGCTTTTGGACATGTATCAGTTGCTTTCGTACAATTCTCTGCTGTTTTATAACATTAACATTTGCTTATGTCATGTCAGTCAAAATGAACTATACTTATGGATGCTGAATAGTCGTTCCCAATAAAACTAATAGTCTTCATTTCATTGCTTGAGTCATTACATACAAAATTGTTGAACTAGTTATCAAATTCTGTCACAATGCTGTAGAATTGCAAAGAGCATATACAGTAAAAATGTGAAACGTACGTATTCAGTGTCTTGTACTCACTTACTCCCCGAACTACAGCAATGTGTAACTTTACTGTAGTTTTCAAATGGCTGTACAAGTAGTGTATAGTGCTGTCTTCAGCATGTTCAGGTAGTGTCACCGAGTTCTGACCTTTTTTCCATTGGAAAACACTGAGAGAATAAACTGTCATTATGAAAACATGACAAAACCATTTGACTATCTTGTTCATAAACGATGGTGTCAAGACTTCTCATTTTGATGACACTGGCCGTTTCATTGACATGAAAACTTGCTTTTGAGGAATGGACTATCCATTTTGAGCAAGTGACGTGCTTTTGCAGGTTATCCACTAGGTTTTGCAGTTTGCACTAATTGTTTTGAGAAATGCACTAACTGCTGTGCAAATGTTAATAGTGATGTGAGAAAAGCACCAAAGCGACTGAGAAAAACTGTAATAAGGAAGTGAAGTGTGCTGACGATTTCTCATTGAGATTTTACAGGAAGTTTGTGTCTGTGACGCAATTCTGTTTTGCATGGACTGAGCTGTTAGGGAGTTGCGTTGCCACAAATAAGGAAGATGCACGAATCTTCCTGGTTCTGAATCACACCTGCTTATATTTACTTAGGCAAAGTAAAGAGAGAACAGGCTGATGATGAGACAAATAAACTGATGAGTGACCACTAGCAGAAAAGCAGTAGTTCATCAGATAGATAGATAGATAGATAGATAGATACAGTAGATAGATAGATAGATAGATAGATAGATAGATAACATACACTACAACATAAACAGAATGATAAATTAACAAATCCACATGACTAAAAAGAACCGTTAAAAGATAATAAATATACTAAAACAAGGATCCACATGAATGTACTAAGGATGTATAAGCATGAGGCGCTTGCAGTGACAGGGCAGGGACTGACCCTGTGATTCAGTATGCAGAATAATGATGTATATCATTATAGCATGTTGTATGTTTTAGTGTTGGTATACATTACCAATGTTGGTGCTTAGGCCTAATAGGGCAAAAATGGGCAGCCGTGGCCTACTGGTTAGCGCTTCGGACTTGTAACTGGAGGGTTGCCGGTTCGAACCCCGACCAGTAGGCTGAAGTGCCCTTGAGCAAGGCACCTAACCCCTCACTGCTCCTCGAGCGCCGCTGTTGTTGCAGGCAGCTCACTGCACCAGGATTAGTGTGTGTGCTTCACCTCACTGTGTGCTGAGTGTGTTTCACTAATTCACGTATTGGGATAAATGCAGAGACCAAATTTCCATCACCGGATCAAAAGAGTACATATACTTATACTTAATAGGTCTTCCAACTGATCTACAGGAAAAGACATGGACCTACTAGGCCTGTGTATTGGCAAGAATCTGGTGATACGATGCTATACATATCACAATACAGGGATTATGATTCAATACATTACAATATATTTCGATACTGTGCGTAAATGTAACATAATGCATTGTATTTTTAAGTCTAATTTTAGAAAAACTGATATTATAATGAAGACACCTGTTTTCCCTTGACATTTTTTCAGTAGCAGAGCGGTTATTCGCAGAAAGTTGGTAAACAAGCTAAGCTAGGGGGGTCCGCCAGCACTTCTTTTAGGCGAGAATGCTAGTGGTGCATCTAATCTAGTGGTGGATGGTTTAAACACAACTTAGGTGAACAACAGTCTATCACAAATCCTTTTCATGTAAACTTATTACTTGTAAACTTTTCATGTAAACTTATTAAAAACTCAAAATTATGTTTTTGAAAATCTATACACTATTGCAAAATAAAATATTGTGATACTCACGTCGTGTATCGATTTTTTTTCTTACACCCCTAGGAAATACTTCTTATTAGTGAGTACCAGTAAGTGTTAATGTTGCTGAAACATAAATGCAAGAACTCAAGTGTTTTATCAGATTTGTTTTATTAACAGGCTTCACATCATTCTCAATACAGCAATGACATTATCTTAAAGTTGTTTTGGCTTTGCCAAAGGTTATTGATGATTGAGCTCAACAACAAATCAAATGACACCCCATCCTTCCATGCACCTGAAGCACCATGCCGTAGGTGGAGTTGTTTATAGCGCAGTCCAAGACACTATGTTTGTTTACCATTAAAAGACCTGTGTCAGTGTATGAACAAAGAGGTGTATGGGATTAGAATGGTGGACTACACCTTTAGGGTTTCAGTGGTCATTCTCTCAGAGTGCCACTGTAAAAGAGCTATTCTTACTTTCAGATGACCCATCATGAATATATGAATAAATAAGTATAAACTTTAAAAAATAGATAACAAAAATAAATCTTGTATACAATTTCTAGTGCAATGCTTATGTACATACTGAATCAGATAACCATACCAGGCTCTCAATTCACAAATGTCTTTCATTAAGCCAGACATGACTAGAAGTGCTGAAATGCTGAAATGTTTGAAGACTACAACTACAACTACAACTACAAAAAATATATCATAAATGGGTTACACTCTCAAATTAGGTTTGAACGTACACTAGTTTGAACAATTCTTGGATCCTTGCAGGCTTAAATGAAAAACTCACCATCAACGGTACCCACATTAAGTAGTGATTACACTGACAGAAATACAACTAAACTGTTGTTAAATCTTTTTTGACCCAATTCAATATATTTTTATTTTCATTGTTCTCAAAATTATCCTCAGTAGTTGGGTAATTATAGTAAATGTGTGGCAGTGCTTTTTGAGGAGAAGATGGAGAAGATTTCACTGAGCCTGCAATAAATGACTTTGACCTTGAATAAACAGATGCTGAGCATTGGGCTGAAAAAGGAAAGAGAAACATATATTGTCAAATGAGGACAGTTTGTCTTCAGGCACAGAATGGATAGGCTATTACTATCTATTCACAAAACCCACCTACCAGAATTATGTTGACCAGCACCAACATTGCTGCATAACGTCCCACCGCATAGCCTCAGATAAACTAAACCAATACATCATATGTTAGAACACACTATATATAATACCTCCATGTTAGTAGAGATGTCTTATTTTAGCAGAACATTAGCACTATTTCAGAACATTAGGCTATTTCCACAGCGTTAAAAAGAGAGATGTACCTATGATAGTTGTGAGTGCGATTCCAACCATGAAGAGTGCCACAAGTAGTGCAGTCAGCAGTCCCACAGCTGGTGCAACTATCCACACAGTCTCCCAGTGGCTACTGGTGGGCGCAAAGGCGGGTGCCTCTCCAGTCGGAGCTACTGTGTAATGAAAGGGACACACCAGTTAAAATCTTGTATATGGTCAGTTAATGTCAGTCATGTCACATATCGTCCAGGACCTTCCAGATCCTGAGCGGGTTTTCCTGTATCGATCGATAGATAGATAGATGGATAGATGGATAGATAGATATATAGATAAATAGATACTTTATTGATCCCCAAGGGGAAATTCAAGAAATCTACCTGTATCTACCTGGCTGGCTGCACTTTTAAGGTGCTCCATTCCCAGGTGGTCAACTCCATGTCATGTTTTTCTGCTGCTGACCTACTGCATCTCCTGTCTCCCTGCTTTGCTGCTTAGCACACCTGTGTCTGATCACTTAATCAGGCACAGTATTTAGGCCGGGCTCTTGGAATCCATCAGTGCAGGGTTATCGTGCCACGCCATCTTGTTGCTAGTGCTGCTCTTTCCCTGTGGAATTACTTTTTTACCTTGTTGGACTGAACTTTGTTACTAAACTTTGGACTGTTCTCTGACCATGATTTTGGGATTACTGCTTTTGGACCTGGACCTTGTGTGTTGTCTTCACTCATTGACTTTCATTTTTTGCTCTGCCATTTCCTGCTGTTTTTCTTGAAGCGTTCTTGTTTCCCCTGAACATTAAATTACAGTTAAACCTGTTGTCATTTTTGCTTGTGTCCTACTGTACTTCTGGGTCCAACCAGTACCTCTGCCCTACCGGATGTAACAAGTCATAAATAAATAAATTGTGATTAATAAACCTCTGGTCACATATGGCAGTCATGAAAGGCAAAGAGCCACCTGAGACTGCTGACCTCAACAGAGAAGGCAGAAGGCTTGGTAGTTTTACTGACCCTATTGACTCCTGGCACACACCTCACATATGAACTTGTGTTTGTGTTGTTTGTCACGTCAGCCACGTGAACAAGCAATGAGGCTCATTCCTCTAGCCTCTCCTTAACCACTCCACACGCCACTCATGTAACAAAATACATTGGTGAGGACATCAACACTTTTATCCTCATCAGATAAGGATTGTGAATGGTTGAATTCTGGCATAACCTGTTTTCTATCAAAAAATACTAAAAGCCTTTTCCCTTTTTACAACATTTAAGATAATAAAGATTTGATAAGGTATGTTCTACCCAACATACAAAGGTTTCAGGCCCAGCAAGTTACATAGTTCAACAGTTCAACAGATGAACCTACAGGATTTGAAGTCACAGTGGCGAATTGTGGCGGCATACTTCACATCAACTCTTTTTACCTGTGAAAACAGGAGAATGGATATTATGAGAATGCTTCTGATAAATATACTGTATATATATACACACACACACACACACGTACACACACACACATACACACACACATATATTATATATATATCATATATATAGACAGTTGGGGAAAATAAGTATTGAACGCATCAACTTTGTTTTTCAGTAAGTTATGTGTAATGAAGTGGACTGATACAGGAAAATAGTATTGAACATGCCTACAAACATTTCTTAAATACTTTGTGGAAAAGCCTTTGTTTGTAATGACAGCTTTAAGACATTTCCTGTATGACGAAACGTATAAGTTGCAGTATTCAGGTGTGTCTTTAAATCTTGAAGATTCCTTCCAGAAATCTTCAAAAGTCAGGGCCTTGATTTCCTTTCTCTGAAACCAATTGAGAGTTTCCTTTGCTGTATGCTTTGGGTCGTTGTTCTGCTGGAAGGTCCACCCACATCTCATCCTCATCCTGGTGAATTCACCCGGAAAAAATGGCTCCATTCTTCACTCCTTTAACTGTATGAAGTCTGCCAGTACCATGAGATGAAAAACAGCCCCTCACCATGATGCCACCACCTCCAAACCTCACTGATGGTATGGTATTTTTAGGGTAATGCACAATGCCATTTCTCCTCCAAACATGAAGTTACATTTTGCTCTTTTTCTGACCAGACTATATTTTCTCAGTATTTTATAGGCTTGTCCAAATGTTGTGTGGCAAACTTTAAACAAGTTTCGACATGTTTGTCCTTAGAAATGGAGTGGTGCGGGGTGAGCGTGCATAGAAGCCATGGAGGTGGAGTGCATTACCTATGATTTTCTCTCGAACAATTGTTCCTGCTGCCGTCAGTTTTTGCTTTTGGGCTACTCTTCTGACTATCCTTCTGATTCCCTGGTCAGAAATGTTGCGAGGAGCTCCTGTGTATGGCCGGTTGATGATGCAGTGATGTTCCTTCCACTTGCAGATAATGGCCACAATGCTGCTTACTGGAAGATTTTGAAGTTTTGAAATGTATCTGTAACCAGTTACATCTTTAGGGATGCACGATATATCGGCGGCCAATATATTATTAGCCGATAAGTGAAAAAAAGAAAATATTATTATCGGTCCGATAACAGAATTCTGGCCGATAATTTGCGCCGATATTTTTTAAAGTCCTAATTTAGGCCTAGGTAAGGTCCGTCTGGCTACACTGAGCTACTTGAGCTTGGTTGGCTATACTTTTTCCTCAATATAATGTCAGCGGTGTGAATGTATTTCACCACTCTAACAAAATCTGTGGATATGCGTTCATTTGGGAATCTGTACATCTCAAAATCCTCTCGTGAATGATCCGCCATTTAACCTTACCAGAGCGGAGCTCAGCCCTATCTAGAGCCGTCTTGTGCTGGTGTGTTTGCACTTTACCGCGCTGGTCGGGGAAACAAATAAACAAACTCGTTATGGGATGAGTACATAAGTAGGCCTAGTTCTAAGTTGTGTTTTAGTATTATATTTGCATTACTTTAGCTTGGGCTTTGTATTATTACCTAGAAATATGCTAACCATTCGTGCTTCAGTTCCAGACAGGTCATCATAATAAGTTATTAAAACCTTCGGGGCTAACGCTTTTCATTCCTGCTGCAGCAGGTTGTGCGCAACAGAGTAGACGGACATAAGATACAGTCTGAGGAGTTGCGGCTTTATTCATTTACCCGCAGTTGAAACTAAACCTAAGTTTCCATCACAAACTCTGATTTGGTCGCTATACTGAAGCTTATTCCAAGCTGAGCCGTTTATGAGCATTTAGTCCTAAATGAAAACGATTCAAACTCTAGCCACTCACTCGCAATTTACTGACGTCAGTCACACATACTGTAGGGCTAGGCTACTGTTATGTTGTTGACTGCCGTACTATTGAGGACTATTATGAGTTCTGTCCATCATTTGGTGGTAGGTAAAATTACTGCAATAAAATTATGCTTATTAAATGCTTTCCCCAAATCACTTTTCACATTTTTTTTCAAGAGTAATATTATCGGTTATCATATCGGTATCGGCCACAATAAACCAATAAATATCGGTTATCGTTATCGGCCCTAAAATTCCATATCGGTGCATCTCTAATCTTTATGTTTTGAAACAGTAAGGTAGCGAAGGTCTTGGAGAGCTCTTTGCTTTTGTCCATAATGAGATGTTTCTTGTGTAACACCTTGGTGACTAAAACCTTTTTATAGCCCATCAATATGTACAAACCCAGCTTATATTAATTTGCACAGATAGGAGGGATAAGTAGCCTACTCTCTAACTACTTACAGATTCCAGTTCGTTCCTTGCCTTGTTGTACTGTTTTTTCTTAGTGTGTTCAATACTTTTTTCCTCTGTCATTTCACTTTATTACACATATCTCTACTTGTGGACTTTAATGTTTGGATTTGTTTTATATGTGTGGATTACCTGAGTTAATACTAACGTCTGATGAAAATTTAATGCGAATAGCCTCACTGGATGTATACTTACTGAAAACAATGTTGACGCGTTCAATACTTAATCCCCCGCTGTACATATATCATACATTCTATAGGGCAGAGAATAAAAGCAGCAAACCTGAATGCAACAGTTTTGCCCACACATGCTGAGGGTGAGGTTGGGTACCACCGATTGATATTTCTCCTGTTAAGAGCAAATTTAGTCATTCAGTTCTCAGTACAAAGACATTTTTCCAAAATGTCAAATTTAACATTTTCAACACCAATGTGGGACACATGATTAAACTTTCCATAAAGACCACTGGTCTATAAATAATGTACAAATTATGCTTTATGTTTTTTTTTTCCGTACGTCTCAACCCATCCCCAGCAAATAAATCTGTCTGAATGGAAGTAGATTATTCTTTTAAAATAAACAAAGTGTACTATAAAGTGTTCTAATCACTTCTTTAATCATGCAGATTTTAATCTGTACCTTGTCATAAATTGATCAAAGAGCCATATGAAACCCTGGACATGAAAGACTCACAACATTGAGGGTGATAGCATCTTTGTTTTCCTCACATGCTGAAGGCCCAGTCATGTGACAGACACTTATCAAAAGCGTAGGTCTGATCTTTGATGTCACTACCAGCTGTGTCTTGCCATTTTCCATGGCCACTCCTATGTCCCATGCTATGAAGGTAATAAACATACATGATAAGATCATCCTGGTAACTCTCAATTTATATTCTTTTCAGGATAGAGCATATCCAAATAATGAGTGTGTTGTCAGGACCTGTTTGTGGTACGCATCTAACTTAACAGCAACGTAGTTTGGTTTTCCCCTCTCAAAATGGCCTCAAACACATTTTGATGGCTCACTGATTTATAATAGGGAGAATGGTGTCTCTGCCATTGCACTATGTACTGTAGCCTTGTGTAGGCCTGCTGTGTTGCATAGTGACCCTAGTCCTCATTATCTGACACACCCTTTAGCATTACTTTCTAACATTGAAGGTATAACTCATTCAGCCTTATCATTAAGGGTAATTGTCATTTTCATAGACTTTCATGGAAGGCTGCACATTAAAAAAAATGGTGCGAAAGGGGTACACATACATTGAAATGGTTGAATATAATTTGGGGGTTAAATACAATTTGTTATATTGTGTTGCTTTAAGGTGGTTGTGACATTAAGATTCGCTTTAAATAGAAAATGAGGTCATAGGTAATAATAGGAACCTACCTGTAAAACCACTGCCAGCAAATGGACACTTTATCCAGGTAGCTGTTTTTGTAGTAAACTAAACCAAAGAGCACAGGTATTACTACACTGACGTCAGCACTGAGTGACTCCACTGACATCAGCATGCTGCTTGATGTCATTATGGAAATAAAACTACAGACACAAAGACATTCCCAGAATTTTACCTTCATGCAAAGTTGTGGGTGTGGATCCACTGTGGAAAACAAAACCTGCAACGAAATTCAAAATAAAACATGAATATGCAGTAAGCCTATGTATTACTAGTTGTGTTGTACAGGCCTCACACCTCAATCACAAGAAGAATGTAAAAAAGAAATGCAGTCCCATGTATAACCCGTCCCTGTATATTAACATCTAGGTAAAAAAAATAAATAGAAAATCAATGTATAAATTAACATCTGGCAGCTATTTGAATGGTATTGCTGGACAACCACATAACTGGTTCCATGTGTTGTGATTGGATGATGAAAATATGTCTGTGGATGTTCTCCAGGAAAAAACCCAAATATCATGCCTTGTGCATCATCAGTGTATGAGTAAGTTTTAAAGTCCGCACATCCAAATGTCTGACCTGGGAGCAGGACAAACAAACGACCAGATAGAAAAGAGAAAAAGACCGCTTCAACCAGGGTTTTCTGCTCCCACTTGTTTTTATTTTTATTTTTCCGTGACGTTTCGGGTAATCACCCTTCTTCAGACGTGCGTCATCAGTGTAGGAACATATAAATCGAGACCACTATCTCTCACCTTCGTCTTGGAAACAGATTGCGTGGCGTTGGGCAGATTCTCACAGACCTCTCCGTTTCTTTGGCACAAAGTGACATCAACGTCAGTCTGACATGCCGGTTCCCATGATAACATCTGCTCTACTGAATCAAAGGCCACGCCTGACCACAACTCCTCCATATCTGAGAGAGACCATTGAACAAACCAGATCATATACAAGATCAACTTTTGTTGTAGCAACACCAATGTGTCAACACGAAATGTGTCAACATAACCATTTTCTCAGAAAAGGATGTTTAACATACTATTTTTAAAGGGACAGACTTGTACTCGAGGTGCATCAAACACAGAGGACCAACCCTGTAAAATGAAAGAGAATCTCATTGTGATACCATCTGCCACAGAGATTTTCATATAGTTTATTTTCATGATAATATGCAACCAAGAGTTACACTGTTACTTACCTCAATACACAAACAAGGCAGCGGTCTGGCATATTGCAGTGTCACATTCTTTATTGGATCTTCCTTTTTTAACTGGAAATGTAAACACAAAACATCTGTCAATTGCGTAATGGAAGACATTTCCGGTAACTGCAGTATGCAGTATGAACATGCAAATGACCTCATATTCTCAGAAAAGCATTTCAAGGAAGGTGAGCTAGAAACCCACCCAGTAAACACCTTGAGGAGCAAAAGATTTTGGCAACTTCTAAATATATTCTTATTTGAGCGTGAATAGGACAATATGGTGATAAAAACAAAAAAAGTAGTAATAGTTTGTGCTTCCTTAATGTTAAACGTATGGCTTGAAAAATGCAATGACAAGGTATTTGTACAGTATATTTTATTATTCTGGTGGTTATAACTTGATTTAGTCCTACCAGTTTTAACTGTCATTTGCAAGGCTTGTATCAACAGATAACTACTTCACATTTTTTGATGTGCAGTGTGGCTTTGTGTGTTCTGCATGGAATAGTTCTGCTTTTTATAGCATTTGTTTTGTGTTTGTCTGGTGTTACTAAGTAATTCTATAGTGTGAAGGATCACCACAATCATTGGAATCCATATTTTACTATGAACAGTTCCAGTTCCCATTCAATATTTAATGATTGGACCTAGTAATGTGAATAAGTTTTTTAATAAACAGGCTGAAGTTTGATTGCATATATCAGTCATCATTTGCAGCATTTTAACAAATGTAATATGATACCCATCCATTCAGGATGTAGAATGATAACGGATATTGAGTTTTGTCAAGATAAAAAAACGATGTACTCACAAGTACATAGGTTCCAGTTCCACGACAGAAGTATCCCTTGTGACACAGCCTGAGGTTGTAGTCTGTGTTCTCCAGCATGTTGGTCACTGATACAGACAGCGCTCTTCTCTCAGTGTCCAGCTGGTATGTGATTTTCCCTACTACCACAGTGACATGAAGATTATAGATTCCAGTGAGAAATAAGTGGTCTTGTATACAAAGCTAGGAAATGATTTTTAAAAATGTACAGTACTGTGCAAAATGTTTAAGCTGCTATTAGATTTGCTGCTTTAGCAATATTCTGACGGCCACATATATTTATTTCTCATTATCTTTATTAGAATACAATAACAATATACAGGAAAAATATACACACTATTTAAAAAATAACACACAAAAATAACACACAAAAATGTGTACATGGCTCTGATCCAGTTTTAGGCCATCATTAGATTTGTTGTTTGAGCAGTGTCATAATGGGCAGTGTCATAAGGGGACAGCTGGTTCAGAAATGGGAAGGAGATGACCTCAGACTGAAATTGGACTAAACTCTGTAATACTGTGTAGTATACAATACATATGGACACTGTAATACTGTGTACATATTTCCTGTATTTTCTGGTTGTATTCTAATAAAAAAAAAAATGCTAAATGTTTTGTCCTTAAGCAGTCTAGAGGCTATTTTAACGATATGAAACACACCGTCTGAACCAGAATGTTTAAATACGTTTAGGGTGTGGCCAATCCAAAATTGCTATCCTGAGGACATAAAAAGTTCACCAGATGCCAGGTGCATTGTTCAAAAGGGTTGTTATGTTTTTTAATGGATGTGTTTTTGGCGTAACATCCATTAAACCAATGAGAGTCTGTCATTGTCTTTATGAGCAAGGGAAGCGTTGGTATTTTAACAGTCAGTGCATCTGAAGGAATCTGATTGCACGCGATACCGTGTATGCAACACCAGGGTTCCACTAAACTTAAACCAGGTAACTAAACTAAACTTTGCCTGGGACTCGTCGCTAAAGGCTGCTTACATTTTGTTACAGCCCTCAAAATAGCTGTGCTTGTATGCCCTTTTCGCTTTAAACCAGGTTTTTCTTGGTCAGTGACAGAATGATTTTTAGTGGATGTAAGACAGCGATTTTTGGATCATGCACCTGACCGCACCTATTTCTTTAATTGACACGCCTCTGGGCGTAATGTTCAAATGAACTGGAGCGCATGGAGAAAAAGTTATCACTGGCTTGGGTATAGGATAGGAACAAGATTTGCTTGGCGCCACATTGCGCTGGGTGTAAGAGAGTGCTCTAAGACTTCTCGCAGCACAAAGTTCTTGGAAATTACCAATGCATTCTGGGATGTTGTTTTGAATATCAGCGTGGTTGCATCCTGAAATGAGAATAATGACCATACACATGACATGCCTTTTTTACTTTGGTGAATAGCTCAGTGATTTGTGTCATGGAAAATTGAGTCATTTCATCAGATACTACCATCACACAGTATTGTGACATTTCTTCAGATGCCACACACAGTTGCAGAATGTTGATTGTATAATTGTAATCTAGATAGAATTGATATCATACAATAAGCTATGCTAGATCAGGCATGTGCGTGATTACCCTTACCTGGAACATTGTAGGTTTTGGAAACACTCAAATGACAGAAATCAGGGCTTGTTTTCAGTGTAACATGGACGTTTTGTCCTACAGCCACTTCAAAGCAGTTGTCTTGAACTTGAACCTGATGTGAAGAGGACCAAATATGTGTACGTGTATATACACGTGTGAAATATGTCATAAAAAGCAACAGCAATGAAGATGACTGATTAAAGAATCTGTTGGTATTTGTGAGTGCCCGCATCAACATTGTGGATGTTGATTGGCAGCGGTGAGTAATCCCCTTCCTACAGCTCAAATATATCTGAAATTACATATGGGAAATCCCTAAAGGCTGAACTGTCTAAATCACATTAATTTGGAAACTATCCATACCTCATACCATAGTCACAGACTATTTTACATACTGTACAGTGTATGTTAACATGCAATTCTGGATCTGACTGAGGCATTGTACCTGCTGTGTACTGAGGTGCTTCCGAACTGCTTTAGGGAAGGTATAGGTCCTACAGCGTTCCATCATGCCTGCTGCAACTGTGCATATGGAAACACCCTTCACATGTTCTGAGAAAGGAATCACACTCATCATTACTTCCTCAGTCATGCAAAGCCAAACCTCACAAAGGTAAGTGATTACATGCTGCCTTGTACAAGTAAGGGGCTGCCTGGGGTACACATGCATCATTATTTATTTTCCTATCTTATATGCCCCACGAGCAGTATGTAAAGCATGAGAGCCACTGATGTCAAAATCTACAGGAAAAACAATAAGGGACTTCCCCCTTTGGGTTCTGTGTAGTTCACACAATTTACACTGGAAGTCTGTGCTTTTACAATAGCTAACTTGCATACGCGTCACAGATTCTAACAGGAAAACTTCACAGTACAAGGGCCCCTTTTTTTCAAAGTGTCATGACCTCCAGGCAGCCGATCATTCTTCACTTCCAGTGAAACTCATATGATCCTGACAGACGGCAACTCAGCCAGGAAATGTTACTCAGTGAGGAAGTGCTACATACCATTCATCAACAAAGTACTCCTCACTTGGAGGAAAAGGGAGCACTGCTGTGGCCTTTCACATTTCATTACTGTGGAGACACTCATGTCGAGGGACACGCTGTCTTGGAGGCCTTTGGGAGGTTTCTTGCATTGTGGAAAAGATACTGTTTTTAACACAAAAAAATACCTCAAACTTTGGTTCATGAAATACTTTGTGTTACATCAATTTCATCATTTTTTTTTTACATTTTGAATAGAACATATTGGTCAGATATTTATGGAAATTACATTCTTTAAGATCATGAACAGAAATCTGTAGTATTATAGGGAGGGAGCTCAGAAGTTTGGCACATCTAACCAAACTTTAAATTCAGCTTGTCTAATGACACTCAAGGGTGTGAAAACTGCAGAAAATAGGAAAATAATACTCACAGTCAGACTTTGTTTTACAGTGCAATCCCTGTCAAGGAGACAACATTGACACACTGAAATGAGCATTTGAGGACAGGAGTTATTGAATCAGCACCAAAAAGGCTTTCTCTGAGTTTACGATTTGCATGTCCTTGCTGGTGGTGGTTGGAGATTACACATGTATGAGGAAACGTTTAACTGTAGGGGTTTGCCCAGATGACTGTAGACTATATCCTGGTTACATTGACATTGAGTGTTGCTTCTCCACTACCCTTTCTTTAGAGTAGGTGCATCTGTCAACCTCATAATTAAATGTTCCCTGAAGCTACTGTAATTTTAGTTATTTACTGTGGAGCGCACATTTGCTGAACTGCATGCAAAGCATCTGATGATGTGCCAGTGACCACAAACTTGTCCTAGTTCAATGCGGAAAAAAAAACTGACTCTGCCCTGAAGAAGTTTGGTCTGAATCAATATCTTCCTTTACTCCCTTACACAAATAACAATCTCCCTCTTCCTCCATCTCTCTCTCTCCATCTCTCTCTCTCTCTCTCTCTCTCTCTCTCACCTGGCATTGAGCCACAGCTTGTTGTTACAGTATGCAGTCACACACATTCAACCGTAATGACAGCACACCCTGGAATCCCCCACACATCCTCCAACCAGACTCATGGACATTCATGGATGCCCACACACACGAGTGCTTCACCCATCTCTGGGGTTCATCATCACACAGGGGTAAACCTAACCTGGGGGTCCCTCATGTCATAAGACCATGGTTCACACTATCACTCTAACCTTTTCATTCTTTCACTAAGCTCACTTTAAACATACTCACTCTAGACCGGTCTTGATTTGGATGAAGTGTTATGACCTGAACAAAACTGACTTGTAAGCAAAGCAAAGTAGTTACATAGTGTGCAGTATACAAATGGCAAATTGGAGCTAGGAAGATCCATCTACATTTTTATTCACTTAGCACCATTTAACAATCAACAGGTTGTACAGAGCCCAGGATCACTTGGACATAAAGTAAAACAGGAGTAAATTCCTCTGATACAGCTAAACAACCCTATGAGTCATAAATTCACCTGGTAGCTATGACTCAGCTTAAGAGTTTCAGAGATAAAATATAACAGCTCCGTCACCATGAGTCATCTACGCATGGTTATCAAAGGATGTCGTAATCAAATTATTGTTCGTATGATGATGGTCATATTTGAAATTTGAAGTGTAGTCATTGCTATATATGGAAAGTGATAGAGACCAAGTATAGACACCATGATTTCACAGACATATAAAAGCATTATGCATTGCACATGCATAAAATGGATGTGCATTCAAATAATGTTGGAGTGGTGCTGCGTATTAGATCTCCTTAATATACAATATTGACCTGTCAAGTGCTACAGTACATTTTTGCATTGATGTCATTCATTGGTGGGTGGAAGCATAGTAGTCATAGCTATGTATGAAAAGTGATTGAACATGCATAACATCTATTAGCGAACTTTTTGTGAAACACCAGTACAGTTTGACCAAGGCTCTTTAGTTTTACAGAGAACAGTAGACATAAATACAAATGAAGGTACCCTACCTGATTACAGTGTGATCCACAACGCTGGATAGTCTCAATCCTGTAACCATGTGACAGACAACTGTAGAGACTTAGGAGCCACAATACAGCAGATCTCATCTTGTCTTAAGCTTTGCTATACTGTCTAATCAGACACCTGTCCTAACAGTGGAATGAAGTGAAATGATCTTCAATTCATTTTAAATAAAACCTGGTTTTCAGGGGTGGCAAGTATTAATATTCCTGTTAAATATCTCTAATAGTATTTCTTAACAGTCCTAACAACCTGTACCAAACAAATCTCAAGAAAGTTATGTGTGCCGTAGTAACACCTCCCCCATATGTTTATTTTCTCCCTCCCTCCTCTCCCACACACACACCCACACACACACACACTCCCCGGCAGTAACTCCCCTATTGCTATATATGGAAAGTGATAGAGACCAAGTATAGACACCATGATTTCACAGACATATAAAAGCATTATGCATTGCACATGCATAAAATGGATGTGCATCCAAATAATGTTGGAGTGGTGCTGCGTATTAGATCTCCTTAATATACAATATTGACCTGTCAAGTGCTACAGTACATTTTTGCATTGATGTCATTCATTGGTGGGTGGAAGCATAGTAGTCATAGCTATGTATGAAAAGTGATTGAACATGCATAACATCTATTAGCAAACTTTTTGTGAAACACCAGTACAGTTTGACCAAGGCTCTTTAGTTTTACAGAGAACAGTAGACATAAATACAAATGAAGGTACCCTACCTTTACATTAATACACAGGATTAGATGTTAAAATCCCTTGTGCCAAAATCCAAGGTAAAAACACATTCAGAAGCCCCTGCTCAAGTTTAACTTTAAAAAGCACACTACCCACAAATCCGCCAACAAATGGTCACAAGCACAATGCAAATGGCCTATCCAACAGCAGTAGCCTATATAGTATGCGGCATGTCATTGGGGTTATCAAGTGGGCACCCTCATTCACCGATGTTTCGTTAAGTTAGGCCCACGACACCTCATGAAGGCTTAACAGTGAAACCAGCGTCCTGGAGACACTCCCCTCCATGCTACCACCATATTACCACATTGAAATATCCACTACTCAAAATACTCTTAACCAGCCCAGGCATGGTCTAAGTTGGCTAGGTCGGTCCGTCCCGTTGATGTGGACTGAACCATAAACCATAAAGAACCTTAGCCAAGTACCATCACCCTAGGCACAGCCCATCACAAACACAAAACAAATTAGCCAGTTAGCTTAGCCCATTATCTTAGGCCCCATCCCAAACACAAAACAAATTAGCCAGCAGTTAGCAGTTAGCTTACACCCCATGCTGCCCCATATTACCACAACAAGCATCCAAATACCCTTAACCAACCTAGGCATGGTTTAAGTTGGCTAGGTCGGTCCGTCCCGTTGATGTGGACTGAACCATAAACCATAAAGAACCTTAGCCAAGTACCATCAACCTAGGCACAGTCCATCACAAACACAAAACAAATGAGCCAGTTAGCTTACCTTAGCTTGCGCCCCAGGAAGGGTAACTTCTCCTTACCCACCACCAAAACAAATGAGCCAGTTAGCTTACCTTAGCTTGCGCCCCAGGAAGGGTAACTTCTCCTTACCCATGACCAAAACAAATGAGCCAGTTAGCTTACCTTAGCTTGCGCCCCAGGAAGGGTAACTTCTCCTTACCCACAACCATTCGCTTGCCCGTTCTGCTGCTAAGGACATGTTACTAACCACCTGCCTTAGACTTCGACCACAAATGCCCAATTCAGACAGCAAGCCAATAGCAGATCTGGCCACAAACCCACGTGCACCGATTTCAATAGGCCTTAATCGTGCACTCCAACCTCGCTTAGCTGCCTCCTCTGCTATTTCAGTATATTTAGCTCTCTTCAGCTCATTGGCCACTTCCACTCTGTCTTCCCAAGGAACAGTGAGTTCAATGAAGTAAACTATCTTCTCTGAATCCGACCATAGAATTACGTCAGGACGTAGCTTAGTACTCACTATATGTGGAGGTACCGCCATCTGCTGGCCAAGATCAACCTTCATTTCCCAGCCCGCCCCATTTTTCAACTGGCCGGTTTTGCACCTGGCCTTCGCGGAACAAGGTTTATCCCCCTGACGTACAAAGTTAATTTGCCTTACCCCTTTACTAGCTGCTAATGAATTGACTTCTCTTCTTTTATCCTCTATTGCCGCTGCCACACATTTCAATACCTGGTTATGACGCCACGTATACCGCCCCTGGGTGAGACTTACCTTGCATCCTGATAGGATATGGTGGAGACTGCCCACACACGAGCAAAGTATGCATTTATCATCCTCACCAAACCATTGACTTAAATTCTTGGGAGATGGGAGCACATCATATGTAGCACCTAACATAAATCTGATCTTACTAGCTTCCATGCCCCATAGATCTTTCCATTTAATCTGTCTTTTTTCCACCCCTTCCCAGTTCACCCACTGCCCTTGTTTTGCCTGCGACACTGCCTTAGTACATCTTACAGCCTCCTCCTGTCTATGCATTTCCTCCACTACCATTTTCCTCTTTTCTCCTGCAGAAGCCTTACTCCACAAGGGTTTACTTGCACCCACCCCTAGACCCCCCCGCCCGTGCTGCACATGGCCCATTATATCTCTATGCTTCAATGCTGATTGAGCTTGCTTAACTGCCTGCTCTGGGTTCCACTTCCTCCCTGCATTAACTGAGGGTGCAACTTTCCTCACCACTGGGTCCTTGGACTGAGTAAGAGTCAATTCCAATCTAGCCTTAGCACACTTAAATTCCTCTGTCAGACTAGATATTGGCAACTCTACAATACCCTTCCCATACAAGGCTACACTGCTTAAGCAGCGTGGGACTCCGAGCCATTTTCTGACAAAGGAGTTGATCATTTTTTCCAACCTCTCTACCTTTGACAGAGGAACTTCATAAACTGTCAATGGCCACATTAGCCGAGGCAACAAACCAAACTGCAAACACCACAGCTTGAGCTTACCTGGCAGCCCCGACTTGTCAATTTTTGCAATACCTTGCCTAGTGACCTGTCTCAAGTCTTCAACCTGTGATTTATCACTAAGGCTTGCATCATACCACCTTCCCAGGCTCTTCACTGGTTTCTCCAGAACTGTGGGAATCACCTCCTTATTTATAGCAAACTTCTTATCTGTTACCTTCCCTTTAATAATTGAGAGACTCCTAGACTTACTTGGTTTCACCTTCATTCTGGCCCATTGCAGATTACTATTTAACTTACCCAGCAACCTGTTGGTGCATGGAACGGTTGTCGTCAAGGTTGTCATGTCGTCCATGAAAGCCCGAATCGGGGGGAGGCGTGGCCCTCCCTGCAACTTCTCCCCGCCCACTACCCATTTTGAGGCCCTAATAATGACCTCCATTGCCATTGTAAAAGCAAGTGGGGAGATGGTACATCCGGCCATGATTCCTATCTCAAGTTGTTGCCAACCTGTGGTGTAATCAGCTGTAGTAAAACATAATTGAATATCCAGAAAGTATGCTTTTACTAGGCTTTTAATGCTACCTGGGATTCTGAAATAATCAAAGGTCTCCCACAACAGACTATGCGGCACAGACCCAAAAGCATTAGCCAAATCCAAGAACACAACGTGCAGGTCTCTCTTCTCACGCTTTGCTAATTGAATTTGGTGCCAAATCATGCTGGTATGCTCTAAGCACCCAGAGAAGCCAGGAATTCCAGCTTTTTGCACCGTGGTATCAATTAGTTTATTCCTTTCAAGGTAATTTGTCAGTCTCCGTGCCACCACACTAAAGAAAACCTTCCCTTCAACATTCAGTAGACTAATTGGCCTAAATTGATTAATCTCCACTGCGTCCTTTTCTTTGGGAATAAATATTCCCCCAGCCCTCCGCCAAGCCTTGGGAATACTCTGCTTTTTCCAAACTATCTTCATTAATTGCCATAAAAATCTTAAAACATCTGGTGCACTCTTATACAACCGGTAGGGCACTCCATTAGGTCCCGGGGCTGAAGAGGCCCTTGCACGTTTTATTACTTCTTGCACCTCTTTCCACCTTGGTGGACTATCGTCGCATTGGCTACTTAATTCACCAATAGGTGGGATATCAGCAGGAAGTACCATCTCCCTGAACCTCTCCCTATCTTTGTGCACTCCCTCTAAATACTCCTCAAGCTTCTGCTTAGGTTCCAAAAGACTACCACTCTTCTGCATTACGAATAAAGACTTAACAAACTTAAATGGGTCTTTATAGAATGCTAGTCGGGCTCGTGATTTCTTCTTCCTATTTTTCCTAATATTTTCAGCTCTTCTTAGCACTACTAACCGCTCCCTCACATCTGCCTGTAGACAGTCAATACCTTCCTTCTCATCATCTGTAGCTTTTCTCCACTGCTTCTTAAGCTGCCTCCTCTCCTTGATAAGTTTATCTATCTCCTGCTGGCGCCTAGATTTAACTACCTCATGTAGCCGTTTTGTCCTTCTCTCAATAGTCCCAAATCTTTCCTTACCATAGGTATAAATAATGTCTCCCATTTTCTCTAATTTGCTTTCAGCCGTCCCCTTGAGCTGACCCAGGATACTGACCAAATCACTATTAACATCTTCCCACATTCTACATTCTGCTGCGCCTGGCTATCTAACCCCAGGCCTATGACCATTAATCTTCTCCCTCTTTGGCTGACTGGCCTCTCTCTCTGCCTCAGTGCTAGAACTTACCTCAACAACAGGGGTACTGATGTCCTGCGAACTGTGGGTTTCTTCCTGTCGCTGGACTTCAACCGACTGACTTGATGCACTTCTTAAGAAATAGCTATCAATGCGGGGACCCTGTGTTCCCTCTACCAAGCACTTCTTTTTCCCTTGATGAATTTTCAGGCCCTTTAGACTTGTAACCTTCTGCCAACCACACACACACATCTGCAGCTTTTTCTCAGTTTTCTCTGAACTAGTGGCTTCCACAAACATGTTTTCCTTACTCGTAATCAAATTCGTTCCAGGGTCAGTAACCATGTCTATCACAAGTGAGTCATCTTCCGCCCCTGCTCTCGCTGACTCTAGGGGTATTTTTTCATTATGTCGTACTGTAGCTTAGTAGGGTGCAGCCCATAGCTTAGTGAAGCCTGGGCTACTGCCACAATGAGCTGCTAACCCATTGTAGCCCCGGCGGGGTCTATTCCCTCCTGTCAGCCGTCTTTCCGTGCTGTCACAAGGTCTTTCCCTAGTTGCCAGCTGCCCTATTCACAGCAGTCACTAGCCTACGCTAGCTTCAGCATTACATTAATACACAGGATTAGATGTTAAAATCCCTTGTGTCAAAATCCAAGGTAAAAACACATTCAGAAGCCCCTGCTCAAGTTTAACTTTAAAAAGCACACTACCCACAAATCCGCCAACAAATGGTCACAAGCACAATGCAAATGGCCTATCCAACAGCAGTAGCCTATATAGTATGCGGCATGTCATTGGGGTTATCAAGTGGGCACCCTCATTCACCGATGTTTCGTTAAGTTAGGCCCACGACACCTCATGAAGGCTTAACAGTGAAACCAGCGTCCTGGAGACACTCCCCTCCATGCTACCACCATATTACCACATT
The DNA here is from genome assembly GCF_046254945.1 of Alosa pseudoharengus. Taxonomy (NCBI): domain Eukaryota; kingdom Metazoa; phylum Chordata; class Actinopteri; order Clupeiformes; family Clupeidae; genus Alosa; species Alosa pseudoharengus. The sequence goes on along the minus strand of NW_027468664.1, from coordinate 4,482,569 downwards.
GAAATATCCACTACTCAAAATACTCTTAACCAGCCCAGGCATGGTCTAAGTTGGCTAGGTCGGTCCGTCCCGTTGATGTGGACTGAACCATAAACCATAAAGAACCTTAGCCAAGTACCATCACCCTAGGCACAGCCCATCACAAACACAAAACAAATTAGCCAGTTAGCTTAGCCCATTATCTTAGGCCCCATCCCAAACACAAAACAAATTAGCCAGCAGTTAGCAGTTAGCTTACACCCCATGCTGCCCCATATTACCACAACAAGCATCCAAATACCCTTAACCAACCTAGGCATGGTTTAAGTTGGCTAGGTCGGTCCGTCCCGTTGATGTGGACTGAACCATAAACCATAAAGAACCTTAGCCAAGTACCATCAACCTAGGCACAGTCCATCACAAACACAAAACAAATGAGCCAGTTAGCTTACCTTAGCTTGCGCCCCAGGAAGGGTAACTTCTCCTTACCCACCACCAAAACAAATGAGCCAGTTAGCTTACCTTAGCTTGCGCCCCAGGAAGGGTAACTTCTCCTTACCCATGACCAAAACAAATGAGCCAGTTAGCTTACCTTAGCTTGCGCCCCAGGAAGGGTAACTTCTCCTTACCCACAACCATTCGCTTGCCCGTTCTGCTGCTAAGGACATGTTACTAACCACCTGCCTTAGACTTCGACCACAAATGCCCAATTCAGACAGCAAGCCAATAGCAGATCTGGCCACAAACCCACGTGCACCGATTTCAATAGGCCTTAATCGTGCACTCCAACCTCGCTTAGCTGCCTCCTCTGCTATTTCAGTATATTTAGCTCTCTTCAGCTCATTGGCCACTTCCACTCTGTCTTCCCAAGGAACAGTGAGTTCAATGAAGTAAACTATCTTCTCTGAATCCGACCATAGAATTACGTCAGGACGTAGCTTAGTACTCACTATATGTGGAGGTACCGCCATCTGCTGGCCAAGATCAACCTTCATTTCCCAGCCCGCCCCATTTTTCAACTGGCCGGTTTTGCACCTGGCCTTCGCGGAACAAGGTTTATCCCCCTGACGTACAAAGTTAATTTGCCTTACCCCTTTACTAGCTGCTAATGAATTGACTTCTCTTCTTTTATCCTCTATTGCCGCTGCCACACATTTCAATACCTGGTTATGACGCCACGTATACCGCCCCTGGGTGAGACTTACCTTGCATCCTGATAGGATATGGTGGAGACTGCCCACACACGAGCAAAGTATGCATTTATCATCCTCACCAAACCATTGACTTAAATTCTTGGGAGATGGGAGCACATCATATGTAGCACCTAACATAAATCTGATCTTACTAGCTTCCATGCCCCATAGATCTTTCCATTTAATCTGTCTTTTTTCCACCCCTTCCCAGTTCACCCACTGCCCTTGTTTTGCCTGCGACACTGCCTTAGTACATCTTACAGCCTCCTCCTGTCTATGCATTTCCTCCACTACCATTTTCCTCTTTTCTCCTGCAGAAGCCTTACTCCACAAGGGTTTACTTGCACCCACCCCTAGACCCCCCCGCCCGTGCTGCACATGGCCCATTATATCTCTATGCTTCAATGCTGATTGAGCTTGCTTAACTGCCTGCTCTGGGTTCCACTTCCTCCCTGCATTAACTGAGGGTGCAACTTTCCTCACCACTGGGTCCTTGGACTGAGTAAGAGTCAATTCCAATCTAGCCTTAGCACACTTAAATTCCTCTGTCAGACTAGATATTGGCAACTCTACAATACCCTTCCCATACAAGGCTACACTGCTTAAGCAGCGTGGGACTCCGAGCCATTTTCTGACAAAGGAGTTGATCATTTTTTCCAACCTCTCTACCTTTGACAGAGGAACTTCATAAACTGTCAATGGCCACATTAGCCGAGGCAACAAACCAAACTGCAAACACCACAGCTTGAGCTTACCTGGCAGCCCCGACTTGTCAATTTTTGCAATACCTTGCCTAGTGACCTGTCTCAAGTCTTCAACCTGTGATTTATCACTAAGGCTTGCATCATACCACCTTCCCAGGCTCTTCACTGGTTTCTCCAGAACTGTGGGAATCACCTCCTTATTTATAGCAAACTTCTTATCTGTTACCTTCCCTTTAATAATTGAGAGACTCCTAGACTTACTTGGTTTCACCTTCATTCTGGCCCATTGCAGATTACTATTTAACTTACCCAGCAACCTGTTGGTGCATGGAACGGTTGTCGTCAAGGTTGTCATGTCGTCCATGAAAGCCCGAATCGGGGGGAGGCGTGGCCCTCCCTGCAACTTCTCCCCGCCCACTACCCATTTTGAGGCCCTAATAATGACCTCCATTGCCATTGTAAAAGCAAGTGGGGAGATGGTACATCCGGCCATGATTCCTATCTCAAGTTGTTGCCAACCTGTGGTGTAATCAGCTGTAGTAAAACATAATTGAATATCCAGAAAGTATGCTTTTACTAGGCTTTTAATGCTACCTGGGATTCTGAAATAATCAAAGGCCTCCCACAACAGACTATGCGGCACAGACCCAAAAGCATTAGCCAAATCCAAGAACACAACGTGCAGGTCTCTCTTCTCACGCTTTGCTAATTGAATTTGGTGCCAAATCATGCTGGTATGCTCTAAGCACCCAGAGAAGCCAGGAATTCCAGCTTTTTGCACCGTGGTATCAATTAGTTTATTCCTTTCAAGGTAATTTGTCAGTCTCCGTGCCACCACACTAAAGAAAACCTTCCCTTCAACATTCAGTAGACTAATTGGCCTAAATTGATTAATCTCCACTGCGTCCTTTTCTTTGGGAATAAATATTCCCCCAGCCCTCCGCCAAGCCTTGGGAATACTCTGCTTTTTCCAAACTATCTTCATTAATTGCCATAAAAATCTTAAAACATCTGGTGCACTCTTATACAACCGGTAGGGCACTCCATTAGGTCCCGGGGCTGAAGAGGCCCTTGCACGTTTTATTACTTCTTGCACCTCTTTCCACCTTGGTGGACTATCGTCGCATTGGCTACTTAATTCACCAATAGGTGGGATATTAGCAGGAAGTACCATCTCCCTGAACCTCTCCCTATCTTTGTGCACTCCCTCTAAATACTCCTCAAGCTTCTGCTTAGGTTCCAAAAGACTACCACTCTTCTGCATTACGAATAAAGACTTAACAAACTTAAATGGGTCTTTATAGAATGCTAGTCGGGCTCGTGATTTCTTCTTCCTATTTTTCCTAATATTTTCAGCTCTTCTTAGCACTACTAACCGCTCCCTCACATCTGCCTGTAGACAGTCAATACCTTCCTTCTCATCATCTGTAGCTTTTCTCCACTGCTTCTTAAGCTGCCTCCTCTCCTTGATAAGTTTATCTATCTCCTGCTGGCGCCTAGATTTAACTACCTCATGTAGCCGTTTTGTCCTTCTCTCAATAGTCCCAAATCTTTCCTTACCATAGGTATAAATAATGTCTCCCATTTTCTCTAATTTGCTTTCAGCCGTCCCCTTGAGCTGACCCAGGATACTGACCAAATCACTATTAACATCTTCCCACATTCTACATTCTGCTGCGCCTGGCTATCTAACCCCAGGCCTATGACCATTAATCTTCTCCCTCTTTGGCTGACTGGCCTCTCTCTCTGCCTCAGTGCTAGAACTTACCTCAACAACAGGGGTACTGATGTCCTGCGAACTGTGGGTTTCTTCCTGTCGCTGGACTTCAACCGACTGACTTGATGCACTTCTTAAGAAATAGCTATCAATGCGGGGACCCTGTGTTCCCTCTACCAAGCACTTCTTTTTCCCTTGATGAATTTTCAGGCCCTTTAGACTTGTAACCTTCTGCCAACCACACACACACATCTGCAGCTTTTTCTCAGTTTTCTCTGAACTAGTGGCTTCCACAAACATGTTTTCCTTACTCGTAATCAAATTCGTTCCAGGGTCAGTAACCATGTCTATCACAAGTGAGTCATCTTCCGCCCCTGCTCTCGCTGACTCTAGGGGTATTTTTTCATTATGTCGTACTGTAGCTTAGTAGGGTGCAGCCCATAGCTTAGTGAAGCCTGGGCTACTGCCACAATGAGCTGCTAACCCATTGTAGCCCCGGCGGGGTCTATTCCCTCCTGTCAGCCGTCTTTCCGTGCTGTCACAAGGTCTTTCCCTAGTTGCCAGCTGCCCTATTCACAGCAGTCACTAGCCTACGCTAGCTTCAGCATTACATTAATACACAGGATTAGATGTTAAAATCCCTTGTGTCAAAATCCAAGGTAAAAACACATTCAGAAGCCCCTGCTCAAGTTTAACTTTAAAAAGCACACTACCCACAAATCCGCCAACAAATGGTCACAAGCACAATGCAAATGGCCTATCCAACAGCAGTAGCCTATATAGTATGCGGCATGTCATTGGGGTTATCAAGTGGGCACCCTCATTCACCGATGTTTCGTTAAGTTAGGCCCACGACACCTCATGAAGGCTTAACAGTGAAACCAGCGTCCTGGAGACACTCCCCTCCATGCTACCACCATATTACCACATTGAAATATCCACTACTCAAAATACTCTTAACCAGCCCAGGCATGGTCTAAGTTGGCTAGGTCGGTCCGTCCCGTTGATGTGGACTGAACCATAAACCATAAAGAACCTTAGCCAAGTACCATCACCCTAGGCACAGCCCATCACAAACACAAAACAAATTAGCCAGTTAGCTTAGCCCATTATCTTAGGCCCCATCCCAAACACAAAACAAATTAGCCAGCAGTTAGCAGTTAGCTTACACCCCATGCTGCCCCATATTACCACAACAAGCATCCAAATACCCTTAACCAACCTAGGCATGGTTTAAGTTGGCTAGGTCGGTCCGTCCCGTTGATGTGGACTGAACCATAAACCATAAAGAACCTTAGCCAAGTACCATCAACCTAGGCACAGTCCATCACAAACACAAAACAAATGAGCCAGTTAGCTTACCTTAGCTTGCGCCCCAGGAAGGGTAACTTCTCCTTACCCACCACCAAAACAAATGAGCCAGTTAGCTTACCTTAGCTTGCGCCCCAGGAAGGGTAACTTCTCCTTACCCATGACCAAAACAAATGAGCCAGTTAGCTTACCTTAGCTTGCGCCCCAGGAAGGGTAACTTCTCCTTACCCACAACCATTCGCTTGCCCGTTCTGCTGCTAAGGACATGTTACTAACCACCTGCCTTAGACTTCGACCACAAATGCCCAATTCAGACAGCAAGCCAATAGCAGATCTGGCCACAAACCCACGTGCACCGATTTCAATAGGCCTTAATCGTGCACTCCAACCTCGCTTAGCTGCCTCCTCTGCTATTTCAGTATATTTAGCTCTCTTCAGCTCATTGGCCACTTCCACTCTGTCTTCCCAAGGAACAGTGAGTTCAATGAAGTAAACTATCTTCTCTGAATCCGACCATAGAATTACGTCAGGACGTAGCTTAGTACTCACTATATGTGGAGGTACCGCCATCTGCTGGCCAAGATCAACCTTCATTTCCCAGCCCGCCCCATTTTTCAACTGGCCGGTTTTGCACCTGGCCTTCGCGGAACAAGGTTTATCCCCCTGACGTACAAAGTTAATTTGCCTTACCCCTTTACTAGCTGCTAATGAATTGACTTCTCTTCTTTTATCCTCTATTGCCGCTGCCACACATTTCAATACCTGGTTATGACGCCACGTATACCGCCCCTGGGTGAGACTTACCTTGCATCCTGATAGGATATGGTGGAGACTGCCCACACACGAGCAAAGTATGCATTTATCATCCTCACCAAACCATTGACTTAAATTCTTGGGAGATGGGAGCACATCATATGTAGCACCTAACATAAATCTGATCTTACTAGCTTCCATGCCCCATAGATCTTTCCATTTAATCTGTCTTTTTTCCACCCCTTCCCAGTTCACCCACTGCCCTTGTTTTGCCTGCGACACTGCCTTAGTACATCTTACAGCCTCCTCCTGTCTATGCATTTCCTCCACTACCATTTTCCTCTTTTCTCCTGCAGAAGCCTTACTCCACAAGGGTTTACTTGCACCCACCCCTAGACCCCCCCGCCCGTGCTGCACATGGCCCATTATATCTCTATGCTTCAATGCTGATTGAGCTTGCTTAACTGCCTGCTCTGGGTTCCACTTCCTCCCTGCATTAACTGAGGGTGCAACTTTCCTCACCACTGGGTCCTTGGACTGAGTAAGAGTCAATTCCAATCTAGCCTTAGCACACTTAAATTCCTCTGTCAGACTAGATATTGGCAACTCTACAATACCCTTCCCATACAAGGCTACACTGCTTAAGCAGCGTGGGACTCCGAGCCATTTTCTGACAAAGGAGTTGATCATTTTTTCCAACCTCTCTACCTTTGACAGAGGAACTTCATAAACTGTCAATGGCCACATTAGCCGAGGCAACAAACCAAACTGCAAACACCACAGCTTGAGCTTACCTGGCAGCCCCGACTTGTCAATTTTTGCAATACCTTGCCTAGTGACCTGTCTCAAGTCTTCAACCTGTGATTTATCACTAAGGCTTGCATCATACCACCTTCCCAGGCTCTTCACTGGTTTCTCCAGAACTGTGGGAATCACCTCCTTATTTATAGCAAACTTCTTATCTGTTACCTTCCCTTTAATAATTGAGAGACTCCTAGACTTACTTGGTTTCACCTTCATTCTGGCCCATTGCAGATTACTATTTAACTTACCCAGCAACCTGTTGGTGCATGGAACGGTTGTCGTCAAGGTTGTCATGTCGTCCATGAAAGCCCGAATCGGGGGGAGGCGTGGCCCTCCCTGCAACTTCTCCCCGCCCACTACCCATTTTGAGGCCCTAATAATGACCTCCATTGCCATTGTAAAAGCAAGTGGGGAGATGGTACATCCGGCCATGATTCCTATCTCAAGTTGTTGCCAACCTGTGGTGTAATCAGCTGTAGTAAAACATAATTGAATATCCAGAAAGTATGCTTTTACTAGGCTTTTAATGCTACCTGGGATTCTGAAATAATCAAAGGTCTCCCACAACAGACTATGCGGCACAGACCCAAAAGCATTAGCCAAATCCAAGAACACAACGTGCAGGTCTCTCTTCTCACGCTTTGCTAATTGAATTTGGTGCCAAATCATGCTGGTATGCTCTAAGCACCCAGAGAAGCCAGGAATTCCAGCTTTTTGCACCGTGGTATCAATTAGTTTATTCCTTTCAAGGTAATTTGTCAGTCTCCGTGCCACCACACTAAAGAAAACCTTCCCTTCAACATTCAGTAGACTAATTGGCCTAAATTGATTAATCTCCACTGCGTCCTTTTCTTTGGGAATAAATATTCCCCCAGCCCTCCGCCAAGCCTTGGGAATACTCTGCTTTTTCCAAACTATCTTCATTAATTGCCATAAAAATCTTAAAACATCTGGTGCACTCTTATACAACCGGTAGGGCACTCCATTAGGTCCCGGGGCTGAAGAGGCCCTTGCACGTTTTATTACTTCTTGCACCTCTTTCCACCTTGGTGGACTATCGTCGCATTGGCTACTTAATTCACCAATAGGTGGGATATCAGCAGGAAGTACCATCTCCCTGAACCTCTCCCTATCTTTGTGCACTCCCTCTAAATACTCCTCAAGCTTCTGCTTAGGTTCCAAAAGACTACCACTCTTCTGCATTACGAATAAAGACTTAACAAACTTAAATGGGTCTTTATAGAATGCTAGTCGGGCTCGTGATTTCTTCTTCCTATTTTTCCTAATATTTTCAGCTCTTCTTAGCACTACTAACCGCTCCCTCACATCTGCCTGTAGACAGTCAATACCTTCCTTCTCATCATCTGTAGCTTTTCTCCACTGCTTCTTAAGCTGCCTCCTCTCCTTGATAAGTTTATCTATCTCCTGCTGGCGCCTAGATTTAACTACCTCATGTAGCCGTTTTGTCCTTCTCTCAATAGTCCCAAATCTTTCCTTACCATAGGTATAAATAATGTCTCCCATTTTCTCTAATTTGCTTTCAGCCGTCCCCTTGAGCTGACCCAGGATACTGACCAAATCACTATTAACATCTTCCCACATTCTACATTCTGCTGCGCCTGGCTATCTAACCCCAGGCCTATGACCATTAATCTTCTCCCTCTTTGGCTGACTGGCCTCTCTCTCTGCCTCAGTGCTAGAACTTACCTCAACAACAGGGGTACTGATGTCCTGCGAACTGTGGGTTTCTTCCTGTCGCTGGACTTCAACCGACTGACTTGATGCACTTCTTAAGAAATAGCTATCAATGCGGGGACCCTGTGTTCCCTCTACCAAGCACTTCTTTTTCCCTTGATGAATTTTCAGGCCCTTTAGACTTGTAACCTTCTGCCAACCACACACACACATCTGCAGCTTTTTCTCAGTTTTCTCTGAACTAGTGGCTTCCACAAACATGTTTTCCTTACTCGTAATCAAATTCGTTCCAGGGTCAGTAACCATGTCTATCACAAGTGAGTCATCTTCCGCCCCTGCTCTCGCTGACTCTAGGGGTATTTTTTCATTATGTCGTACTGTAGCTTAGTAGGGTGCAGCCCATAGCTTAGTGAAGCCTGGGCTACTGCCACAATGAGCTGCTAACCCATTGTAGCCCCGGCGGGGTCTATTCCCTCCTGTCAGCCGTCTTTCCGTGCTGTCACAAGGTCTTTCCCTAGTTGCCAGCTGCCCTATTCACAGCAGTCACTAGCCTACGCTAGCTTCAGCATTACATTAATACACAGGATTAGATGTTAAAATCCCTTGTGCCAAAATCCAAGGTAAAAACACATTCAGAAGCCCCTGCTCAAGTTTAACTTTAAAAAGCACACTACCCACAAATCCGCCAACAAATGGTCACAAGCACAATGCAAATGGCCTATCCAACAGCAGTAGCCTATATAGTATGCGGCATGTCATTGGGGTTATCAAGTGGGCACCCTCATTCACCGATGTTTCGTTAAGTTAGGCCCACGACACCTCATGAAGGCTTAACAGTGAAACCAGCGTCCTGGAGACACTCCCCTCCATGCTACCACCATATTACCACATTGAAATATCCACTACTCAAAATACTCTTAACCAGCCCAGGCATGGTCTAAGTTGGCTAGGTCGGTCCGTCCCGTTGATGTGGACTGAACCATAAACCATAAAGAACCTTAGCCAAGTACCATCACCCTAGGCACAGCCCATCACAAACACAAAACAAATTAGCCAGTTAGCTTAGCCCATTATCTTAGGCCCCATCCCAAACACAAAACAAATTAGCCAGCAGTTAGCAGTTAGCTTACACCCCATGCTGCCCCATATTACCACAACAAGCATCCAAATACCCTTAACCAACCTAGGCATGGTTTAAGTTGGCTAGGTCGGTCCGTCCCGTTGATGTGGACTGAACCATAAACCATAAAGAACCTTAGCCAAGTACCATCAACCTAGGCACAGTCCATCACAAACACAAAACAAATGAGCCAGTTAGCTTACCTTAGCTTGCGCCCCAGGAAAGGTAACTTATCCTTACCCACCACCAAAACAAATGAGCCAGTTAGCTTACCTTAGCTTGCGCCCCAGGAAGGGTAACTTCTCCTTACCCATGACCAAAACAAATGAGCCAGTTAGCTTACCTTAGCTTGCGCCCCAGGAAGGGTAACTTCTAACCCACAACCATTCGCTTGCCCGTTCTGCTGCTAAGGACATGTTACTAACCACCTGCCTTAGACTTCGACCACAAATGCCCAATTCAGACAGCAAGCCAATAGCAGATCTGGCCACAAACCCACGTGCACCGATTTCAATAGGCCTTAATCGTGCACTCCAACCTCGCTTAGCTGCCTCCTCTGCTATTTCAGTATATTTATATATATATATATATATATATATATTTTATATCTACCTGATTACAGTGTGATCCACAACGCTGGATAGTCTCAATCCTGTAACCATGTGACAGACAACTGTAGAGACTTTGGAGCCACAATACAGCAGATCTCATCTTGTCTTAAGCTTTGCTATACTGTCTAATCAGACACCTGTCCTAACAGTGGAATAAAGTGAAATGATCTTCAATTCATTTTAAATAAAACCTGGTTTTCAGGGGTGGCAAGTATTAATATTCCTGTTAAATATCTCTAATAGTATTTCTTAACAGTCCTAACAACCTGTACCAAACAAATCTCAAGAAAGTTATGTGTGCCGTAGTAACACCTCCCCCATATGTTTATTTTATCCCTCCCTCCTCTCCCACACACACACCCACACACACACACACTCCCCGGCAGTAACTCCCCATTCTTTAGGTAAAACACTTCCAGGCATGGAAGTTGATGTTGAAATATATTTGTGTTTCCTTAAAATACTATAATGGCTGTGAGATGTTGCTCCACTCACTGTCACAGGTAAAGAGAAGTCTTAGGTTGAATAAAAGGTCACATTCTGCTAAAATGGGAAGACAGAAGTTTGTTAAAGAGCAATATTAAATTCCTCATTGTTCTTGACATTGAGGACATTGTTTCAAAAGGTCACTGTCACATGAACTAATACCGTATATGCTATGTCATTGTTAGACATGCTTAAGCTTTTAAACTGAGGCACTTACTGATAAAACTGCCTCTGAAAGGACTGATATTCTGCTGTTAAGATGACATAGGAACCGTTATTGTGGACACATGTGTTTACTAAAATGTAACAAAATGTGGATGCATTAAGCAATAGCATTAAGACTGCTTAATCCACTCACAAGGCAACATGCATGTCAAAGGCACACAAATTAGAAGCATTTTCTGGCAAGACACCATTGCTGGGAAATGGGCTTGTTCCTGCAAGCTGTAGCATATGCTCAATGCTCTATTCACTGTTGACTAAAGAGGAGTCTGCTTCCTTTCTGAATAGCCCTGCAGTATTTGTACTTCATGATGGACATAATGTAAACTGAGATTTCCATGAGGAGTTACAGTATGTGACTCAGGCAATGACTTAGGTTCTTAAGAAACAACTTGCTTTAAAATAAATGGCTGAAGTCAAAGGTTGCCTCTCACCATGGCCCTTATTTAAATGGCAGGTTTATCAACATGCAAACTTGTGGGAGCATTGAGCTGACTCATCAATGTTTGCAGTTAAGGTCTTGCCCCTGGTGTTAAATTAGCAAATAGATTTTGCTGTGTTACCTATAATTACCTTTAATAAAAATATTACCTGTTATTATTAAATTACCTTTAGTTAAAGTTCAAATTAGCGCCAATTGAATTTAAGTATGAGGACCTTCAGGTTTTAACAAGGTGCAGTCTCAGACTGAATGACTGACCTTTTGTGGTAAATTGCCTAATAAGAACTCATTTGAGGAGTAGCACAACCTAGTGAATGACATCTATGCAAAAACCTAGCACTTCACTGGTCAATATTGTGCGACAAGGAGACGCAAATTTCATAACACACACTCCAACATTATGAAAGATGCACATCACATTTCTGTACGTCCATATACAATTGACACATTTCGATATTTTAAGAACTGCTTGACCTACTATTTTGAAATGTTGATAGGCTGTACTTAATATCTTGTCATCACTACCAAAATCTTGGATACATGTCAAATTGCAATACCTGCTTGGGCCTCAATGATTGCCACTTGCAGATATAATTAAACATATTATAGGATAGTGACCCATGTCACTGTAGACCCATGCCAATACTCTGCGTAGTATTGTTTTCAAGATATTCCTAACTTCAAGTAATATATCCCTTATCCCCAACCCATTTCCCCAAATAGGACATATAAAACAGACTGAATTAGTCACATGAATAACTTCAATTATATTATTTCATAATTATATTAAACATATGAACAACATTCTACAATGGCTTAACAAGGGTAAGGCTTCCATCTACTGGAAGCATTTATGCATTACCTTCCAAAATGACTGGGAACAACAGACTGCTTTTTTTTTTTTAAATCTTTAAATATGATCTGTACCTCTCACTTTGAATTTGCCATTAAACAACTAGTTCAAACAGTCATAGATTTGTACAGTATGTATAGTACATGCTGACTGACATACACATGTACAGAGTAAAATACCAGTGGTTCTGCACCTCCTCTTATTCTTCATTAAGCAGGGCAGGGGGAAGACACCATGGTTATTATGCCTAGTGTTCCTAAATGCCCAGTATACAGAATAGCTCCTGACTCTGAGGGGTCTGCGTGAGCCTTATCTTCTCATTGTTCCACAAGACTAGTTGTGTTTGTATTTGACAAGCAATAACAGACATTTGGTCCAGAACATGCAAGGAGCCTGGTAAATAAGGAAACTATTCAGGGCATGTCTGTGCAGTTCCTGTAATCTACCCTGTCTCCTAAGTGGTTCTGGAAATGTAGGGGAGTGGGTAAGCTGAACCTGCTTAAATCAAACCAGAAGATTGTTTATGTTACTGTAACTACTATTGCTTTAATAAATATTACTATATGGCTCTTCAGAGTGCTGCAGAAAGTTCCATTCACATGAATGGGCCTTCCCAACATTCGGTGGTCTGCTAAATCCGTATAAGGGACCGTTCGTTATTTATGAACGGGATCACCGGAGGGATTTTGAGTGCTCCTATCAAAAGTTGCATGACTCTCCCCTGCCTGCTACATAATTTTCAACAACACTCCAGCAGCATTTTCAAAAATGACATGACCCTCCCCGGCCAGTTGTATTGATGTCTTCTGCCCACGCTCTAACGCGCTATGAAAACACATCTATATAGCCTATGCCTATGCTACTGCCCTAAACCCAACCTCTGCTTTCTGATCTTACACATCACACTTCACCAAGATGGTGGCCATGTCAGTAGATTTACTCACTAATATTGTTGTGGAAACACAATAAGCATGGAAACTAAATGCACACTTCCTGCAACTGCATTAGCCTACTTGAAAAGTTACTCCTCTAGTAAGTATTCACATGAAATAAAACAATAAAGCATTCAACAAAGCACACTGGGTAATAACAAATTCAACACATGAACTTGTTGCTATGGACTCGTCTCTAGGCTTCCTCAGTCATTGTAAAGCTGCCGAAGCTGAACATTATCCAAAACTCAATTTCTCCGATGAGCGTCAATTTGGGAGCTTGCTACACTCCTTCCTTCTCTAATGACTTGGAAAGGCCGTTTGCACAATTTCACAAATAATCACAGGGACCGAAAAATACCTAACATGCCAACTTTTTCCGGGTTTATCATTTTAACGTTTCCCCGCTGTCTTGCCGTTTTAATAGGCTATTTTCCCGTAGAATATCCCATATTACTGTAGTACTCTCATTACATTAGTCCTGCATTCTGGCCTGTCTCTGTGTTGTCCTGTTGTTACCCCTTGCCCTTCCAGTGAAACAGATGTATTCAAATCATCGTTTTGCTTGCTTGAATGCGAACTCAGAGTGATGTTAACCTACAGTAGGCCTATTTAAGTTAACGACGTGGTTGTCGTGAGAACACGATTCATTAGCGCTTGCAGTGTTCGGCCGTATAGGCTATGCCTACGTGCGCACCTGCCAGGCTACTCAGCAGCTAGACAAAGAATTCCCCCTGTATATTCACTCCAAGTTGGCCTACCATAACTTACCAACTACACTGTAGACCATAAACTGGCTATTTATATGACCAAATGTATTTGTTCAACTTTATGAAGCAGAATTACGCACTGCTACTTGGTAACACATTTTTGTTGGCAGGAGAGAGAATGACAGCGATTAACAAATTGCACTTGTTGCTGGTTACCAATAAATACTATATTTTTTTGCAAACAACAAAAACAGAAAGGATGGAGACAGCAAGCTGGATGTGTGGATGAATGTATGCTTTATGTTAAGCATGCACACTGTTTAAAGTTAGGCTACACGGTAAACTAGGCCTACAAGTAAACCAAAATTACATTTAGCTTTTTTAGGGCTGGATAAAGTTGACCAAATGGATATAGGCTGTTAGGCGTGAATAAAGTAGATTACTTTGTTGCTCCAACCCTTCCAACTTTAATGGGGACGAATGTTGACATTTTCCATATTTTGCGTGAGAAACCCGGGAAATCTCCCTTATTTTCATTGTTCAATGTTGACAGAGCTATGAAACGAAAGAGAACGTTATATGGCGACAGAAATCAACAATCAAACAAGCCACTTTGATTTTTTGCTGTTTTCATTAATAGCCTACAAAAGATGGGTGACCCTCCCTCCTAGACAAAAAAAAGTTAGGTGACCCTCCCCTCAACAAAGAATAAAAAGACATGACCCTCCCCTATTTTCCTCCGGTGACCCCGTTTATAAATAACGAACGGTCCCTAATGACTTCTGTTAAGTATATGATGACCGCTGTCAATGGCAACAGGTTTTGTGCTTCTGATTCACGTCTTTAATATCATTCCGTGTGTAGTTGGTTAGCTTATCACAATGGAACTTCATTGAAAGTGAAGGTCAGCAAGTAAAGACACCTGAAACTTTCACGTTCTATTTGTGTGGCAAACTATTTGTTTTCTCAGCAGAAGCCACAAAAAGGTAACAAAATCATTTTGTGGGCCCGCTTCGCGTCGGGGTCCTGTTCGTCTAGTCGGGACTTATGTAAGGGATAACGGCCGCCAAGTTGTCGGAATTAATGGACGCGGTGAATACAAAGAACTCAGTCCGAGTGGTGGACAGTTAGCTTGTTTACAGTTGATTCCATTGTTGCAAAGCCTGCTTCCATGCTCAACAGTCATTCTGCTATGGTTATTATAGTTATACCATTCATAAGAATTGATATGAAATGTTATGTAAGGGATAATGTATCTACGCTGGTCAAAATAAGTCCCTTCAGGGCGGAACTATAGACCCCTCCGCTGCGCGTTCCCAATTTTCCTAAGACCAGCGTTCTATAGGCCTACATTATCCCGCTTATTACACGGCTACTTGCCAAAACGAAATAATAAACTCCCCACGATATGACTTTAGCCTACATAGCCTAGCCTATTTTTTACGATTCATCGTGGCATTTGCTGAAACAAATAGGGGAGCGCGGGGCACAAAGTAACACTTTTTGGTTATGGCTAAATAATTCTAAAATCATTTGAGTTTCACTAGTTATACTTTTTAACAAGCAACATACATATCTCTGTTACACATATGCACTGGAAGTTTGTTTGTAGGAGCTACTGTTCTTTTACAATTCCACCGAGAGTGGCGATAGGTGAAATGTTACAACCTGCCCCATATGCGGGGTTAGTTGTAACACTCATCCCAACGGCTGTTTTTAATTAAATGAATTCAATAAATGTATCTGAATGTGTATGATAGAATAGGATCTGACTATTTATGATACATAAGTCATGAACTAACAACAGACGTGTGTCGAAAATTGACTTTATTTTCTATACGGAGAAATAACATGAGAAATATGCGCCAATGGAAGCAAAGAGTCTTACCAAGGTCAATCCTGCCAAGAAAAGCCCTCAAACCTGAAAACACATGAGGCAAAATGCAAAACATCACAACAACTAACTAAACTAACACTAATACGCGCATATTTTTGTATTGCAACATCATTGTACAGTATGAGTGGCTTAGTTGTAACAGCGCGTTACAACTAACCCCGCTGGGTCACGTTTGTTATAAGATAAGCTAGCTCCTGCTATGAGTTGGCTACATGTTTCAAAACGGTGTTCATTTTTAGCCTACAAGACGGTTATTAAGATGATAGAAGATTGGAGTCAGTGAGCTGCACCCACAACTCAGTAATGGAAAGACAAGTACCACCTAGACATTAAAGTTGATGTCTTCAAAAGGCGTTTTGCTGCAGATCTACGTGGAAACACGTCCATACTGACTGAAAATTTGTGGAACACCGTCTCATAGTAATGTGATTAACTGACCAATAGCATGCCTCGATCAACCCCCTTCAAATAGGGAAAAAGTCCGTGTTACATTTAACCCCGCGTTACTTTGTGCCCCGCGCTCCCCTAGTTCGCAACAACACACGCTGAACTTGAATCAAACATTCTTTAGAACACAGCTGATCAACCGTCTGCTTTCACTTTTGAATGAAGTTCCAGTCCTTGTGTAATGATATGAAATACCTGAATTTGAAGCATAAACTCCGTTGCCATTGACAGCGGTCATAATTTTTTAATAATGACCGCTAGAACTTTGGGAAATCCCATTCAAGTCAATGGAGCGTTCTACTTGCCTTGTGAAGAGCCGTGTAATAATCAGAATTAATGGCCACCCCACCAGCCAATCAAAAAAGAGTATTTCTTTTCTCCGGGTGATAATTTTCCAATGATGACCGACGGACAACAAACCTCCGCTGGTGCGTTTGGATCCGATCCGCCCTGCCGGGACTTTTTAATTGAATAATGACCAGCGTTGTATAGGTCTACATTATACCTAACATATTCATCACTGCCAACATGTCACATGTTGTGAATGTCCGTGCTTTGTAATAACATAATGTCATGCCATGTCGACTGACATTGCAAAGATAATGTCATGCCATGTCGACTGACATGGTATAATTACATGATTCCATACAAGTAGGCTAGTAGGCAATTTGGGGGGTCGGGGAAGAGTGAAGTTGCAAGGCTGGTTCTCAGTACAGGTAGGTACAGCTGCGAAAGGCACGCTTTTGTCCCTGTTACAAGTTAGTTTACCATCAAAATGAAACTTGCAACTTGCAACCTTAACATTGGACTGCCCATGGCAATCTGCATCAATAACACAAAGCCATAGCAATC
Organism: Alosa pseudoharengus; assembly: GCF_046254945.1. NCBI lineage: Eukaryota > Metazoa > Chordata > Actinopteri > Clupeiformes > Clupeidae > Alosa > Alosa pseudoharengus. The sequence goes on along the minus strand of NW_027468664.1, from coordinate 4,465,841 downwards.
AGCAACCTGGAAGACATTGGCCAATCAGAGCAAAGCCAATTTTGTATGTAAAGTTTAAAGCCCCCCCTTTTCTTTTACTATGGCACATAAGCTCTTAATAGGTTGAACGGCACTTCTGCCGCACTTTGAGCAGGTCTACAGCTTGTAAAATAGCCGTAGGAAGTTGCTGTTTGGGTAGGAACAGGAATTCAGGGCTCTCTTTCCAACTGCTGTTGGTGCATTCCCTTTATATTGTATCAGTGTCATTCCCTCTGTATTGTATATGTTTATAGTTTGTTGCAAAGATGCACATTTAGTTAATTTATTATTGTGCTTCTCACCTATAGGGAGACCCCGAGAGCAAATCTTCTTTAGTGCTGCTTTAATATCCAAACAAAAGTACAGCTGCAAAATCAGTCTACAGAGTTTTCAGAGCATGTTAGAACATCATGAGAAATATGAGTCAAGCCATTTTCTCAACAAAAAACCTGGCTGACTTTACAAAAGAATCCCAGCAATGTAATAGAATTATTAAAGCTGCAGTGGGCAGGTCTGACAGATTGAGGGGACTTAGCCAAAATTTTGAACGTTTACAACTCTCATGCCCCTCCCTCACTACCACCGAGCACCCTCTCATCGAGTTTGTGCTTGTCAGTGCGCACCAGACTGGACCAGACTGACTGTGATTGACAGTCAGATCTCACACAGCCCTGCTCTGATTGGACCAGAAGAACCGGGAGCTGTGGATTTTTGCAAAACAAATAACAGGCTCTATAGGTGAGGGTAGAAGTGCGGGGAGTTTTCTAAAACCGGCTGATTTATGTTGTTCTGTCGGAGCATAGTGTCGGTTTCAGTGAATATGGTCAAAAAAATCTTGCCAACTGCAGCTAATCTTGAGGGTGTTGACAACACGCTTTTTTCACCTCCACACTCCTGTAAGGGAGGCGCGTAGCAATTGTCCAGTCGCATTAGGAGACAATGTGAGTGCCTGGAGGTGAAAAAAAGTGTTTCAGTTCCCGCTAAGCTGAACCAGTTGTTTGACTTCAAGAACATCAATGCCGACAACAAGTTTTTTCCTGAAAAATATGCTAATTACTCCATTGACATGGTGCTTCCTTCCTGAGCTATTCATGCTTATTTGCAAGTACACATTGGGGGTTTGTCCCCACTGTCCACAATTCTTTATCTGATTTCATGACAACAGATAACAATGTTTCTATAAGGGGCTCAGGAGATTTGTTCTGTGTACACACAGTTTGCATGATTTCACATGCACATTGCATGTATATATCAGATGCAGATCTTACCACAAATCTCCTCAAAAATATTTATTTAATGCTGCACTGCCATATTTTCTGAATGCCAGGCAGAATTCCTGAAACAAAAATGTTTAACTACTGTACATGAATTGTGACTGAAAACATACAGTGATATTAGTATGGAAACCATTCTGATTATAATACAGAAAGGACAATATTAGTATAAGTAAATGAAGCAACATCAACTGTCATGACTATTTTACTGATAAAAGATCTCAGAATGCCAAGAGAAGAGTTAGAGAGTGAACCATACAAAACCACTCTAACACACTGGACGCACCTGAGGTCTGCAGATGGACGTTAAAACCAGCCAGCTCGGAGTTATCATCACAATGCTGTGTTGGCCTACATGTTCACTGGCAGGGGGGAAAGAACATATTCACCCTGTACACTTCTGACTTCAGCTACAACTCTGAGTCTTGCCACATGCAGAAGTTTTCGGACGATACTGCAATTCTGGGGCGTACTGTATCAGGGATGGACAGGAAGACAAGTACAGGAACCTGGTGGATGACTTTGTGCAATGGTGCAGGCTCAACCATCTGCAGCTGAACGCAACAAAGACCAAGAAGTTGGTGGCGGATTTCAGGAGATCTAAGCCACATAATGCTGCCAGTCTCCATTGAAGGGGTCAATGTGGAGGTGGTCAGCACATATAAGTACCTGGGGGTACACATGGACAATAAACTGGACTGGTCAGCCAACACAGATGCACTGTATCAGAAAGGGCAGAGTCGGCTTTACTTCCTGAAGAGGCTGCGGTCATTCAATGTCTGCAGTAAGCTCCTCTGGATGTTTTACCAGTCAGTCATTGCCAGTGTCCTCTTTTATGCTGTGGTGTGCTGGGGAGGCAGCATTAAGGAGAGGGACGCTGGGCGAACTGAATAGGCTGGTAAGGAAAGCTGGCTCTGTTGTTGGCATTGTGCTGGAGTCACTCAAAACAACTGCAGAGAAACGGACCATGAGTAGGATGCTCATGGCGATCATGGACAATGACTGCCACCCACTACACAGCACATTCATTAAACAGAGGAGCATGTTCAGTCAGACTTCTGTCACTGTCATCATGTTCAACAGACAGGTTGAGGAGGTCCTTTGTCCCCAGGGCCATCCAACTCTTCAGTGCCACACAAAAGGGGAGAAATGGACTTTTCAGCATGAGCCTGTCTCTCTCAGCCCCTACAATTATATCACTTCCTCTGCTGTCCACCTGACTTTCTTACATCTACATCTTATTCCTTGTTATATTGTTCTTAACGTATATTATTTCTTTCTTGTTTGTCGAGCAATTCTATTATGTTACATTCACTATCACCATTGCACACACTCTACCATCTCCCTTGGGATGAATGAAGTATCTATCTATCTATCTATCTATCTATCCATCCTAAGGAATTGGTGTAAATGGAGAACAGAAGGGGCCGTACTTTTCCTTGAAGTAGCCTACACGTGTGGTGAGGTTATGAGGCTTTGATGTCTGTCCTTGTCAAGACACACTGAATGAACGTCCTTTGAGGTAGGATGCCTTGATGCAAACTATTTAGTTTTCCCTGAAATTCTTGGCTCAGTGTGTGCGCGCGGACGTGTGTGAAGGGGCGCGCGCGCGCACACGAGCGAGAGAGAGAGATAGAAAGAGAGAAGGAGTCGTTCAGAGCATCTATGCATCAATTCTAAAACAAAATATATTCCACTGCATTTCAATTTTCTCACTAAGTAAATATGTAGGGGTATCTTGTACAGTGTCTCCAGGTGAAGTTACCTTTACCCACAGCTGTCAGACAGAGCTAAAACCGTAGTCCTGAGACCAAATCCTGTCCTTCTGTCACATGACCGCTAATCGTAAGTAAGCATTTCCGCGTTCACGAGATCTCTTGCAGCTACTGAATGAGCCTTGGACTGGGATTAATTTTTCTGCATCGTGCTGTGGTCCAAACGCATTGCCGAGCTGGGGGGAAATTCGGGGAAGGGAAGCCGTGCAACGCATCGCACGGATACACGGCGCGGTGCCAACATGCTCACACGGGTGAAATCTGCAGTGGCCAATTTTATGGGAGGCATCATGGCTGGTGCTTCCAACGGTGACCACCTCAGTGGCGTAGACCTGCCACTGAAATTCCCTTACATGAGACCTGAGTTTCTTGGGCTGTCACCGGATGAAATAGAGTGCTCCGCAGATCATATCGCTCGTCCCATCCTCATTTTGAAAGAATCTAAAAGATTGCCATGGGCTACCGGTTACGCAGAGTGAGTAGGCTATTCTACGTCCATCTTATACTAAGTGCGATCCGCTATAGCCTACGGCTTCGGAAGCAGACTAACCTAGCTGTAAGATATAACCCATAATGACCTGCCGTTTCAGTCTGCAGCCGACTGTTCAAGTGTTGCATCTGTTTTGCTCAAGTGATTTGTCTTCCCATAATATGCATGCACCAATCATTTATGGAGAGGTGCTATAGGTATCCTGCAAGCATCGCGTGATTCAAAGAAACTGTGGTCCCGTGAGAATCCTGCAGCTGAAGGGAATTATGTTATTTATGGCACCTGTTCCTCAGTGAGTTGTATGCATACAGTCTTGAAAAATTGCTTCTGAGTGCATGTATGTCTACTTGCTGCGCAGTATAGTCAGGATGCTGGCGTTGTTTATGCAAAATTACTGCTTTTGCAATGCAGCCTACATGTTGTAGACAATGCCTGATGTGTCAATTACTAATGAACTAAACGACCAAACGCGGGTCATTTCTTTATTGTACTCAAACGTCAGAAATACATTACATTTTATCACCAAGAAGTATGTTATCACTCATCAGAATGGAGAGTTCAAGTCCTTAACATCAACAAGCGTCTGCGTGTGGTTAGTTGCGTCACACAGGGCCTATCCTCCTGTCCTTCTCTTAGCATTTTTGTTTTGTTTGTCATGCACATTTTAAACACAGGGAAAATATAGAATTTAGTGATTACAAGGCTAAAAATGATCAAGTAAGCTTAAACCACGATGCAATGCTTGCAGTGCAGTATCTTAGCCTAATCATTATTTAGATTAAGTGATAGTGTAGGCAATATTAGAGAGAGGGAGAGAGAAAGTAATCTGTTTGCTCAGTAACTTGTGTTGCTCATGGCAAAAGGATAAGTGATGCTCCAACCAGTATTTCTCTGTGCAGAAGTGAAGTCACAAGTATGAACTCAGATCATGGGCCCAAAGGAGCAACCCCAGTATATCAGACTGCTCAGTAATGTAGTAGGGATGAAAACGTATGGGATGCAGAATGATGAATAGTCTAATATTCTCAGCCTTGATATCCATACTATAGTAGTAGTATACTGTTTATTTTGTTTGCTGTGCTTGTTACAGTTCATCACACCTCTATATTAAACATAACTATTTACAACTAACACCTTCTTTTAAATGACAGTTAAGCAGGTTGTGTTTTACTGTATGATATAGGCTGACTTCTGATGGTCATTGCTTGCCTTTTCTTTGTCTTCAGTTTGTGTTCTTTATGAGAGCACATGTATCTTGGTCCTGTTTGCAACTGCACTGTGCTGATTGTTTGACAAACAGACTGCTGTAGGGGGATAATAGGCTCAGTGCTAGCAGACACCCACCGATCCGGACTAAGAATAGACCTGCCACTCTCTCAATTCACTCCGTACATCCATCTGTCACTGATGAAGCTGTTGTCATCAATGACATCATACTTCTGTGGTTTTATTGAAATGAACAAAAAAAAGAGGTTTCTGAAATTCAGTTAGTATCACTTTAAAGTAACACCAAATAACTTTTCCTCTGTCGCACGCATGCTAATTGTTTACCCCGCACTGGCTTTGCAAATAATGATGTCAGACAAGGTAGAATATGTTGCATGATTTTATGAAAGTACGATGTATTGCGACATCAGATGCAAGTCAAATTTGTAGTTTCTTATGTCTCATTCCATCGAACTACAGAACCGCTACCCGATCTGGCAAACGGACATAGTGCGGTTAGAGAGAGGGCCGCGAAGCGAATGCAGAAGTGTTCACCCTGTTACGAATTGATTAACCACTGAAACGATTTTGGAAACATTCTTTTAAGGTAGCCTACAAAAAACTCTTTGGTGTTGCTTTAATAGTCCTTTTGAAATGTATTACCCTCATGATTCATGATTAGCACTAGTTTAGAAAGATGGCATTTTAGCAGCTTCCAGCAAGAAAATATATGACCATATAATCACCACATTTGAACATTGTAAAATGTGAAATTGTTCATTAGAGTTTGTTTGCATTAGTTTGGATTTTATCAGATAACCCAAAAGCATTCACATGAGTGGATTTGATCAGTCATTGTAATTCACTGACTCTTTCTCACAACGGTACCACATCAAAACAACAAGAGTTGACCAAAGTGTCTTGCACTTTGAGAAAAAAACTATTTGCTATACAAGTAAACATAAATAAAATGAATAGATAATACATATTGAAACCATAATTAAGAGAAAGCATATCAGAAAATGAAATCCTTTTAGTGAGGGACTAAACAGCTTACAGTTGAGGGATACTACTAGTAAAATGCCATTTATTAGACTGAATTAGTCCCCTAACAGGAATAACAGAAGGAAGAGATCCAGTATAATCTCATCTTGGGCAGGTGTGTTTTCATTCACCTTGGAATAAACAGGGTGGTGCAGTATAGAGTAGTGTCCTCTGTGTAGAGTTTCCCTGGTTTTGGACAGGACTGTTGCATTCCACTTTGAAAATATCCCTCTATTCTATTTGAAATGCTGCGGTCATGACTCCCACCTGCAAATTCCAGGCAGTGCATGTGAATGGTTCTTGTTTGTAGAAGGACTTCTTTATTCTTGAAGGTGAAACGGGTAGATTTTCAAGAAAGGCGCTAGTTGCACAGCAGTAATTGGTTGCACAGTAGCTTGTACTGAACCTGTTGCTTTGTTTGTTACCACTACCACAGATCTTCGGTTCTTAGCCCGGCTTAATGCATTTTTGTTGATGTTTTGGTGTTGATCTGATCTGGAGGTTAGCGTTAGGGTTGAGTGCATGCCTGATGTACCGGTATGTTTGTTCTTGCAAGGTAATAAATGTGTTGATTTGTCTGGGTTTGGTTGGTGTTGGTTTGTGATGTGTGTTTGGTGTTTTTCTGAAAACTTCCAGGGATCCTTGGCTCTTGGTGGGTGGCTAATGTGGCTAGTATGGGATTAGAGTTGTAGGGCTGTGTGTGTGTGTGTGTGTATGTGTGTGTGTGTGTGTGCGCACTTGTGTGCGCACATTGTTGTGAGTCATGTTTTTTTGATGTGTGTTTTCTCTTGTAGGGTGATAAATGCAGGGAAGAGCTCTCTTAATGAGGACCAGGCGTGCTGCGAGGTGGTGGTGGTGCCGAAGCGCTCAACAGGAGGCTGCTCCACCCCCAGCAGAACCCCCACAGCCAAGAGGAGATCTTCTCTGCCCAGCGGAGAGGGCCTCAGTCTCAGGGAGCAGCCGGTGAGGGAGAACAGGCACACACACACACATCCGTTTCAATTAGAACTAATGGACATTTTCAGACAATGCCAGACAGACACACCATAATGACGTACTTTATGATCTCTGATGAGCTTACAGAGGTTTACAGTCTTGTTGATGTTAGAGCAGAGGTAAATTGGAGGTGCTGGATACACAACCACAAGGATTCTACGTGGTTGCTTAGGATTAGACATTGATTGTTCATACTCGGTTAATGCCAGTTGTATGGCACCCCACCATTGTTATCAGGGAAAGGAATTACTGGGTAAAACAGATGTTGCTGCTTAATGCTTCCCGTCATCAGTTCTTTCTTTTTAAATGCTGCTAACTTTCTAACACAGACGTTGACATCTGGTGCATTGTTGCATTTAATGGAATAAAATGAATGTGTTGCTTCCAGTAAACCAATGCAAATACAAGTACAAATACAAATACAAAAAGAAACTTGTTTAAAAGACAAACATTAAGAAAGCAACAAGTGTTGAAAATAAGTTATATCAACATCTTTTCAGGCCGGAGGACTGGTAGCAATGGTATCTGTATTGGCAGAATACTGTACTTAATTCCAGCACATAGGACATTCCTGTTATCTCCTGTAGCCATAAAGTGCAAAAGCAGTTAGAAGCTTGACCAGAGTGGCTTCACAGCTGTCGTTATGATGTATGTTATATGTCTTGACCAGGTGGCTTCACAGCTATCGTTATGATGTATGCTATATGTCTTGACCAGGTGGCTTCACAGCTATCGTTATGATGTATGGTATATACAGGGGCAGCCATGGCCTACTGGTTAGCACTTCAGACTTGTAACCGGAGGGTTGCCGGTTCGAACCCCGACCAGTAGGCAGGGCTGAAGTGCCCTTGAGCAAGGCACCTAACCTTTCACTGCTCCCCGAGCGCCGCTGTTGTTGCAGGCAGCTCACTGCGCCGGGATTAGTGTGTGCTTCACCTCACTGTGTGTTCACTGTGTGCTGAGTGTGTTTCACTAATTCACGGATTGGGATAAATGCAGAGACCAAATTTCCCCTCACGGGATCAAAAGAGTATATATACTTACTTATACTTATATGTCTTGACCAGGTGGCTTCACAGCTGTCGTTATGATGTATGCTATATGTCTTGACCAGGTAGCTTCACAGCTATCGTTATGATGTATGCTATATGTCTTGACCAGGTGGCTTCACAGCTATCGTTATGATGTATGGTATATGGCTTGATACACAAAGCTGCAAAATCTTTATTCTGTTTGTCCCTTTAAGTTTTACATGAATAGTATGTTACCTCATCTTCAATTGAGCCAGACGCAGACCGACAGCCAGATGTTCCTTGTGATTCTCATAGGCTTTTGTGACCTTTGATATTTGTTGAGAGGCTACGAAGGAACGGACAGCATGATTTTGGTCTTAGCTGATGACAACTCCCCTGGTATTTCTGTATAGTACTTGTGATAAAATCTCCATCTTGTTTTCCTCTCTTTGAGAAGAACGAGAGAAACGGTGGAGTAAGCGCTCAAGTGCCCTGTACACCCAGATTGCACAGATGAATGTGCCACTAATGGCCCTTTGTCATTGTGGTATGACTAAAGACTGAAATAAATAGACAGTTGTACAGAAAAATCATAGTCTCTGCCCAGCTCTAGGGAAACTACTTCTAACGTTTAAAACTTAATGTTCCTGCCATTCTTAATATTTCTTTAAGACTTGTGACTGATCCCATGGTAATGCAGTCATATTTAAAAAAAAGAACAGATGTCTAGCATGTCTTGTTGTGAAGATGTGTAGTATTTATCAGTGAGGGAGTGGACTACATTGGTAGCTATAATATTGATGGGTGAAGCATGGGAATTTTCTAATGGCCACTGTGTGAGGATCTGTGAGGGCAAAAAGACATTTCTGCTCCACTAAATCCATCCAACGCCCTCTGCTTGAAAGTCATGCATTTGTTATCACGCATGACATCACCCTCTGATGTATTGCTCACACATTCATTAAGTCCAGTTTTGTTTAAACAATTCACTGTGTGTCCTACGAAGATGACTGGAACCTTTCCACACTGTTCTGTGCTTAACACAGTGAGAGCTGAGAGCAAGTCATTATTCTAAGAGCTCTAGCGACCTTCTGGTAACCTTTTGATCTACCCCCTCTTTTATGCCTCTCTCCCCTGCAGACATATTTCCACAGATGCGACCTGACAGAGGGCTTGAACATTACAATAGATCCCTTTATCGCTGATGAAACCTGAAGTGGCAATCTTTTATGCCACTTCATTACTGTCTATGCCACAGATATAGGGAGCCTCACTGTTAATCGTAACACTCGTATAAATTGATGTTTATTCAGTTGATCGTCATATGTGTATGATAATCCTCTTATAGATGCCTCTCTAGGGACAAACATACGGTTCTCTCTTCCTAATGGATATGTGCCAGCGCTTAGAGGCTCTCCATTAGATGGCACAGATGCTCTTGTCATACTGGAAGCAGCGGTCACCAATCTGCCAATCCAGCACATTTTCCATACAGATAATTGAATTTGATTGCATGTTGCGTTCCTGCTGATATCTAATGTTTACAGCGGGCTGACTGTGGTGAGGCATCATGCATACATGTTACATAACACAGCACATATGTGCAGTCAGTTGCCCTTTGCTAATGTGTTATCAGAGAGAGAGAGAGAGAGAGAGAGAGGTTTGTGGTGTATAAATAAACCCAGTCATAACGTGTTGTGTCTGTGTGGGTATGTGTGTTTGCCTGCAGGACTCTGAGGGACTGGTATTTCACTACTGGGGCCTGTTTGATGGACATGCGGGCTCAGGGGCAGCCGTGGTTGCCTCCAAGTTAATGCAGCATCACATTGTGGAGCAGCTGCAAGACGTTTTAGACGTGTTGCGCAACTTCTCTTGCCTACCCCCCACCTGCCTGGGAGAGGAGCCCAACAACCACCCGACGCCAGGGACCAATCGGGCCCTCACACGCGCCGCCTCCCTCAGAGGGGCCGCCGGGGCCCCAGGGTCCCCCTGCACTCCTCCTCCACGCTTCTACACCGAGAAGAAGATCCAGCATGAGAGTCTGGTGGTCGGAGCCCTGGAGAACGCCTTCAAAGAGATGGTAAGGGCAGCTGTCACTCAAGACCTCTTAGCGAGGGTGTGCTCTGGTAACCTCACTCTCCCCAGATGAATTTCGTTCCGCCCTAGCTGCGCCTAGCTCCACTCACATCCATCTGGGATCGGTTCCGTTGAGAGTGATTTCGGCACCAGATTGTATGGTAGAGCCAATCAGGACGCAGGGCGGGAGTTTCATAGATGTTACGTAGCATAGAAGCGACTGTGAGACTGTTCTCAGCGTCACGGGTTGGCTTCGATGTGAGTGGAGCTAAGAGGAACAAAATTCATCTGGCGAGAGTCAGGTTAGTGCTCTGGATGTTCTACAAACATCTTGCCATCTCTGTACAGGTGATGCTTACATCCAGCTCACACAGGCTCCTTTTAGTTTTCTACATGAAGGGGATTTCACAATTTCAAATAGCCAGTCAACAATTAGCCATATGATCAAAATGAGTGATTAGAGTAGCCTTTTGTAGAACGAGTGTGATTAAAATGGGAAAAAAGTGAGTCATTTCCTCTGCCCTTAAGAAAATAATGGAATCTTTTTATTGTCCTCATAGGGTCATGCTGTAGCACCTTTCCAAACCAAACACTGCATTTTCCACTCCCTTCTCCTTTCTCCATAGTCATATGTAGCACAGTATTTCAAGTAGGTGGGCTGTTAATTTCTTCAGTGTATGCTGATGGGTAGTGACAAGGCTTTATTACGACAGATACTCCCTCTTTAATAATTCCATTCCTACTGTTGCAGAGGAACAGAAATAGAGCTCCTGTGGTTCTTTGCACTGTGCTTGACATTTGAGTCTCAGGATCTCCCATATTCAGTATCAGTAGCTTGTCATTACTCTGATGTGTCACTGAAATGGTGAGTGCACTCACGTGTGATTGCGTCCTGTTTCGTTTTCTGACCTTCCGTTTCCTTAATGCCCTTAATTGCATTACTTCTATCTTCCAGTGAGTTGTGGTCTAAGCCATAGTGTTCATCGGAACTACTGAGTTGCCCTGTACACCTGAAATAATTTCTGATATGACCACTAGATGGTATTGTATGTTCACATAGTGGTATAATCTAAAAAATACCGGTATGACATATTTACATACATATTTACATAAAATGCAGTATAAAAGCAACAGCACAAGGTTTTTTGTCTACTGTAAAGGACATACAGCAATAGCATTACTAAGATGAAAAAATTATCTTGTTGAATTAACAAAGATGAGCAGCTGAAGTGGTTAATTACTACTACTACTACTGTTGTTGTTGCAGGATAATCCTTGTCACAGGATTATACTCACACTTTTGATGACCTTCCTTCAAGGTTATTACAGGTGATGGTATCTCATTTGTTCCTTGAGTTATTTCCTTAAAGGCAATGGAAACAACTCTGTATAAATCTTTAAAGTATCTATTGCTAATTTAAGAAAGTTATTCGGAGTGAGAATCACCTGACAGAGTTAAAAGGTGGTCACCAGGCCTGTCCTCATCGGTGATGCTGTATTGGATGGCTGATCAGCAGCCAGGGTAAAAGGTGGGATTGTAGCCCCTCAAACAGCACCTCTGTTCAGACTGTCTGTGTCTGGTCCACTCAGCTCTTTGTCTTCATTGGAGACACCTGAAGTAATCGAGTGTTGGACTGGTGTCTGGGGAACGTCCAGCCAGTGGCTGTGTGACTCACTGGACTATTGTGCCTCTGAGAACCCATTCATAGTCTGATAAAGACGCTCAATAAACTGATCTTTGTATTTAAGAGGATGAATTGGGTTGATTGTTGGGTATCTAATAGTGTATAAGGTGTTAATCTCTCTGCATGTGACAGAAATGGAAGTGGTTTGTGTGTGTGTAGTTGGATATTGAGTTTAGACCCTATTTATATCCAGGTATCTTTCTTAAATGGATATGTTTCCATCCACATTTTTTTTAATTCTGTCCACATGACATATGTAAAAAAATATATATATATCGCCCTAATAATTTAGTGTCAACGATTCCTGGGACACTGAAAGACTAGGGTACACGAAACTTGTTGGGCATGTAGCCCCACAAGGATGACACGGAACCATTGTTTTTCGCTTTGATCCCTTTGATCCGTCACCCCACCCACCCCCCGCTGGAAACATACACAGAGAAGCACACATATACTCAAAAGCAAACGCACACATGCACACACTCATTTACATACACAAAAGTTGCAAGAGTAGGGGATGGAGTAGGAGAGAGACAAATTGACAAGCGTGATTTATTATTGCAGAGAGAATGTGCAGGACTGAGCAGCGGCCATATTTTGTACCGCTTTGCAATCGCTTTTACAAATTCAAATCGCTGCATCAGTCGGATAGCCTACAAGGCAGAATATGGGAAGAAGGGGAAGTAGTCATGCAGGGCACCAAGGCCACTGTTGTGGCCGCCGTGAAATTCCAGCCCTGCCCCCTACACACTGGAACACAAACGAAATAATATTGTGACCGTACAGTATGTCCCATTGACATAATTACCATTGTTGCCGTTGCTCTTTTCATGTCGTTGTTTCTAAAGTCTTCATTTGTCTACATGGATCCGAAACCGGCGTTGTACAAAATCTTCACTTAAGAAGGCATTTAAAAAAATATCCGTTTGAGCTGCAGTACTGTGCTTTTTTACAAGTGGACGAAAGCTCCAAACACTCTGAAAAATGTCCATTGAAAAGAGGACGGCTGTCCAAGTGAAGGCCAGCAGGGGGAGCCACTACACCATACCGTGGATTTGTACTGTCAAAGAACACATCAACCATCTATCTTTCTCCTGGTCAAACACCCAGGTGGACAGAGCAATAGTTATTGACGTGTTGACTCCTGTGACTTTGAGTCTTATTCGTAGTGCAATTTCTCCTTCCAAAACTTGGGAGTGTATGGCAACAGAGGAACTGGTGGAGTCCTCTAGAAGGCTTTAGGTTTGCCAGTGTAGAAAACAGATGACTACATAAGTTCAGTGCATATCATAGTCTATATTAATGTGTGTCTGTGCTTGTGTGTATTAACGTGTGTCTGTGCATGTGTGTTTCCAGGGCAGAGACTGCATTTTCATAGAATATTATTAAACTTGAGTCGTTCTAATCATGGGTCTGTGTGTTTCTCCTCACCTTCCTATCTTTGACATTGTGCCTGTATGCATGTACAGTATGTGAACCTGGCCAATGAAGCTGATTGTGATTCTGTGTATTAGGACTCCCAGATTGAGCGGGACAAGGCTGTGTACAACATCACTGGGGGGTGCACTGCCCTGGCTGCACTGTACCTGCTGGGGAAGCTCTACGTGGCCAACGCAGGGGACAGCAGGTAAGATGCCTCTTCAGTGGGAGTATGACAAGGACATCAATAGATTCAGAATGGTCTGATGTCTGCATTTAGCAGGTGCAGCATGTAACTTAAGAGTTCTGTTTAAATTAAATGTTTGTGTAACCCAGTATGACTGTTAATCACTGAATGGGTATGTGATGGGTATGTGAAGCAGCTCATAAAAAGTTATGCTCCAAATATATGCTCAGCCCTCATAACTCTTCACTATAACTCCCCCTGGGAGGAGGCCATGTGCTGTATATCTGAGCTCATTAGGTGGCTCTGCCAGTGTGCTATTTAAACACATGAAATGAACTGGAGCAGGTCTCTCCCCCAACCAGTGAAATGGGGTCTTGATTACAGTCCACTCCAGGCACCTCCAAATCATCTCTCTGATGTCGCTCTCGTGGGAGTGTGGTCATTGGTGTGAAGCACACAGCGTAGATTTTTCCCCCCCAAAACACTGTTGTGGTTTCTCCGTTTGAGCCTCATTAAAGCGAGCGTGTCGTGCCTCCCCAGGGCCATCATTATCAGAAACGGAGAGGTAATCCCCATGTCCACGGAGTTCACCCCAGAGTCAGAGCGACAGAGACTGCAGTTCCTGGTAATTTTTATATTATTTTAAAAATGATCTTTTTTCTCCCTTGAAATAAGTGGAAAAATTCACTGAAAAGCACTCATCCAGTCATTACTGTTTAAACTCAACAAAGGATCCGTGTGTTTTGTTGGAAAATATCCTGGACGCGCCTTCCGCCTGACCTGGCGCGGTGCTTTTGATCTTGCTTGTGTTTGATGTTTTCTGCCATCTCCCCTCCACTCTCTTGTAGGGCTTCATGCAGCCTCACCTGCTGGGAGGGGAGTTCACACACTTGGAGTTCCCTAGACGGGTGCAGAGGAAAGAGGTGGGGAAGAGGATGCTCTACAGAGACTTTACCATGAATGGCTGGTGAGTGACATGCTGATTACTGTGGCCTCCCCCTACAAAACACTATGAGCTTGATCAGGTCTGTAGGTGGAGCAATGCAGGAGAATACAGACTGTCCCCCTACAAAACACTATGAGCTTGATCAGGTCTGTAGGTGGAGCAATGCAGGAGAATATGAACTTGATCAGGTCTGTAGGTGAAGCAATGCAGGAGAATACAGACTGTCCCCCTACAAAACACTATGAGCGTGATCAGGTCTGTAGGTGGAGCAATGCAGGAGAATACAGACTGCGTGAAGAGGACTAGTGAAGGCCATAACCAGACACCAGTTGAAGTTCACAGAGTAATTGGTGATGTTGGGTAACTTTTGTTTGTGTTCTCTAAACATCGGATAAGATAAGCAAAGGAACATATACAATTCGTATCTGTATTCTGAGATACATTGGCAATGGCCAAAATAATTTTGTGTGTGGATGTTTCAAAATCACCACTACGATCAGCAGTAAGTCTGTTCAGGGCGTTGATGGTGTTTTTATGTAATAGTACAACCACCTGTACTTGCTGTGTGTTAGTCCATGACCTTGGGGTCTTTTGTTCCACATCTTGAGGTCTGCATGAGCAGTGAAGGCAGGGGAAGGAGGGAGATGCAGATGCAAGGCCATCTCCAAGATTCCGAACTCCATCCAACATATCATATGTAAATGTAATGTAAATGTAAATCAGGTTTCTCAGCCAAGTATACTTTGCGTATACAAGGAATTTGGTCTCTGCATTTATCCCATCCGTGAATTAGTGAACACACAGAGCACACAGTGAACACACAGTGAGGTGTAGCACACACTAACCAGTAAATAAAGCTAAAATAAGTAATGCAAATCAAACAATAAATAAAAGCAATTTAGTGTCTGAGAGATGCTCTTGAGATTTGCATTGGGCAGGAATTCAGTTTACAGTAGACCTACTTTGGACAGGAATTCAGTACTTTATACTAATACATCTTCAAACCCTAAAATAAGGAAAGGCAAGGCACACCTTAAATATCTCTGTATGCTTCTGTTTAGATCCTTTGTAAAATGGTTCTCATATCAGACCATGGTTGACTTGGTCAGTGTTAAATATTTGATAAATATCACTCTCTGCATACCACTCCAGGGAGCTCACAGGAGAAAGTGGGCCTTTTGTTCTCGCTTTCATTTTCCCAACATGAAAGAGATCTTATTAGCATATACGGCTTGTCAGTTTATGTTTCAGGCCCTCGAAAGGACAACTCATTTGGCATCTGAATAATGTGCCTGATCCCTCAGTTTCTGATACTAGAATAACAAGCTATACATTTTTCTACCCATTCCAGCAAATCAAAAGTGCTTACCTAAACTCATTTTATTAAAACTTTATCTCCTATATCCAGAATCCGACCACATTATTTATTTTCTTTATTTAGGGCATATAAAACCGTTGACGATGATGACCTGAAGTTTCCTTTAATATATGGAGAAGGAAAGAAGGTAAGAAGTGATTGTGTGGAGTGAGACATGATGTTCATAAAGTTGACTTCAAAAGACAGTCAAGAAATACAATGTAATACCACGTGAGCCTTTAGCAGCACTAACGGTGTTTTTGTCCTAGGCACGGGTGATGGCCACTATTGGAGTGACACGGGGCCTTGGTGACCATGACCTTAAAGTGCACGATTCAAACATTTACATCAAACCCTTTCTCTCCTGCTGTCCCGAGGTGAGATACATTTCATAGGAAAGAGAAAAGGAGTGTTGCAGCTCTAGTTATTTTGTTTTATTGTAGTTTTACACAATGAAAGTAAACATTGAAAGTGCTAGCAGAAGCCCATCATGAGTCTTTTTCGATCCACACTGAATCTGTTCGCCATTGTCAGAAAACTCATGCCCACCTGGCTGTCAGTTTCAAAGACTTCATATCTCTCAGCCTTCATCTTCAAGGTGTCAGATCTTTGTTTTCTGAACTCTCTTGATCTTTAATTCACTACACATGGAGTTCAGCCGAAGTTCAGGAAGCTGCAGACTTCATTGATTTCCTCTGTTCACATATTTGACTTCATATGTGCTGTATCTCATGCCCCTACTTACTTGCGTGGAAACAGGGAATATACAACAATAAAATACAAAATCCAGAAAAAGGATCCCAGAAAAAAAAAAGAATCCAGATATTTTTTGTTAATGTGTATGTATGTGGACACTTAAGTTGGCTCAGTGTGGGTCTCCTCTTGTGATAACCTGTCTCACTTGAAAGTTAAAACGTTGGTTTCCATAGCAATGACATATCTCAAGTTGAATGACAGTGAAAAGCAGGTCAGTCAATGCCCATGCATTTCCAGTGATTTGTAAGGTTTGATTCCTATATTCCCAGAAAGCCTATTAATGAAATATGGTGCCGTCACTGACCATATGAAATGTTTATTTTCAGGTAAAAGTGTACAATCTAACCCAGTACGAGCACGGGGCAGATGATGTACTAGTTATGGGAACAGACGGCCTCTGGGATGTCCTGTCCAATGAGGAAGTAGCTGAAGCAGTCACATCTTTCCTGGTCAACTGTGACCCTGATGACTTACACAGGCAAGATTGTGTGCATGTGTGGGTGTACGTGTGTGTGTACGCATGTGTGTGTGCGTGCGTGCGCGTGCGTGCGCACGCTTATATATTTTCTTTCTCAATGGCTTTCAAACTCTACACAGGTGGCACGGATAAAAAGGAGATAACTTTGATAACGTTCTGATGTGTGGCAGCATCATGCTGCGGCGGCTGTTCTTACATCTCCATGGTATTTTCCAGCATAAATGTACACTAGAATCAAGACCCCACTGTTAACAAGATGCTTATATTTTGCTGGAAAATTACGAAATATTGGTCAGTTTAATTTTATCGATTTGTGCGTAATTCAATGGGTAGTTTTCAGTGCAGTGGCATACTGTAGCTTCAAGTAACGTGGGGATGGAAACGTGTGTACACATGTTGCAGCCTGTTGAATACTAAATGAGTTCAGATGCACAGTGCTGCAGTACAGTGGTTAATCTAGTGTTGTCAGTAGCCAAAAAAAGCAATGACAAGATAAACAAATCATAATAATCAGGGATTATGTTGTTTTGTGGGCCTACATGTACAGTACATCTATTAAGTATAGCAAACTACTGTATGTCCAGGGATCTGCCAATGAGAACAGTTGATTCAAAACAAACTAGGGTGAGTTTTCTGCTTGCAATGATTGATTAAAGGCCCCTTTGGAACCTAAATGTGTCTGTTGCTGCTGATAAACAGGTACACCATGGCCTCCCAGGACCTGGTCATGCGTGCCCGAGGAGTGCTGAGGGACCGAGGCTGGAGGATCAGCAATGACAGGCTGGGCTCTGGAGACGACATCTCTGTCTACATCATCCCTTTGATGTATGGTAACCGCCAACCCTAGAACAAGACCCCTCCGACAGACAGAGGGTTCCTACTGCCCCCCCCCCCCCTTCCTCCTGCCCCCCCCTCCCCTTCCTACTGCCCCCCCCTCCCCTTCCTACTGCCCCCCCCCCCTTCCTCCTGCCCCCCTCCCCCTCTCCCTCAGTGTGGTTCATCTCGTGTCCTTGCCACTGAGGCTCCTTGCCCTTGTCCCATCGTGTGCTTCCCTCTGGAGTCTCTTCCTGTGTGATGAACTGTTACCGATGACAGGCACTTTGTATTTTACTCAACTATGTTTGTCATGTGACCCCCGACTACTGACTGACCACTGACTATGTGCTTTGACACAGAATGGCCTTTTAAGGTTATATAATGTCCCTCGCAGAACTTCTTCCAGCTCCCCTGAACGTGCTGAGTGTAAGTGCAGGTTCTACTCTGTAGTTAGGAAAGCACCGTTTCCCAGCTTTGTTTTGAAGATTAGGCAGCACTTGCATTGCAATGGGGTTATGCAGGAGATACATGGTATGGAGTGAAGAATTTGAGCAAAGTGCAATGACTTAAATGATGAGATATGTGTATGCAGATATGCTTATTTTTATGTTGATGCTATGTGTGCGTGGGGGGAGGGGGTATGCCTTGTTTATATTTTGTCATTACTGTAAAATCTATACATGGGCCAAGTATTGATTATTTATTCTAACATAGAATATGTACTTGAGTTACTCCTGTGGTCTGTACAATAAGGTTACAGACATTTTTGCTGCTGACTTACTCTACCACTCAGTAGGATGGGACTGCTCTCTAAACAAAGTTGTTCACAGCAGCAGGAGTAAGACAGGGTTTATGGAGCTAAATGTAAGGAATGTTAATATAAGGAAGAGCATCAGGCTGGACCAGCAGTTGATGGTATATGTTTTGGCATTTCCATGTGATGGCACTAGGAAAAGAAATCACTGACCTCACCAGAAGCTGTTTTAACTGTTGACTGAAACATTGAGAATTCAATATTACTGAGTATTGAATTTACTATTCAATAGTAAACTTTTTTACTATCGTCCATAAGAAAGCATGATGCTCCAGGTGGACATGCTCATTCAGATGACCCTGATATGTGGGTTATATCCCTACCTGACTGAGCAGAACGGGTTTCTTATTTGAAGTTCATCATATTTCCGTAGGCATGATGTACAGCATGGCTTTCGCACATTCTGTCATCAAACTGAATATGGAGATTGAGTGAATGTGATTTTAGAATATCTGTTTTCTATTTTCACTTCTGTATGTGCCATTTCCTGCATGCTGCTGAATGTGAAATATTTACATTACATTGTTTTACAAAAAAAATGTCAGCAAGGGGCAGTAGTTTTGTTAGTATTTTGTTCTAAACTGTATTTACAAGTCTTACGGTACAGTAAGGTGTTTGTGTGTTAATAGCTTTTGTAGAGCAATATAACAAATAGACGGTATCACTGATTTTTACCTGCGAGTGTACAATTCCTTTTATTTTAAGTGTTCAAACTACATTTCAAATGTAGTTCATATTTTTTTGTGTTGGAGTTAAGTTCTCATCTACAATACTGTATTTTTATTCAAAATAATGTATAACGTTATTTATTATTAAGCAAGCTCAAAGTAATGTTTCTCCCTAAATATATATTTATGTATTTAAACTATGGCAGCAAAGTCCTGGATCTACAGACGCTGACACGACGGTCTAACATGTTTTGATTGTTTTCTATGTCATATTTGCACAATTATAGCCTATGTTTCAGGATGAATGGATTGTATTTATTGTTTTTCGTAGAAAAAGATTTTGGGTAGTTTTGGGGAAACTTTTTTAAAGATGGTGCCACTTGAAACCAATTGTGCATGGGAATATGACAAGTTGTTGATGGTGTGCCAGTTTCTATAAAAGGAGGTTTTCTAACTCAGGTTTTTGAACTTGAACATTGAAGTAATCAATGGGTAGCATTTTTTTGTTTGTTTTAAAGTATACCAGAAGGAACTTGGAATTCAAACACACTTAGGTGTTGTTTACACAGGGTAAACACAATTATGTTTACCCTTCCGCTTTTCAATGCAAATTAGTCATCTATTTTTTACACAAAATGAGCTGCCCACATTGTGTCTACTTGAATTCGTCACAGTGCTCCAGTCAGCCCCCATGTGTCTGAACAAATACAGAAAGTAGGCACCCACATGGTTCTTATATGTGTAAATGTAGGAAATATCCAGATACTAGCTGCATTTTGATGCTAAATTTCGACTACAAAACAGATATGAAAATCCCCACCTCCTTTTAAAAATAAACCTTTTGTGAACTACACAGGAACAATAGAACAAACTGGAGATTGTTATTTAAAAAAATATATCTAAATCACGCAACAAACTTACTGGCTTGTTATCAACTGTTGAAAGATCTGATAAGAAGGCAGGTCAGCCAAGTCTGAAAAGCAAGTAACCAAATAAGATTGATGCTGAGGCAGGGAGTCTACCAAAGATCAAATGACAATTATCAGCCACAATGTGTACATAAGTTACTCACACCAGTTAAAACACTGGCTTAACAGTGAATGCTTCAGTTTGGGCAGACATTTTGTCACTTTAAGGTCAGCATGCAACTGGACTGAGCTTTTATAATTGTGTTACGAGGAACAGGAAGGGTCCATTTAAATCGTATCATAAATCATAGTTTATTTTAGCTATGCAAAGACAGTTGATGCTGCTATATCCAGACACATACTATTCAAGTTAAAGGTAATGTACTTCCACTCTTACAATTTGTACATTTAGATAACGGTAGAGAAACTCATTCCTTTTCAGTCTTCCTGGCAACAAAAGGTGAACATTTAGAAAGGGGGTGGAGGCGCAGTTAACTTCATTTTGAGGATGCTGTCATATTTCATCATGATTTGGTCTGTGTAAATGGAAGATGTGCAGAATCTCTTTATAGCATTATGTCAATCCCACTCTCTCCCAAATAGCTGTATGCAAAAGTTTGGTCACTGTGGAAATAAGTAGTAAATGGTAGGGCTACACAATTATCGCAAACACAATCGTAATCGCCATATGAACCAACACAATTACGCAATTGCAAAAGCTACAAATAATCATGCTGTTAATTTTGTCACATTTCTGACTTTTATATTCATGTTATCTTCATTGACTGTGCCATTTCTGGTTGGTGAGTGTGCGTAGTGAGGGGCACAGAATTTCTGATTGGTGAGCTTCAGTCAGTCGGCGGTGCTGTGCTTCTTGTGCAACGGGCATGCTCACCAATCAGGGGTGGCATAAATTAAAGACACAATTGGAATATTGAACTGCATCAATTCAAAAAACATTTAAAAATGATAAATTAAATCGCAAATTGAAATAATCACAATTAGTCTATTGAACAGAATGTTGTGCATGTACATCATGTTTGATTTACCTACTATTTTTTAAACTGACATTGAATTCATGAATCATTTCTTTACCTCATTTCTGTGTTCTGTGCCACTGGCTGCTAAAGAATCCCAAAAGACTATAGATCCACCACATACTTAAAAGTTGTCAACAGGTTATTTTCAAACACTGCTCTTTTTTTTCACCAAAAACACCTTTGGTGATTGTGGACAAATAACACAAATTTCTTTTTTTTTTGTTCCATCTGCTTACAGCACTTTCTCCAAAATGACCTGTTGTTGCTTTATAGACATTAATATGGATGTTATGGTTTCCCTCTGGTAGCCCTTCCAGATAGACAATGTTCCTGCAAGCAGCAATTCACAGAATAGTCCAATACCATACCAGTGTCAGATAAATCTTGCTGGGTCATATGACTAACTTGGTTGGCCTTTCTGCCAAGCTGACATACGGTTTCATCTGAGTGTTCTTATCCTCAAAATCTCGCCTTAACTTCCTGAGTTACCTTTAATAGTCCTCAAGTCAAACTGGAAACTGCAAGCAGGAAATGCTTTGATATCTTTGATATGCTCTGATAGCTTCGTCAGCTTCTGTAAGTGTCCCACGTGCTGGGGAGTCTTCTAAGTGTGTGTGGTTTAGTCACAAATCCCGGTATTCATTTCGGAAAACCTCCTAAAAGAAACCTTGTTATGTTATGACATATTTGGAATACCTCCCTGACCATCCTTTTAGCCCTTACAAATTAAATAACAGTCTACACACTATGTTAGGATATATGTTCTGGAAGGGTGCCCAAACTTTAGCACATGACATAATTAGTGCTCAATGTATTTCAACAAAATACTTTTTTTTCACAGGGGTGCTCAAACTTTGCATTCCACTGTATATGGTTTGACCTGTACACATAGAGTACAATTCTTTTGACTACCTTGAGGAGTATATGTGTTTGGGATCAGTGGGTTTGAGAGATTATTGTACAATTTTCAGTGTCATCTTATATTTTGGGAAGGGTTTGGACAGCTATTGGAAAACTCATTTGTTTATCTTGCAATGTACATTTTGTAAACAGTGTCTGGAGTCAAACGTATTTTTAATGTTCTAGGTATTTTATGTGCAAAGACCTTGGAAAAATCTTTACCTCTAGTGTTGGTTTTCCAAAAAAATAAATACAAAACATAATAATTGATAAACATTGATCTGGTTGTGAGTCTTATTTACAACAAAACTCTATTAAGCCTATACTTTAAAACAGGAATAAAAATGTGGGCAATTGGCAACATTCTGTTTATTTTGTATTTAAAGGGACACCAGGCAAGCCTGATGCTTTTTCTCTAAGAAACTCCCCCTCGCTCGGTCTAAAGCTCTTTTCCTTTTCTTTGCGTCTTCCGTCAAGGGTTTTCGCTGCTTCTTTGCCGGCTCTGCCATTATACACACGTTTGCAACAATCTCTAGCGTTTCGTTAGCATGCCTCTGTGCTGTAAACTGATCCTGCTTCGGTCGGCGGGTAGGATACACCGAACTTGCAAGTGGGATATTCTTCCTACAGGCAGTAGAGGCGGGCGAGAGAGCCTTCATTCGCCGCGTAATGAGTCATTTAACCATATACCGACTTCCGAAGATGATTAATTAACACAAAAACGTTGCCTGGTGTCCCTTTAAGCAGACAATTGAGTCATGCGCAGTAATATCAGTTTAAGCATGTTCGTGTAACTCTATTTGGCAAATAGACCAAACAGGTGGAGTGCAAAGAAAGATGGAAACAAGCAGTGATAGAACTGAATTTCTCATCAATAAGTGAAGTACTTTGTCTGAAACAGTGTTGTGGCATAAGCTACCACACAACCTGGCATTTCAACAGTCCTGTAATACTCCACACCCTCGGTGCATGTTGCCATATTTATGAATGACAAGATTGCAGTTAAAGGTGAGTCCACAATTCTGGCTCAAAGTTCTCATAAGCCAATCACACTATACCCTACTACCTTCCCATGCTCCTGATTATATATGTTGATTGGTTGAAATAGTGTGGCTTTTTCCCACTTCAACCCTCTCTGCTATTAGATTAGAATTATGGACTGTTCCTTTAAATGGCAGGTAATATTGAGATAATATCATAACACATGCAAAGCAAAATACAGTCTCTCTTCTTTCTTAAAAACTGCAACTAAATACAAATGCATATTACTTAAAATTCCACCCTCTCAAATGAATTCCAAGAAAGCTTTACATACAGTGAAGTAATAAAGACAATAAACTGGCTTCAAAAAGTGTTAAGAACAGTTGTTGAGACGTGCATGTGTATTTATACACAGACTTCAATAAAGTTGTGTAAAGCCTTACTATTTTTCACCCCTTTGTAACATGCATTATGATGGCTACGGCGTTAGCACATACATCTATCTACTAAATGAATTAAATTAATTATAGGTGTAAACATATGCAGATGCATTCGTATCATGGTAGAAAGTACAGCAACAATTGAAGTGAATAGGTTGTTTTGTCCTCGCTCCCCATAGCAATATGTGGTCACTTGTATTTTGGTCATAAATATGTTACATGAAATGGTAGCCTTATTAAATAATTGCCTCAACAAGTAATTAACTATAAAGTCTTGCACAAATTATGGCAAAAATGTAAATAAGACGAATAACCTGTGACCAAAAAAAACACCCATTCGGCAAATGGTGAGTTTTAAAGGCTACTAGAGATTTATTATCGATACAAATTACAATAGCGAACACACAGCAACAATTATGGATACATGAAAATTCTACGCGATCTCCACGGTCTGGAACATGTTGCAGTTTGATCACCAGCTCTAGTAAGGCAGTCGTTTGCGCAGTCATCTCCATAGCGGGCAATGTCACTACCCAAACAACAGCACAAACTACTACCTCAGCCAGAACATGATGCAAAATGTGGCACTCGTTTCAGTCAGGTTATAGGCCTAATATTCCAGTAGCCCAATGATGTTTATTCGTGCGGACTTGCAGAACACGGTTTCAGATTCTTCATTTACGCGTGTGCAAGAGGAGTTCACTCCGCATGGTTTCTCCCTAACCTTCAAAAAAGACCTAAACGATAGTAACTTACCCAATTCTAAGAATGACATTTGCCTGCTACGCCACACCCGAGTGCATCAGATCAAAACGTCAATCATTTGTGATGAGACCTGAAGTTATTTTCCATTTGGACATAACCCTGGTCTGGATGTGCTGCAAAACCTTGAGTTATCATATAATGTTAGAATAGGCTAAGGTGATTGAATGAACTTAAACGTTATTTAAACCAGGCTACGCTACTTGACAGGATGGCTCAAATACGATTAAATATGAAGGCAATCGATTTGTTTAACTCTATTTAGCCATGTTTACTCACTCAAACATGCCGTGGCAAACAAATAACTTAAGTTAGCTTACTGTCCATGATGAATGAACCACGTTATGACTTAAACATGCAAAGACTAGTAGCATCTGATCCGAGGTAGATAGGACGCAGAAGACATTACCCATGTTCTTTTCTGTTCCAAAGAATTATTCTGGTCCAGCTGTAACGTTAGCCTCAACATTCACATCAGGATTTTGCGGTGGTTTCGAGCACAATGACAAAATGTGTTAGAGACTCCGCATAAAATTCGCGGGAAACGTCAGACCGCGCGAGAAAACACGCCCAACTCGCGCAGAGACCACATGCCTCCACTGGAAACATGGAAATCAAAGATTCTAGAACAGAGCTCCGCTCTAGAATCTTTGATGGAAATCTGTTTGATTCAAGAGCTCCACATTGTTGATATTCGAAAAATCTGCAACTTGAAAGCAACCTCATTATCTTCAAGTTATGAAATGTATGTAGAACTAGTTTGCCATCAGACATTATGTGTAGGCTAGTGGTGCCACATGGATCCAATCGGACAGGATATAGAAGAACGCACCCTATTCCACAGTGATGGACGCAACTCTACTGCCCTCTTTCGACACAACGCCAAGGGAAGCATAGAGTCAGACTAAAATGAAACACTTTGAACACACATCCAGTAGTAGCGAGCAAATTTTGTTTTACTAGTGCATCAACTTCACTCAGGGATGGATTACTGAATGGCAGAGGTGGACGAAGTAGTTCAATTCCTTCACTTTAGTGAAAGTATAGGCCTACACCTTGTCAAATATTCAGGGATGGATTTGGCTACTGAATGGACTTACGGGGGGCCAGGCCCAGGGGGGGCCCTGAACTGAAGCTCAGTCACTACTGTAGGCCTACTCCACCCCTGATATGAATATGTATGATATGTCATGTATGGGCAAGATAGGGCCCCTCAATCATATTGTTATTCCCCCATGATATTTGAATGGGGCCCCTCAGTCAAATAACACAGATCACATGCCCCTGGACCCCCCTACCATTGCTGTGTAACGAACTTCCTCAGGTGGGCAGGGGGGCCATTTTCATGCAAATATTACTCCATTAAAGATCTAGCTATGTGGTGAATGTTGATCGCTTGCAGACATGCACGCACATACTCACAGGGACGCACATACTCGCACATACTCACAAATGTTGCAAGAGTAGAGGATGGAGACAAATTGACACGCATGCACACACACACACATAAACACACCCAGACTGAATCCAGCCCATCTGAATGGGGAACCTATTCAGACCCATTGCTAGCCTGACGAGCCAGACCCACATCAAAATGTAGAAAATTACATTTGCTGCCGCTAGGGTGCGTCTAGATTTCTAGGCTAACCCATTACTTGAAGGGTCAAATAACAGGTTACGCTATGTGTGATAATCATTCTTTGTAA
This sequence comes from Alosa pseudoharengus, assembly GCF_046254945.1. NCBI lineage: Eukaryota > Metazoa > Chordata > Actinopteri > Clupeiformes > Clupeidae > Alosa > Alosa pseudoharengus. Next base: position 4,440,086 of record NW_027468664.1, on the reverse strand, counting down.
TTGGCATCTTTTTTCACTGTAAGATGCCTAAAATCTGTTGATGGTTGTCATATTTGTCTCAATCTGTCCATTTCTTTCCACAAAATTCATACTCGATACCCACGCACCCCCCTACCTTAACTGAGTTACCAACTCTCTGTAGAGAGGGCTCCACTGACCTTGTTTTAGTCCATATGTTTTGTGTCAAGCTCAGTTTGGGAAAATCTGGGTTAGATTATATATTAAGCAGACATCCTATCAAAACACAAAAGAGGCCGTTTTGCTAAGGGCCTGAGTACCAATAACTTCCATTGAGAAAGTACTGAGAAATTCTAACATTGATATAATCTATGTGCAATTATAGCTAAGCCTACCAAAATATACACTATAGCCTAGATCACACAAGCCATATAACTACTTACAACTAGTCTTGCTGATCCTAGCACTTACCACCTGTCTTGAACTGACACTCAACTGTTTAAAAACAGCACTCACTGATGCAGTTACTGTACTCTACCTTTTTTTAATTTGTCCTAAAATTGTTGAGAAAATTGCTTTAAAACTTAAACTGTTTACCATGTTGTTAGTCGCTTTGGTTAAAAATGTGTCAGCCAAATGTAATGTAATGTAATATAACTGCTGAGAAAAAGAGTGATAATGAGCCCACATGTTATTTTTTACAGGACTGAAATCATCCCCAGCAATTCAATTAGCACTCACTTTTCCCCATTCACATACCACCACAGTTGTACATTCAATAAATGAAATTCAAACCAGACTTTAAAAGGGGAAATGACTTTGATTCCACATATTGCTATGGGGAGCGAGGACAAAACAACCTATTCACTTCAATTGTTGCTGTACTTTGCTGTACTATCCCATACGATTGCATCTGCATATGTTTACACCTAGAATTCATTTCATTCATTCAGTAGATAGCTGTATGTGCTAACGCCGTATAGCCATCATAATGCATGTTACAAAGGGGTGAAAAATAGTAAGGCTTTACACAACTTTATTGAAGTCAGTATATAAATACACATGCACGTCTCAAATGTAAACCCAAGTGAACTCAAGTGCGGCCAAACTCTGAAATCCCCTCATGCAAGGATGTCCAAGTCAACTTTACAAAAAGTCCAAATAATAAGAGCATCAATCATCCCCATCCCACCCCAGCCTCCCCACAAGAGACCCAAAACCAGAAGAGCAAAGGCAATACTTCTGAACTACAGGACTAAAGCCAGATACCATACATCTTCTGTCTCTCCAAGGTCTTAAATACATTGTTGTTTAAATGCTTACATATAAATAAATAAATTTATCAAATGTGCACTCACAGAGTGAACTCTTATATACAGTATTTATATAGCCTATGTCATCATGTCTCATTTAGTCTGATAAGCCCCCTCCCACTCCCTTGTCTCCTAGAGAAGGACCACTCTTCATGGCCAGGTGAGTAGATCAGCGTAAAGCGCGTGTCTTACAAAAAGACATACAGCAGTACCCCATGAGTTGGACAATACATATCAAAAGCAATCACCCAGTTTCTCTACACATTCAACCAAAGCATAAATGGAAGAGGGTGGGGTTGGGGGTGGTGAGGGTAGTTACTACCTTGAAAGAGACTATCATTCAAGTGTTATGTATACTCCCAGTCATTCAATATACATTCCGCCAACCAACCTCAATAGGCTAGTAGCTTTAAACATAAAGCGGCCTCAGTGTAAGAGCAGGTACTTGAAGAGTGGATGGTGTGTGTATGTTTATGAGGAACATGCAGATAGACAGTGTGATAGAATGTGCAAAGAAAAGGCAACAGTCTGAGATCAGAGTTAAGGCTGAGGTGATCCAAACAAGAGACCAAATCTAATGCATCACCAAATTTCATAATCTCAAGAAGCCCCCTATGTTCAAGAAACAGATGGGAGGTATGAAGCTGATACCTGAAACCCTTTGTAAAGCTATACTCGTGTCCACACCCTCTTCATCTCATGGACTTGACTTGTTGACATCTGCAGGGCTCTGAAGTGAAGAGACCTGTAAGGCGTACAGTACACATTTGGAGCATGTCTAACAACGCCGCCTCTTCTCCTCCAGAGGCATGGACAGCTACGGATGTGAGCTCACACCAATGGAGCCTTCCTGCCCAGGTAGAGGTGTCTGCGTACGGTAGGAAGGCAGCTTTTTTAAAGCATTTCATGTGAGATGACACAGAGTGGCTGTCAAATACTTGCAGTATGTGTGGCACTAGTAAAATCTAAAAACAAAATGGAGTGATTGTGCAACAAAACAAGAACAGTCCATAAAGTTTTCACACCTCATAAACCCCGATATTCAGTGTTCATTCAAATTATTTACAAGGCCAAAAATTGTAATCATAAAGGTATACTGATATGCAATATCTCTTGTAGTTATAATAAAAACGGGTGGGAGAACCTAGCACAACACTGCGGACATTCTCAGAAGTTAGAGCGGGACATCTGCAGGCATACCTAGCTCTCAAGATCTGGACTATCACTTTCTGCCTTTACAGTTTGTAATCATGTACTTGTTTACCCATTCTCTAATGATCGACAGGCTTGGTGACCACTGAGGAGGGCCCTAATTGCTTAAGATATTCCAGTGCAGTACGTGTGCGGGCGCTCCCTCCGACGGCCCCGTGTGGGCTAGCCGCTCCGCCCCGCTAGGCTCCGCTAGGCTCCGCTAGGCTCCGCTAGGCTCGGCTCGGCCTCCTGCACTGCTCTGGGTGGATATGGCTTTCGGCATCCCCTCATGTCTCTGCACACGCCTCAGTTGGTGTTCATGGTGACATCATGATTGGGTTCTGGCTCATCCTCCTCTTCCTCATTCTCATTGTCATTCAGGTCCTCCTCCTCCTCCTCCTCCTCCTCCTCCTCCTCCTCACTCTGGGTGGTGACGCCCTGTGCTGAGGAGCTGCGCTGGTCCTCGTGCTCTGCTCGGTCCAAGGCGAAGTAGCCTGTTCCCTTTACAGTGTCCTGGCGCTGATAGAACAGCACATATGCAGCCTTGGACTACATGGGGCAGAAACACATACAGACCAGAGTCATTCCCAGCCTGCAAAGCCATCTGCCATCACAGAAAGAGGACCTATTTTCCGTCTTTATGGTATAAATGCAATGACTCTTAAAGTAGGATAGGGTAACGTATATATAAACATACTAGTCAGTAGGAATGCAACATTTGGGGAAAATATCTAATTGCGATTTTTTCTGACAGATATTGCAATTGCAATTTGATTTTTGGCAGTCAAGCTTCAGTTCAATATTCCAAATGTTGCTCTAAGTTGGGTCTGTTCTGATTGGTGAGCACGCCTAGCACATGACAAGCACAGCGCTCCTGTTAGATGAGCTGCACTGCCTGCCCACAGGGAGGATGGAATGAATGAACATGAACATAATGAACACCAATATAAAGAACATACATGTGACAAGATTAACCATTGGGACAGATTTGCGAGCAGCACAATTAATTACAGCCTTAGTGATTAGCTAATTGCATTAGTTCAAATAGTGACTTTGATTAAAATCATTTAATAGTGCAGCCCTACTAAACAGTGCATTACCACTACTTAATTAATGATCATGGTAAGACTGAATGTGGCAAGGACTCAAGGACATCATCTTCTGCACAGGGAACATGGCATTGGAATGTCCATTATTCGCTATAATGCGCCGCTAACAGTCATTAGCAAAAATACAGGGCTTAAAACAAAGAAAATGTCTGAGCCTGCCCTGAAGTGATCAGAAACTTCCAAAGGCATTCTAATTAATCACCTCTTTTCATATCTTAAGCAGCCTGTCTTATGGCTAAATTCAGGCACAGTGCCTGAGAACTTTAAGCTCTGTTAAGAACTCTTTCTCAGATTACATTTCGTAGGACTGGAGACACACTTACAACGATCTGATCTTCGCTGGCAGGAGACACGCTGCTGTCATCAAAGTAGTACCATTTGTCATCATCCTTGTTTTTGGCGTAAGCAGTGTCTGGAGAACCAATAGGTAAAGTTAGACCATTTCCAATATGTGTTCCATCTTTAATATTAATTTGCCCTCATATTAGTTAGTCAAACTAATTTGATTTGACTCAGCATAGCTACTTACAGTGGCCTCCACCCATTCCACCATAATGGTTGGACACAGCAATAAGGTCGTAGCGGCATGGCCCGGCATTAGGGTTGATCAGGAACTCAGACATGTCCAAATCTCTGTGAATCAGGCACACATATCCTCTTCATGAGTGCATCAACACACTTGTATGCCTTTCAGTTAAAAAAAAAAAATCACCTCTAGACTGTCAATACTTTCAATACTGATTGAATAATAACATCTCCATTCAAATTACAATGGCAGTCAGTAGTAGGGATGGATTAACACATGTTTAAAAACAAATGGACTTTAATCTGTCTTTGAATGATTTAATATTGATTCATGAAATACTGAGATGAATGTTTTCATGTATTATAGTCTTATGCCTTTTTAGAAGGAAGCGTGTATAGAAAGAACTGCTTTAGGGTAAATTCTTAATGTAAACATTAATATTTTTAATAATGCACCATGTTCGTTCATTAGTTTTCTGAGAATCTATTACATATCCAAACAAAATTGTTATTGTAACTGAAATATCGCTAGCGGAATTGATGATGACTGAATAGAATCACATCTGATCAAATTGAGTCCTTGTGAATCAAAATCTAACCAATGCAGGAAATCAGTGGCGATACCCTGCCCTACTCAGTGAGTGCATACCTCTGCTAAGCTCACTGGACAAACAAACAGGATTTTCAAACATGAATATCTTCAAACTGCCACCTATAAAACTGTGTCAGATCTGGAACAGAGAGACCAAGGGTGTGTGATGGGAATGCGATGGGCTAACCTGATGGGGAAGTCGACCAGTGAGTCCAGCTTATCCCTCATGTAACGACTGTAGGAGAAGCGCTTCAGATGCACCACCAGCACAGGGGGCAGCGACCACAGGTCCAGCTTCTTAGTGGCCTGCTGATGTTGCTTGCAGTTAGGACAGTACCTGAGACAAGACAAGTACAGAATCAATGACTCACTTCTAATGAGACACTAAGTGAGCAATTCAAAGCTGTGCACAAGACACTGCAGAAGGTATCAAATGTTGACAAAATGAAAGAATCCAGCAGGTGCTGGTTTGTTATGCCGACACCACAGGATAAAAGCTGCCCCCATCTCACCAAGGGTCCTCTGCTCCGAGCTTCTCTTTGGTGGTGAACAGTTCAATGCAGTCATTCAGTTTGAAGAAAGCCTTCTTCTGAGGTTTGTACTCCATGCTCTCATGTTTGTCCAAGTCCTTTTGTCAACCAGATACAAGAGAAATTGGATTGTTACACGTGTGGATATTTGATGTTTGACGTCAAGAATGAAGAGGGTCTTTGTAGGTTTAGTGGCTTTACCTCAGTAACAGTCTCATCAAAGTACTTCTTCTTTATCTCTGGCTCCCAGTCTAGTGATAGATAAGATCGATCTGTTTAAGAGATATCAACACAAAAGAACAACTGTTAAAGCCCTAGTCTTCATCGGAGGCACAATTTTGAGACAAATTTTGCTGTCTCTGACCACTGAGTCGTAGGTGTCCTTCATCAAATCGGATCTGCCTGGAGTCCTCCTTGATGAAACTGAAGTCTGTCTTGCCCATGTTGTTAAACTGGAATGTAAAGAGTCGCTTTTTGTGTCCTGCCTGCGCCGGGGCTTTGGTCGAGTTCTCCTGACCAACACCATTTTCTAGTTCGTTTTCCCCCGTCACCGAATCCTCTGACTGGCTGTTGTCATTTTCAGAGGGCAGCTCCTGGTCCTGACTGGACTCATCGTCCTGCTCGTCCGTCTCCATCTCACCTTCAGCAGTTCAAATGAAAACGCAAACAAGTATGTAACACCCACAGTATGCAGCAAGTATGTAACACCCACAGTATGCAGCAAGTATGTAACACCCACAGTATGCAGCAAGTGTGTAACACCCACAGTATGCAGCAAGTGTGTAACACCCACAGTATGCAGCAAGTACAGTATGCAACACCCACAGTATGCAGCAAGTATGTAACACCCACAGTATGCAGCAAGTACAGTATGTAACACCCACAGTATGCAGCAAGTATGTAACACCCACAGTATGCAGCAAGTGTGTAACACCCACAGTATGCAGCAAGTATGTAACACCCACAGTATGCAGCAAGTACAGTATGTAACACCCACAGTATGCAGCAAGTATGTAACACCCACAGTATGCAGCAAGTACAGTATGTAACACCCACAGTATGCAGCAAGTATGTAACACCCACAGTATGCAGCAAGTATGTAACACCCACAGTATGCAGCAAGTACAGTATGTAACACCCACAGTATGCAGCAAGTGTGTAACACCCACAGTATGCAATGAAGCAAAATAAGACAAAACTGATGTGACTGACTGAACCCTGTAAAGACTTAGCAACCACACTTACTTGGAGACCCCTCCTCCAGGATCCCATTGGTGGCGTTGCCATTTATAGTATGCTGCTTGGCTGGGAGCGTCTCTTCCGACTCCTCATCCTCAACAGGTGAGCGCACATAACGGCTACAAACAAACATAGCTCCTATTACTTATGGACCGACACCTGACACCATCATTTCATCATTACACAATAACACTCCAAACATTTACACGCCTTCTCCAAGACCAATTTTGAAATGTCCATGGCAATAATACAGTACATAATTACACTACAGTTCACACCAAACTTAGTATTAACTAGATGTACCGCAGAGCGGTGCAAAATATGACCACCGCCCAGTCCTGCACATTATCTCCGCAAAAATAAATCACTCTTGTCGATTTGTCTCCATCTCCTACTCCATCCTCTACTCTTGCATGTAAATGAGTGTGTGGATCTGTGTGTTTGCTTTAGTGTACATGTGTGCTTCTCTGTGTGTGTGTGTCTGAGTGTGTGCGTGCGAGTGTGTGCGTGCTTCTGTACGTTTGCATGCCTGTGTGTGTGTGTGCTTGTGTGTTTCTGTGTGTGTGTGCGTGGATGTGTTTGTGTGTCTATATGTGTGTGTGTGTGTGTTTGTGTGCATCTGTGCGTTTGGGTGCGTGCAACCCTTCGCTCAACACCACCATCTACAGGCCGATTGGTGCACGGTCACTAAATGTACAAATAAACTCATTTATTGTATGGCCCCCCCATGAACGGAATTCCACGAAACTCAGCATGCATTCAGTGGCTGTCGTAGTGATCTTACATGTCCAATTTTGTGCAGTTCTGAACACGTCAGCCAAAGATACTATGTAGCTATGTAGCGCTATACCGCAAATGAGTGGTTATGGAATGGGTTGAGATGGCCAATTGAGACCAACATACAAAAAAATAAGTCCTCCTAGGTCCTACGGATCCTACAGATCAAAACGAAATTCAGTGGTTCCGTGTCATCCTTGTGGGGCTACATACCCACTTAGTTTGGTGCAGCCCGCTCTTTCAGTTTCCCGGGAATCGTTGACACATAATTACTGACTTATTTTTTAAAAAAATTTTAAATATGAAAGAAAAAAAAACTCTTAACTAAACATAAAGCTCACTAAAGCTTCGCTTGCGCGGCGGTCATAATAAAAGTTTGGTGACATAAAGAGAAAAAAACGATTTGATACGATCTCATGATCCTCCAAAAAAAAAAAAAAAAAAGAAAGAGCAGAGGGTAACATACGCGAGGCGGTGGAGCAGCATGTTGTAGAGTGTGTCTTGGCTTAGCGTGCGGGGCACCGTGATGAGGAAGGGCTGGCCGAACAGCGGAGTGCTTGTGTGGTTGTAGCCGGACTGCTTGAACTTCTCTCGTAGGTGCACTGGGATCACCACATGGCCTGTGTCCTCCATTCGGTTAACAGACACCTCAAAGCTGCAAGGCAGTACAGGAACACAGTCATGGAGTAATGATTAGCGTGAACATTGATACAGATAAATCTCTAAGCCAGGAAGCCTGCACGAGCACAGTCTCATTTGTAGTAAAATGATTGTTTCTGTTCACTCCTATAATATGTTTGGAATATGGCTCCCTATTTACTCCCTGCTAACTTACTAACATCAAACTCATGCCCCTGGTCTTGCGAACCCTCTTGATCTACCAGTAATTTCAGAGGAACTCACACATAGATGTCGTCACGCTCCATGATGCTACTCAAGTTTTCATTGGTGGCAAAGATTCGGTGAAAACGGTGGTTGTAAATGTCTGTGACAATCATCTGCACAGAAATGAGTTAGAAAGCATGAACATGTTAACGGTAACAACTGAGAAAGGGAATATATATGTGGGCTATATACTAAGGACGAAAGTTATACTGAAGTGCACTAACATTATTACCCACTTACCTTTTCAGCAGGTACATCAGATAAGGTAGATAGAGAAATGCAGAGGTCTGATATGTACCCAACTTTGGGTACAGTCAGTTTATACTGGAAAAAAGGCAAAAGAAAAAAGTTACATGCATAAACAGTTTATGAATATCTGTTTTATCTGAAGTCCACCTGCAGTAGCAGCACCAGAATGCTGGGTAATACCTGAGTAGGTTTGGCACTGGGGTCCAAACGCATCAGGTAGACCTCCAATGTGCGCTCCTTTTTCATGGGTAGAGGGAGCGTCAGGTAGCAGAAGGGGTCAAATGTCACAGAAATCTTAGCACACACTGGACAGACTAAAGTGGATTTGAAGAGGCCATGGAAAATGTCTACGATGATGGAATCGTTCCTCTTGATGTGATTCTCCCAGGCCTCCTCAGCAACAACCTGAAAGAGACGTCAATAGGAGGGTCAGACACGGAATTTCAAATAAACACATTGAACTGTAACTTAATCAGTTCATCGGAGGAGTGTGATACCTTGTCTGGCCTCCCGTCCGCATCCATGAGCTGGATGTAGGGCTTTTTCCTGATGCGGTTCAGGTCTTCATGGAGTCCGTCCAGTAGAAAGGCCAGGAGCTCATGGGAGTCCTGCTGCTGGTAGCCTGAGAACTGTGGGGCGAAGCGGCCTACCTGCGTCTGCAGACAGAACAACAACACAACAGAATACCTCTTATTCAGCAAACATGCTGATGACCCAGGCACTCCCATTTCTGTGGTCAGATTATGAAATCGTTCTATTTAAAATGTTGCCAGCATGTATCGAACTCACCTTGAATGCTCTTGGTGTTACGTAGCTGTACTTCCCAGACCAGAGTTGCTTAGTGAGCTCTGCATAGGCTTTGGCAATCTCCCCTTTCATACCCAGTGGATTATCCTCATTCAGCTCATCCTGGTACTTGTCTTTCAGGAAGTACTCAGTAAGCGGAGGTATATTGCTTAAGCACTGCAGGCAAAAAAAAGTATTTGAAAAGGGAGTTTAAAAAAGACGATGTCTTGTAAAGAATGTCACCCCACAGCTGCCTCTAGACACTTTGGTTTCCTCACCTGTGTGGCAGAGTTCATGAAACAGGTGTTGCCAAGGTTGGAGAGTCCACAGAGACCAGGCTTCTCACTGTGCCTTCCATGGTCCGAGTACTCATAGCTGTTATAGGGTGGGTAGGACGGAAGGCTGTAGCTTGAGTTCTTCACACTACCAGAAGAAAACACAATGTTATGGAAGTAGTATACTGAAGTACAAAAACAAAGAGAAAGAAAAGGGAAAAAAAACATAGAGCTCAACAAAAAAAAGAGAAAAGCATGTCCCCAAACAAATTTGACATTGGCATTTGACATCAACACATATGCACTGATTAAGAGCATCTCCTCTACACAGTGAAACCTTTCAGCAGTATGCTCTCCTAAACATCTGAGACAATTCATCAGAATCCCAAATAGCACCAATAGCAGTAGCAGTAGCAGTAGCAGTAGCAGTAGCAGTAGCAGCAGTAGCAGTAGTAGTAGCAGCAGCAGTAGCAGTAGCAGCAGCAGTAGCAGTAGCAATAGCAGCAGCAGCAGCAGCAGCACACCTCTGAGTGCAGTGCAACGCGCGGTCCCATTGATCAGGCTGCGCGGCCTCGGCACTCAGCGCCCTCTCGACCCTCCTCTCTAGCTCAACCCTCTCTGGCCTCAGACACCACCAGCAGCACAGGAGCATCTCCTCTCAGAGCCGCCTCCATGCCCGGATCACAGGTAACACGCCGAGGAGCCTCTTCAGCCTAGCATACCATCACTGTCCTGTCCCGTCCCTAACGCGCTCCTCCAGATATTTATAGCAGTGGCGGCAGCGGCGGCAGCAGCCTGCCTCATGAGCCAGTGGTACAGTAGAGAATGAGAGGGAGGGAGAGAGAGGGAGGAAGGGTGAGCGGGAGGAGGGAGAGAGAGAGAGAGAGAGAGAGAGAGAGAGGGGGGGGGGGGGGGAGAGAGGGAGGAAGGAGAGAGAGAGAGAGAGAGAGAGAGGGGGGGAGGTGAGCAGATAGAGGAGAGCTAGCTGAGGCTGCAGTATGCAAAGAGAACCAGCTGAGACCCAGAAGAGTCTTACGGGATGACTAAGCATTACTTCCACACTCAGCTATCCCAAAGCCAACAGCACAGGATCTTCAAAATCATAACCAAAGAGCAGAGGTGTGGCGCCTGTGCTGTGCTGCATGTAGATGAGGAGAGCAGATCCAATGTACTCTGAAGGTCACACTGACTGCAGATTACGCAGCACAACGCCAGAGACCAAGAGAGGGAGATGCACAGAGAAAAGACACTGATCAAGAACAGCCAGTTAAGGAGTAATCCATCTGGCTAGCCCTTAGTCTGGCTCCCTACACTGCACAAGCTGCTCAAGACAGACAGCCTTACATAATGACGCTTTTTTTGACACTTTCAAGGAGAACCCGTATTAAATGATTTATTGGTTTCTATTTTAATCAAGTTATCTTCAAACTACAGTAAGAACTGAATACAGACATGTCCAGTCTCGCCAGCCCTAAACACACAAAAACACACTAAGGACAGTCCTAACACATCTACTTTACTGACACACTAAGGACAGTCCCAACACATCTACTTTACTGACACACTAAGGACAGTCCCAACACATCTACTTGGAATACTGACAATTGTGACTGCAGCACAGAACAGTGCGTCAGCCTCAGAAAAGCGCATATTTCCCTGAGAACCCTGAGAACCTTGAGAACAAGCCTGTCCTGTCCCAGCATGCGGAGGTGCAGAACCAACATTTTCTGCGCAATAACCGATGCACTACTCAGCAACATGGGTGACTACTGAGAGCGCACCCACAACATGGGTGACTACTGAGAGCGCTCCCAGGCCAATCTGGGAGTGCTGGGCTTTGAGCTATTACTCAGGGCTCGAAGGCATTCATTATTCAAAGCCACTGTAAATCAATGCTGTGTCAAAACTGCTAATTCAGAGTGTTTTCCACAACCCAGCTCAGAGCGGACTATACACGTCCATAGTGCCCAGCCTGTTCAGAGACCCCAGGCCCACCCCACCACACCCCACCCCAACCCCTTCCAAACACGCCCACAGGCGCTTACTTCCGACTGTTGAAGCTGCTGTTATGATTGTTTGTGAGAGATGAAGGGGAGATCTTTGGTAAAGCAGAGAGATTGGAAGCACCAGATGACCTTTAAAAGATAAGAAGACCATGAGTTAGAGCAAAAACAAAAAATTTCAAACTGGAAAGAGAGAATTAAACTATAGAGATAGAAATGGAGTAACAGAATTATGGCAGCAAGTGAAGCAAAGCAAACAAAGAGCAAATTTACAACAAATGGCCAAATGGATGGAGAACATTGAAATGCAGGGGAAAAGGCTGACATCCAATCCAATTCAGAGAACTAATATCATACACAAGTAGCTCCAGCATCAACCTTTCTCTACATATGATCTTATCTTAGTGCTCCCCAACATGATTCAGTCATTTGCCTGGTTACAAGAAGCAGTGGTGATATGCACACATGTGGTAAATAATATGTCAAATTAAATTGAAATTGTCAGGTCACTTGGGTCATTTTGTGTAACATCAGACAGAATCCAGGAAAATGGTTGCTGCATTGCCTTGGATTCCGCTGAAAGCTTTTCTACATAATGTTTAGATCCCAAACAAAAATATTTGTTTAATTTGAATGTTTTCATAATTTCTTTACCCAGGGATGTTTACAGTCTAAAATACAGTCACGGCTTATCTTGGGAGCCGTGTTTGGACATTAATACACTAAAAAGTATTATTGCTAGCCTGCCCACTTTGTAGGATGGGAGACAAAGATATTCTCAGTATGGCCGAACCATTGTAAGTTTGTACTGCATGCCCTATTGAGTTTAACACCCTTGATTTGGAACAAAGTGCAGAAATGAGTGATATTGTAAACTCATATTTTTGTACATCACATCAATCTGTACTTTGCCTGCAAATAAAATATGTTATTAATGTTGTGCCAATATTTAAGGCCACCACAGCATATGAACATTGAGAAACAGAACTAGGTGTATTTTTTGGTCATTTTCATTAGGTAGCTGGTACGAGATTGAAAATATGTATGGTAGTTCAATATTTAAATAAAGTGTATGATGTCTCAAAGCTGTACCATGTTTCCTTCAAAGACAAATACACCGTTAATTACTTTGTTATAATTCTGCTTCTCCATTCTTGTTCCTGAGGAAATCTATCTAGTAATCTATCGTACATCATTGATACTTTGTATATCAAATGTCCATACTACTTCCACATAGATGTTCAACTTCCTACTAGCTACCCCACAGACAATTTTAGTCTTCTGAAAACGATTTAAAATTGTTGTGCCCATTATATGTCAAGAACTCAAAATATTGACAAAATAATAAAATAATGATTGCTATCAAATGCATAAACAAGTTTAAAGTACCCTTAATGTCACGTTTAGCCCTAGGGTCTTGGGTTGAAACCAATGAGTACCAACCTTTTAATGGTTCAGTCATACTGAGAGCATGCTTGTCTTCCATCCTACAAATATTGGGCTTGCTATGAATAACATTTTTCAAGATATGAATGGCCAAACATTTTTCAGGCGATCAAACTAAAGTAATATCTGAAATAGAAGACCTAGGATTTAAACAGAATGCTTTCCTGGCCTTGGTTTTGGGACTCAATCATGATATAGACAAAGTCTGAACAAAACCTGAGATGGTGCAGCACCAATGTTATCCGATCAGAACGACTCAATAGTGTTCTACAGATGCAGAATAGTCAGACAAAGCGAGCCCAGATTTGATCAGAATGGAGTGGACAAACAGTAGCCATGAGAGGCACATTAAGTAGGCTTATTGTCCTTCAGGCAGGTAGGGCAGGTAAGATCCTGACAGATCTGTGGATTCATTACACACCCTAGATGACATCAAGAAGGTCCTCACACAGCAATATTATTCTTTTAAATCAAAATCGGTCAAAATGTGCAGATGTGCATTTGGTGTTCCATACTGGTTATTGTTTTTACATGGTTCATATTACCACTCTGCTTCTAATAAGGAGCGTCCAAGTAAAATTTAATGAAGATATGACCTCAAGCTCATTCTCTCATTCATATGCCTTAAATGTAAAACAGGGTTGACTTTCTCTTGCCAATTGCCTTCCATCCCTTCAACTTACATTGCAAAGAAACCCTTCACACTCCACATCCACTGACATTAGAAGAGTGACTAGTCATGCTCGCTGTTATTAAACATCTGACTTAAAAAGAGACGCTTACTTGGGTGTGGAGGAACCTCGAGGCCATGTTCCATCCTCATTTTTCTGCTCTATTACCAGAACCTGTGGAGGAGACAAACACATGATCATTCTAGTTGAGTACATATCTCCTCTCACAATGTGGTTCAAGAACCCATCTGCAGATTGAACATACTGAGCATGGAAACAATATTCTAAACCTCAAGCAAAAGGCCAAGGAATGGGAAGTGTCTGTGCTCAACTTCTTTCACATCATCATATATTTAAATGGCATACCAACATTTCAAGGTAGAATAGGGATAAATGATGTAACTACAGTGTCAACAGTATAGTATTATTGGCAGACAACAGTTTAATAATGATGTTTATAGTTTATATAGATAATTATGACCATTGATTAGGCTGTACACAACCAAATGTAACCACATGATTTTGTAGTGAGCCACTAACTAATTGTGATGTACTGAGAGTTCTCTGATAGCCCCATAGAGTGTACGCGAGATGAGTGCCACAATCAAAAATAATAATAAGCAACTGCCACTTTAACTTTTGACACGGAAATCGAGAAAGTGAAAAGGGCTAAGAATCATCTGAATCAAGAGAATGAAATCTGAGAATACAGATCTAACCTGTATTCCGGACATATTCATCAAACTTGGCAATAATATCGATCGACATGATAATCCACTGTTCTCGTCTATCAAACAGATATCTTCCCTCTGAAATCCTTCTATCTTGGTCAACCGCTTCTGCAATCAAAAGGAAAAGACCTCTCATCGTCCGAAATCTTGATTACTTAAAATACAGATATCCTGACCGAAAAAATACAGATATCCTGACCGTTCAACGCCCCCCCTCTTGGAACCTCCCCACTGTGATTCACTATCCTGTATCACCCTCATGGCCATTCCCTCTTGCATGCCTATCCCTAGTGATGGGCAAATGAAGCTTTGGTGAACCACTAAACCACAGCAGTGTGAAACTAGCAACACTAATGAAAAAATCCAATATGGCTGCCACATGTAGATTTTTCAACATAAAAGTCCTTACCCAAACCAGTATATGTAACCAAAAATATTGGTTTGCTAAGGACTTTTATGTTGAAAAATGTATGTGTGGCGGCCATCTTTTTGCTTTTCAGCTAGTGTCGCTAGGTTCACACTGCTGTGGTTCAGTGGTTCACCAAAGCTTCATTTGCCCATCACTACCTATCCCATGTGGTTGTGGCACCCACCATCATCCCTTTGCCCCTCTGACTGTGGTAGGACTGAAAACCAAAACTTTTAACACGCACACACATACACGGAGCAGAACAGTACATAACGGAACTGAACTGTCCTTTACATTACATCATATTACTTTTCTCTTTTTTCCCTTTTTTTCACTGTTCAGCTATTGTTTAAGAACTTGTTTTACAGCGCACATTTCTAAACTGGTATTAACACCAAAGGTACTTTCAAAATAGTATTTTTCACAATAGTAACTAATAGTAGTTAAACAGCATGATACAGAATTAGGTTTAATAGTGTAATATACATTTTCCAAATAGGTCCTTAAATAGAATACACACAGTTTTAAAATGAACCCCTTTAATAGAGTTTAGCATAATGCTTCAACACTGACTATGTTTGTTTGTGCTTCCTATTGATATTTTTTGACCCAATATAGACCATAACTTATACCGTATGACTTATGAATGACTGTCACAGAGTGAATTTAATAGAAGGATTGAATAACCTTGAATGTCAAAATAAATATTATTTTGGGAGTTAAACAAATGAATAAGTGTTGTGTGTTGTCTGGGGTGAGTTATTAGTCTAGCCAGAACCTGAACCAATCTCTTTTTGAACCTAGAGGTCAAAATCAAGTCATGAAGCCATGAATCAAAATATCATATCTAGAAGTTTTATTTAATTAACCTATTTTATTCATGGCCATGAAAAGGCTTGGATATAACTACACTGTTGCCAAATTAGTTTTAACAGAGTTCATTAGATCTGCATCTGACGGCACAATCTCACTCCCAACTTGTCCCATATGGACACTTTGGGTAGCCCACAAATCGACAGGTTTCATTCCTTAGATTTGTAATACAGAAATCCAGGCTGTCAGATACTGCCTTTTTGAGACTGTTATTTCAACACGAGTTATAAGGTGCAGTTATATAATACACAGCCATGGCCCTGAGTTTAGCTCCAGATTTATTTAGCTCCAGATATGTTATGCCTCATATAAAGAAACACCATAAGAACATGTTAACAAGGATGAAAACATAATTCACACGAGGGGTCTTTAAGTTGTTGGTTTCCTTTTTGTGTAAAAGTATTATGTTAATGTCCTTAAACTTAATTTCTTTCTGAAGCCCACAACACAATTTGCCCCACAGTGTGGTGTAGGGCATTAGCAGACATGAGGCCATCTCATGCCAACATACGTTCTGTTACAAGCTGCCACACCTAAAATGATAAGCTAAGACTTGAAGAAATGTCATGGCAGTGATAATCCACATTTAGAATAAAAGGGCAGCGTCATCTTAGAATAACAGTTTGTTGAGCTGTCTAAGTCAAGTTTTTCAAGTTCCTATGAAGCTGCAACGCCATCAAATAGCATCTGCTAAGCACTGGTATTGACGTTGCATGAATGAAATGTCACAAAACTAGAAAGGTTATTACAGCAACCGAACATGGCAGATTTGGTGACATGACATGTTGGTCATATACTGTCTATATGTTGAATACTAGTTGCCCCTAGTGTATGAATCAAGTTTTTTTTTTAATTGAATTGAACTGAATTTAATTAAAAGTAATGTGTCATTACAAATTACACCAAAGGTGTGACTTGGTTGTACACTTGAGTACGTAAGAAAAGGTATACAAAAATATTACAAACACCAACAACAGAACAGTTGGCATGTTAGTTGGAATGACACAGGCGTTAATCTGTCCTAGTACAAGTACTACCATAATGTAATTGATTTTCATTTCAAAAATTCAGTTAAATCTGCCTATTTTAATGTCCAGCCAAGTGTGTTAATGTTTACAATTGGTGCCCCAGGCCAGAAATAAACAAATTTATCACCTGTGAGTCTGTGGTTTGGCATTAGGGCTGCAACTAACATTTCTGTCGGTTATTTTCTCGGTTTAATCGGTTAGTTGTTTTATCAATACAATTTCTTCTCTCAATCTTTTCACTCTTTTCGAAAGATCAAAATCATGTCCTCAAAGCCTTGTTTTGTCCAATTGTCAAATATATTTAGTTGACAGAGGAGGAAGAGTAAGCAGAAAATATTCATGTTAGTGAAGCTGCAATCAGAGAATTTTAAAATGGACACAAACCGATTAGCATGATTATCAAAATAGCTGCCGATTGATTTTATAGTTCATCTATTAATTGTTGCAGCCATACACACTATATAGCAAGAAAGCTCTTATATCTACTTGACTGTGTATTCTTCTCATATCTCTAGAACCGTTCATCCAATTGACTTCACAATTTTCGATTTATGCCTCGGAGTCCAAGTGCGTACAGTGTGGACTATCACATTGTTTGGATGTGTTTATAATGGAGTGGTGCTAATTTCACTAGATGACAAGATCTGTTACGGGCACTGCACTAGTCCCTCAAATGGACAATGAACTTATTATGACGGGAAAAGAGAGTGCTCTTTACCTGGCCTTGGTAGAGGCCAGCATCTTGGATGGTGCTGTCCGGTTTGTTTAGTGGCTCAAAAGTGTTGCTCATGTACTTGTTCCACAACCTGGTCTCCTTTTCCTCAGGAATGCTGAACAGTTTACGCATCTCCTTCTCAATGACGTCTGCAAAATAAATGACACGGAAAAAGCTTCAACATTCTTTGTAAGTTTAAGAATGTGGATAAGCACATGCTTTCAGCTAGCTGTCAGTCAATGATGATGGCAATACAAAAAATACAGTCTTCTGTTAATGTGTGAAGAGTTACTTTGCAGAGCTAGTAAAAGTAGCAATTAATCTTCAGCAAGCTTTTCAATCAAAAAAGGTAATCAAAAAAATGAAGCATTGAGTCTTGCAAGGCCATAGGTTACAGGGATTTCTAATAAAGTGAGAAGGTGGGAAATGGACAAAAAGCAAAGTACAGAGCAACAAGCAAATTTGGAGTGTTAGGCTAAATTGCTGAATGAGTATGGATTTAAAACAGCACATTAAAAAGTTCCATCAAGTCACATCTCTTTTCAGTGTGATAGAGGTAGCATCAAAACCATAGTAGAGCAAAATAGACAAAGTTAACTAAAAAGAAGGATGCACTGTATATGCTTCAATAATTAAGTTAGGATCAATACATGTGGCTGA
The DNA here is from genome assembly GCF_046254945.1 of Alosa pseudoharengus. Lineage (NCBI taxonomy): Eukaryota > Metazoa > Chordata > Actinopteri > Clupeiformes > Clupeidae > Alosa > Alosa pseudoharengus. The sequence goes on along the minus strand of NW_027468664.1, from coordinate 4,422,121 downwards.
CTCACAGAAGTTAATAATGGCTGACTCACAGAAGTTAACAGCCATGGTCTAGTTTAAATTTTAACATTTCAATTAATCAATGGCTGAACATTATTATTAGATAAATTATTAACAATATTAGCCGCAGCTGTAGTGGAGGTAGTAGTAGTAATAATAGTAATAGTTGTAACAATGGTGGTCCTAGTAGTAACAGTAGCTGCACTATTACTCCCATAATGTGCTATCCTGTGATTGACTGTGAAAACATGAAGGGGATACGATCCTTGTTTACACTTTCTACACTATCATATACACTGAACCATACCATAATCTTTGAAGCATTTGTCAAACACATTATTAGGGTAATCCCTATGAATTAATGAAAGCTATGATCAAAGCAATCATTACTGACAGGATTCCTTAGCCACCAATACATCACACGTCAGTCTGCTGTACCTAGCGTGAAACAGAGAACAAGTTGAGTATATGCGGTGACTTGGCCAGGCATCATACCTATAGTGTCAGCTTTGCTGAAACGCCTGGTGACAACATTCTCCATATTACCGTCTTCACATAACTTCAGTTCAGTGAGGTAAACCTCCACTTTGCAGTGCTTCACAAACATCCCTTGCTCAACCACCTGCGAACAAACAAAAGGTCATTGTTTTTTCACTACATAACAATGGACACGTTTGTACATATTTAGCGTTACCATACAGAAACTGATAATTGAACAAAAAGTCCTAAATAGTTAGTAGGCCCACAATGAAAATGTTATGTAAACCGGATAGCAAATAACCATTTCCTTTCAACCAGGTCCCTTGTTTGGGGCCCTTTCATATGGCCTAAAGTGCTAGTAGATCTCTCAATATAAATGAGTCAAAGAGACTCTTAATTTAGCAACAGAGCACGGAGACAGCTGAGGGGTCCCATCCTATTTATTTCCCCCAGCCCCTCCACTTTCAACCCACCATTACGAGCAGGGCTGCCCCCCTGAGCCACTGCCCCAAGCTACTCACACCCAACAGTGCAGCAGCCATGTGTTTCAAACAGCCACAGAGAAAAGCACAGACCTCTACAGACAAGCCACAAGAAATTACACACCAGCCCCCAATCCCCTGGCACTCCTGTCCATGCTATCTCCTCATACTCCCTATCTTGCTCGCTCGCTCATTTTCCCGTCACTCTGTCTCTCTCAAGCCTTTATCGCTCCCTCATGGTTTGACCTCAGCCGGCATTCCTCTTCTTTAAAAACAAGGACACCCAGAAAGAGCCACACTTGCTGGCCTGACTGAAAGACCCAAGGGCAGCAAGGGACGCCCAGAGTAATGGTGCACCAATGCCACAACACAGTGAAATCCAGACAGAAGCAGACACCCAAAAGACAGAAAAATAGAGAACCTCCTGCATGTTGTGTCTCGTAGTTTGCTCCATGAAGCGTTGCAGTCATCCAGAGCCCCTCTGAAAATAGAAACGCTGGGGCTACTCAATACCCCCCATGACATATATGGCAAAAGGGGGAGGATCAATCAGGGAAAGAGGAGCCACTGCAGCAGCCATGATGCCATGACTGGGTAAATTTGAAAATGCAGGATGGCTGCTAGTGAGAACGGAAGTACAAAAGGCTTGCACTATATGAAATATCAGTATAAAAGATTAGGCTATAGACTAATGAGGAAAAAATGAATTCAATGAAAATGATTTTTAAAAAAAAAACTAAAAAAAACAACAGCCCACACGTGAGAATATCACTTATGTGTCTGAAGTGTTACAAAGTATTAAGTTAGTCAGACATTGTACCACAGATATAATCACCCAGATAATTTACTTTGAAATATGATGGAAAATGTCTGCCAAAAACTTAAACAAGTTGGCAAATCTGATCAATCATATGTTCTTCCTACAATGCCATCTGGATTGTAATTGAAAGTTTAAACCTTCCCCAAAACAAAACCTCATGTAAGCTAATTAAAGTCTTTTCAGTAACAATAGACCATATAACAAACAAACCTAACGTTACGTACACAATTTGTATGTTTATCGTATCAGACCCTGGTGCTGCTCATGTTTTCACCACCATTTGAGACAACAACGCCCAAACTCATGCAGATACACATAGCAAATTGTAAACTTACCTTTCGAGCTATTGGCTCCTGGGCTTCGGTCAGCCCATACCAGCTGACTAGCTTATTCCAACCCTCTGTGGGTACGAGGATGTAGTCCAGCTCATCGATAAGGTGCTCCTTGATGGCAAGCACATCACCATCTGTGAACAGCCACGACAACAATCAATCAATGGCAATCATGGCATATTTTACTGGAATTGTGAATATTAAATTATCATAGATGTGAGGCACATTACTACACACTACCCTTATCCACTTTCCACTTAGTGGCCAAATCAACAACACCAATGGAATTGATGATCAATAACATAACCTGAATTCCTGACATAAACACACTATACCTTTAAGGAGTCCTGAGTTGTCCACTGGGCCTGGGTAGACATTTTGATCTCCCATCTGGTACTTGTCCCAGCTGTCAAAGCCCACATATTTCTTCCACTGTTTGAACCAGTGACTGTCTACCAAGTACCTATTTAACAAGGAACGACATGATCAATCATGTGTATCTTGAAAATATGAAAATGAAAACAACGCTGATCAAGCATTGAAATATTAGAATATTCGCGTAGAAAACCATGGGGTTGCAACAGAATGCCGTCCACAGAGTAACTAGCATAGCACTGTAACGCTTATCGTAGCGAAGTGTGCTACACTAACTTTACAGCAGAGACAACGGCGATACTCCATCTTCAACGAACCATATCACAAAACATTAATGCGTATACTTGCACTGAACGGACAGATATTTTTCAATCAAACATGCCAACAGACATCATAGCTAACATTAGTGGCTGAGTTTATTTGTGTTAGCTAGACAACGTCGTCGGGTGGATAAACACAACCAGCTAGCAATTAACATTAGCTGACGTTACTTGTGTGAATACGATAGCCGATACTGCTGTATACACCAGTTGAAATAGATCATTTCATTCTAATTTAACGTCGTATATAATTCATGTGACACATTTGAGAGAACTTTTAAGTATTTTGACAGGTGCTTTTCTCGACTCCGCCCTGCACCGCCGGATGGACTGGCAAGAGATACCAGTCGAGTATACTGACACCGGCATTTGATTAACCACTTTCCTTCAAATAGCTGAGTCACACCGCACCAGAAATAAGACCATAACGTCTATAGTGTAATACGGGGAGATTAAGCCGTTATGTTCAGCAATAGCCTGAAAGTAATAGCTAAAGAAATTTGTGGAATGTATTGCTAGCTAGTGTTAGCTAGCATGCTGCCGGGCTAGCACGGTGACTGTCAACATGGACTGTCTCGCCCATTTTCTGTTTGCCTTCAACTTTGACAGCCGCCACAAAGTCTGTCAGTGGTACCTTCGGAACATCAAAGACGTGATAATAAACTCTCACCAAGTATCTCCCTTCCTTAGCTGAGTTTTCAGCAGCGCTGCGACCTCTGCTCTCTGAGTCTCCAGATCAGCCGCTCCTCCCTCCGCCATCTTTCCTCTGACATCACCCAAAGCATTGTGGGACAGGGAGCGTCACTGACTATGGTTCAAGCTTAGTTTGAAGAACAGGCGGAATTTTCGGTAATGTCTCTTCTATGCTGCCATCTATTGTAGGCCTACACTACAAAACAACTTCACCCAGCCTATTATTCTTAACGCCACATTAATTGGTGACTGAATGAATTATATTTTCACAGGTATTTATGAGACATAAATCCACGTTTTGAATCTTTGCCTGAATGTTTAAGTAATTTGCTGTAGCCTAGGCCTTTTCATTTTAAGCCAGTCCCTCTCGGCACAAATTAAATGGAACTCCACACCATCTGGTGGATTGGGAAGGGAGTGTAATTCATAAGAATTACACTTCCTTTCGTAAGAAGAGCTGAGATGGTCAGAATTTTAATAACTTGTGCAGTGCCCGTTCAAGCATGCCATTACTGTAGAAAATCCGTAGCCCAATTACATGCCCGCAGGTAGGACTATCAGGAAGTTATTCAATAAGCGTAACAATAAACATATAGCCTTAACTCGAAACAGCTGTTATGCTTATGTAATTTTGATCTGTAAAAATGTCACCTGCAGCCATGCCTTCTGCTTACTGCACATTAATCATAGGCTAATATATATTATAATATAATATTAGTATGATCTAATTGAATGCTTATCTGGAATGATGTTTGATAGGGGGAAAAATAATTTAAGAATTCATACTGAATATTATATTATAATATATTAGCCTATATGACATAAGCATAACAGCTGTTTTGAGTTAAGGTTATAATATAACCTTATATATTATATTATGTTTATTGTTAAGCTTATTGAATAACGTCTTGATAGAGAAGACAAACCATTTTGTGGAATGATGCATCATGGTATGAAATTTGCAACAATGTGACTCAACAATCTCTGGTAGCCTGTGACATCACACTCTGTCTGCCACTCGCAGTAGCAGCAGCAGCAGCAGCAAAAATGTCCTATCCTGTTTGCCACTGTCCCGTGACTGTCCTGTCCTATTAGTAGTGTCCCGAGACACCAAGCCACTATCCTGAGACATCCAGACACTGCCCATTGACACTCACTGTCCCTTGACACCAAGATACTGTCCTGTGACACCCAGCCACTGTCCTGTGACTGTCCTGTCCTATTAGTAGTGTCCCGAGACACCAAGCCACTATCATGAGACATCCAGACACTGCCCATTGACACTCACTGTCCCTTCACACCAAGATACTGTCCCGTGACACCCAGCCACTGTCCTGTCCTATTAGTAGTGTCCTGAGACACCAAGCCACTATCCTGAGACATCCAGACACTACCCATTGACACTCACTGTCCCTTGACACCAAGACAGTGCTAGCTAAACAAAAAAATATCTAGTTTTAAAATAGAATAATATACGTATCTTAATCTTAGCAAGACAGCGCTACACACCCTAACGCAATTTACATGCCACAATAAGGCAACGTCCACAAGACAGTGCTGCGAGGCACAGGACAACAGCTGGGACAGCGACAACAGTACAGTACAGTTCTCAGTGCTCTAACCACCTCACTATATAGACAAAAACATGCCGCTACGCAACTTCCGGAAGCCAGCGCTACATGCCACTACGCAACTTCCGCAATACAGTGCTGCGAAGTACAGCACAACATCCTCAAGACGGTACTGCGAGTGGCACAGGACAGCGACAAGAGTACAGCACAGTTTTGACTCTAACCATCTCTGTCTCGGGACAGTGGCTGGGTGTCTAGGGACACGATTAACAGGACAGGACAGTCACAGGACAGTGTCTGGGTGTCTCGGGATACTACTAACACGACAGGACAGTGGCTGGGTGTCACACTACTAACAGGACAGGACAGTGGCAGGGTGTCACACTACTAACAGGACAGGACAGTCTGGGGACAGTGGCTGGGTGTCACACTACTAACAGGACAGGACAGACACAGGACAGTGGCTGGGTGTCACACTACTAACAGGACAGGACTGTCTGGGGACAGTGGCTGGGTGTCACACTACTAACAGGACAGGACACTACTCGGGACAGTGGCTGGGTGTCACACTACTAACAGGACAGGACAGTCTGGGGACACTGGTAACAGGACAGGACAGTTTTTGCTGCTACTGCCTCTCGTGTGAGAGGGGGTGGCTACAGTAAAGTGGAGAAAGCCAATGTGTGCTTCTTTTACCGATATATAGATCATTTAACGATATCTTTTACTTTTCTTATCCAAACTTCAAACTTGGCACTGCACTTAGGCCTACTCGTGCCCGTAGCAAGACACCTGCCACATTTGAAATCAATCGGGCCATTGGTTCGAGAGATGCGAATAACAGACACACACAGGCAAACAACAAACAGACAGACTGTAATTTATAAATAGATTTAGCTCGTTTGTTCAGCTTAGTCGGCGGCATGCGAGTTTCGCCTATGAACAGTTTTGGCTAAACTAAGGATGGTTTCATTGTAGGCCTAGCCTAGGCTTTGTAAAAAGTAGGCAATTAAAACATGGACATTTTAAAACATTTTTTAATCAAACTTGTAATTTCCATTTTACATATAAATTTACATTACAAGGATAATTGCTTATTCTACCTGTGCACCATTAGGCTACATTTACAACGTGAGAAAAATGAAGACATGGGAAGTCTTCATCACATTAAGAAAAAAATAAACATTAGGACAGCATTAGTACCAAAATGTACTCATGTATTAAACTGCTATGCATTAATGAGGTTTTAAAAACTCAAAGAAATGAAGAAAGTACAGAAACACCTGAATGGAAAAATAAAAGCCTTCGATATTCAATTGCCTAGTCTTACTCCCATCTTGTTGCTGCATGCAAAGCGTCACAAACAGAGGAACCACTGAAGAGGCTTGTAAAATTCTTAAAGTTGTGCCCATGTATCCCCAAACTAGCATTTAGAGTCCTCCTCGCCGACAGGAGCATAGCCAGCTTTGTAAGACATAGTCTGTTCACCCTCTGGGGCAAAAATAGCCAGTAATTTCTCCTGCTCTTTCCTTGTTCTGGGTAAATCTTCGGAGGGTTTTGTGAGCTTCTGAATACGCTATATGGGGATGGAAAACAAACCACCATGAGACTTATGGCACAACGGTTGCTGAATATGTGATTATTATATTTTTAATAATCTGAACCATACCTCTCTCAGAGTTCCTTCTGTGGTGCAGATTTTGAAGATCATCCAGAGTGGAATGCAGACCATGGAGGACAGAGCCAAAAGCCAGCCAACCATATAACCCCACCACGGATACACATACTCATTATTGTACTTCAGAGGAGTATACTTGATTAAGGAGAAAGCAAAAGTGCCCTGCAATAGACAAAGCATAAGAAAAAGTAAACTTCTTACCACAGCAGTCCGCTTAGAAGAGAAGATTTACCTAATACTCTGGCCACTGGTCAGTAACATTTTGACAATATTGAAGTATTTCTGTGCAACATGGCTCTGCCGACATTCTAAATAAGTACTCACAATGCAGGTCACTGGAGTGAAAAACTTCCAACAATACTTTATCATAGGTCCTGGACGGTATCCAATCATGTCCTCAATATTGTCATAGAAACGATCAGCCCCTAAAATAGCAATGAGATATCCCTAACTTAATATGAAATAAAATAGATTGTTCAAGTTCTAGAGGATTATTATATTATTTCACATTCCACTTACCATACACCCATGCAATGCAAACGGACTCAAAAATGGCCATGAAGAGAAGACACATGCCACTGGCAGCATAGTAATCAAAGAGCTGGAAGACATACATGCCACCCTGTGGAAAGACACGTTTTCCAAACCTGTAAGCCATCTTGATAAGATTCGAATGTTTGCTGCAGATGCCAGATGGAGCAAATTAAGATCATGAATGGAAACTCCATTACCTCCATAAGCATGATCAGCCCTACCAAGAAGGACATAAATGACAGGGCCAAAAGGAAGACCTCCCTGCGGTTTTTTTGCCGGAACACAGCTGGATACATATCAACTACAGCCGTCACCAGACTCTCCACACACACAAACTAGAGGAAACACCAGAGAAATGAAAAAAACAAAATATATATATTTTTATATTCAACTGTATTTAAAAATACACTGTATATATCAAACATATTTTTTACAATGAGAACTACATTGTTGATTGACATATACCTGGCTGTCTAGCCCCAGAAAGATAATCATGATGAAAAAGCAGCATGCCCACAGTGAAGAGAATGGCATCATAGACACAGCACGTGGGTAGGCAATGAAGGCAAGCCCAGGGCCTGAGAGGTATCAAGAATAGGCAGTTACTTTAAACCCAATTACATCCCCACAGAGTAGAGTGACTCGAAAGGCATACATCCAATGAAATAAGACAAAAAATATACTTCCACACTGTATACACACCAGATACGGCAACTTCAGAAATGGGAACATTTTGCTCATAAGACATGAAACCCAAGATGGAGAAAATAGCAAAGCCAGCCACAAAGCTTGTTCCACTGTTGAGAAAGCACAAGGCCAAGCAGTCCCTGCAATACAACACGAAGAGCAAACATAAACAGAACACAATCAGCTTGAAAATGTAGAAACTTAAGTAAACTTTAAGATTTATTTTGAGGTACCCAAAACAGTTTGACAAACTTGACTGTGACTGACCTGTAGCAGTTATTGTTGTATTTATTGTAACTTCCCAGTGCTGTCAAGCATCCAATGCAAATAGCATATGAGAAGAAAATCTGGGTGCCTGCATCCATCCACACCTATAGCCAGAAATAATTGCTGTCTGGTCAAAATCAAATCTCCTGATATACTATGTCTCTGTTCTTAGTACAAAACTGAAAGGTTCTTATCTGCTACAACACCGACTTGTTAACATTAATGTATCACTTCAGGAAACAGTCAAAATGTTCCGATTTGTTGAAATACAGATGAATCAGCAGAACTCGTACATCATTTTCAAATACAGATTAGTCGTAAGTTTATACCTTCCTGGAACCGAGTGATATTTTATATTATTCTTACTGCCCTCTCCAGACGCAGTGGAGGTAGGACAAAATAAGAGTCCATTTGGTGTATGCCCTCTCCCAGGGGTCAATTAATTATTTATTATAACTGTCACACCAGCAGACAATTGCAAACCAGATTGCTTTGTGTCTCGCATTGATTAACGCACAACCATAGCCATCACCTAGGGAGAAGGGAATGTGAGCTAAGGATGGCCCGGGCTAAGGAAGATGTACCTGCCCTGAGGATTTCTTTTCATTGGGCAGGCGAAGGCTGCAGGATCTAGTGCTGGCAGTCCAACAGGCTCAAACACCCTGTAGACAAACACAAGACTTTGGACGAGTTCCTGCAAAGCTCTTTGAAAACACCAGCGATGCACTAGATTAACACTGAACTTTCATGCAGGAAAGTGCACTAAAACGAGTTGAAACCTTTTAAAATAAGGTTCTTTGGAATTAAATTTCTGTTTACGGTTTATTGACTGGATACCCGAAGTTGTTTTTTTTTTTTTTTGTTTTTTTTTTAAAAAGGGGGAGGGGGGTTGTTGTGACTTTTTAAATCGAAGGGGGAGCATGCCATTTAATCAGCTCAAAAGAGGCACTATTATGCAACACAGCAAGAGGTTTCCTCTTTTTCAGCCACAGTATTGAACACAGATGGACACAGAGGACAAGTTTATTCCCAGCAGAGAACCCGAAGGAGATGACCTGCACCTGCAGGAGTTCTTTTCAACTTAAAGCACAATTGGCCAACAAACCTGTATGTTATAGTAAATCAGTAAATACACAACTACATAATACTTCTCAAACTGAAAAAAAAATTGGTTTACGCAATTTATGCAATACCACAATCATAGTGGAGTGATGGTACAGTTCTACTCTACCTGTGGATCTGCTAAACGTCCCAAATCAGGATAGAGGTAGAACTCAATTCCCCGGTAAGCTCCAGGTAAAGTAACGCCTCGGATTAGTAGAACGATCAACATGAGATAAGGAAAGGTGGCAGTGAAGTATACAACCTACAAGAAAAATGTTTGTAGAAGAAACAAAAGATTTAATCAATTTTAATATAACAACAGAAGATGTTTTTACTTATGTCATCATGAATAACATAAAAATATCTGAGGACAAGATTAGATGAAATTTAGAAAATGAATTATGAACATAAATCCTACCTTTCCAGTTGACTTAACTCCTTTCCAAATGCAGAAGTAACACAGGACCCAAGCAATAAGTAAACAGAGAGCCAGATCCCAGTTTAATGACCCCATATGGTCAATTCCCGGGGAAAGCCGCAATACCCTTCTCCTGTTTACATAATGGATACAAAAGAGACATTCTCTTTACATTAGTTTGTTGTTTAATTTTTTGGTTTTATTTGGTCATAGATCGAAGTACTTACTCCCAGAATTCCATGACAGGAGAGGTAGCATTTTCCTGTAGGGTGATGTTCACAGACTCGTTTCTTCTTTGAAACTCCACACAGGTCTCTTTAAATAAATTCAGTGCAGTGAATCATGTCAATATGGAGAACATGGAGAAACTAAAGTCATCAATAATTTAAACTAATATTTGTTCTCCCCTTCTAAATCTCAACCTAGGCATGCTTACCAGTATTCCAGGTGTTGTTACAAGAGGCCCATGGTAGATCCCAAGAGAAAGAGAAGTAAAAATAAAAAATGCCCCACGCCAAAACAATGATGTAATAGAAGTTCAACAGGCAGACAATGACCTGTGTACCATAACCAAGACCTATGTATGAGACAGAACATAACATTATACAACGAATGCTGCAGCAGAATATCTTCTGTCAACATGATGAGATCAATATACAATGCAGCAAAGAAAGGTATGTTTTTTTATTATTATTTTTGTATTATTGTCACTGCAAGGGTAAAGTAATTGTTTAATTATTTAAATACCCTCAAAGAGTGGGCTAATCTTTCTCCAGCAGGTGATGCCCCCTTCACTGGTGAACTGGCCGAGAGAAATCTCCAGAAAAAACAGTGGTACTCCACAGGTGAAAAGGAAAATCAGGTATGGAATGAGAAATGCACCTGAAAATGAAGTGTTAGAATGTCATAACAATATAAAATAAAAACATATATGAAAATTTTTTAATTATAGATATTCACAAGACTATAATTAAAAGCATTAACCCTACACATAGCATGTAGTTTGTCAATGACCGGATATTAAAGATCCTCAAACAGCAACAATACATCCCCTCAGGGACAGCTGCTGTGAGACCCTGGCCACTAAGTCCAAACAACAGCTGTGCCTTTCCTTGACTTCTGAATTTTTGACCTTACCCCCAAAGTCTGTCTAAACATGTCCAAGAGAACACCTACAAAAGCACTTCACTGACAACATACTGTATTATTCTTCTAGATAATGGATTAATAATCATAAGAAGTGCATGTGTATGTGCATTCATACAGTATAAGGAAGAGGACATAGAGTTGACACTGAAGCAAACCTCCACCATTCTTGTAACACAGATAAGGGAAGCGCCACATGTTCCCCAGCCCGATGATGGACCCAGCGACGGACAGCAGAAACTCCAGCTTGTTGCTCCACTGGCCACGTTCCTGCATCTTGTCATCCTGGACTGAAGGACTGGACATGTTCTTATCTGCTCCATTGGGACGACCTGCTTTCACTTTGTCCCCTGCATTAACCAAAGAAAAGGTGCTAAAAAGACACTCATTATGACATTCTTCATGTTGAAGCTTTCATCAGATGTGCATAGTACTTGTGCGTTTTACAGAAAGTAAGAAATGATACATGTTGCATTGCTAAATATATATACACATCTTTTTATCTCATATCTGTTAGACCTGGCCCAACAAGAGAGCAATCAAACACATTAAAACAATAATTAAAGAAAGTGTGGATGCAGTTGAATATGTGGGGCAACACTTAAGCAGCACTTACCTTTCATTGCGTCTTGTCTGGCTCTGCCTCCAGATTCTGGCTTGACATCAAAAGCGGTGAACAGATATTCAGAATTTAACGCCTCAGTCGTGGAGCTGGGAGTTCTCTCCTAAGATTAAGCCCAACCTACACAGAGGAGCAATGTGGCTCCTCTCCTCCTCCTCCTCCTTACTCCAAAGCACCACCTGTCTTTGACAGTGCAGCATCAATCATTTATCAAAATGAATGAAGTAAGTCAGGTGACTAGGGTTGGTCCCACCCCAAGACCCTAAATTAAAGTGAGGTCAATAAGTCGTAACATAACACCTGACCTAATCTGGAAATAACCCGCTTTAGACTAGGACAGGATGGTCAATTCTTCAAACAGGAACATGTGGTAAAACAGTAATTGCTGACCTTTTAAATGAAACATTTCAGTTGGAAGTATCCATTTTGAGGACCTGTCCATTGCTATGGTGTTAAAACACTGAAACTTATGTCAGCATTCGTTTCACTTTTTGACCCATTTTTGATGAAATGGGATACAAACTTTAGTCACTATTGTGCATAAGAATTCACATTAAAGACGAAGTGTATGAGATATGATAAGGTTGGAACTATACCAAATTAATCTGTAGTCATATGCAGTCATCAGATTTGTGACAAAAACATTAAAAAAAACAATAATAAAACTGTCCTTAGTCTTTCTTGTATAACATACATCTCTCTTCCACTCCACCCCCTCTCCTCCCCCCACTCCTGTAAGAATGAGGGTGGCAGATGCAGTGTAAGTCGGTTTAAACTAGTTCATTTTCATTCTTAGTTGACCCTGCTGAAACACACGTTCATTGTGTTTAATTTAAACCATTATAGATTTCCAAAAGAACATCAATATTCAGTAATCACCAACACTGGTCTGATCTAAGTTTTAGACAATGAGTATTTTTGTGTTGTACAAAACGTTGTGTTACACTTCCCATACAATAAGACAGGTCACGTTCCATGCCATGCCACTTACTACACTGCGGACTAAAAACACTGAAATGAGTAGCCAAAGAGTTATCCATTAGATGTACACATAAATACTCTATTGCACTCGTGACACCAGGACATTTCTGACCTCCCTGTAGCCACTAACAAACAGAACTAATAGATGCTGCAAATACAAAAACATCTCTCTCAGGTGAATAAAAACACTCCTCTGAGAAAAGGTTTCATCTGGCTAAGAATATTTTAATAAAGGTGAGAAAACAGCCACATCCGATCATTAATTCCTTAAAACCTATTTACATTATAAATACCTTCACTACATACAAGTGTTGTTTTTCCTAGTCCTACACACTGGCTCTGGGCTGGGCAAACAGGTGAGCTTGTTGAGTGGCCGTCGTGCAGTATGGTTCATGATGACCGCTGGGCAGAGGCAGACAAGCACAGCTTATTGTACTGCTTCCTTTGCGCAGCAGCCGCGGCGGGGGGGGGGGGGGGGGGGGGGGGGGTCTGTGGGTACAGGTGCTAGGTTACAGAAAGGACCATCGCTGGACTCATACAAAAAGTTCAAATGTTCCGTCTCCATTTTGATGAGATTTATTGTTGGATGCGGGGGGAAAAGTTCAGCTCAGGCAAACACATGGAGGGGGCCGTTTAGTCTGAGTGGACAGACAATATTTACAACAAAACCCCAAAAACAGGACATGAAGGACAACTGAGCAATTCACAATTGAGTTAGTTGACGAGAGAAAATTGGACACCCCGATAGTTTGGCCTGCCATCTGCCCACCCAACCCTCCCCGTGGCATCTGACAGCCATCCGTGTTCAAGTGTCCGAGGGTTGGGAGTCCTGACTTCACTTGGCCTGCTGGTCCCACCTCCCCTTCGGTCACTCCTCCTCCGTGCAGCCCGTCTTCACCCATCACCAAACGCCCGCCACCCTCTAGTGAGAGGCCCCGAGCGGGAGCCACGTGGGTCGGGTCCCTCAGGCGTACAGTCTGGCCTGGGCGTGCTCCGTGGTGGCAGGGGGCGTGTGCGGGGCTTTTTGCGCGCGGATCCTCCTCCGTCTGGATCCTCCTCCGTCTGGACGCTGCTCTGCACTAGCTGCTCTCCTCGGGTTCGGGCTGGGGGACGGCCGGGCTTGGGCCGGCGCAGATGATGGGCGGCGCCGTGATCACCACGGTCTCCATGGCGACCTTCAACATCTGGCCAGCTCCGCTTGGGCCGGCGGCCTTGCGCTGGCAGGCCATGCAGATGTAGTCCTCGTTCTCGGCCATCTCGCAGGTGACGCCCACGCACACCTGGTGGAACCACTCATCACAGCCGCCATCGCACTGCACCCAGTCCACCTGTGACACACACACAAAGCACAAGCATTAGCACTGAACACAGCACCATATAGTCCAACAGGCGTGGTGGAGCTGCAGGAACGTGATAAGATTCCAAATCCGCCATCGCGAGTCTGCATCACTTTGGATAAAAGCGTTTATTAAATACCAGTCAATTTTAACGTTATATTCACTCAAAAGCAGAGATCAAAGTGTTAATGAAACCACATTCGGTGGAATCCAATCAATCTGAACACTACATGTGGTGTATAACTATAACAAGGATTTGACATGTTTCAGTGTGCTATGTTTTGCCAAGTCTATGAATTTGTCAGTGTTCCTGATAGAAGATGAAATGACTGACAACAAACAAGGTACAGATTAACCAGAGAACTCGCTTCAAATGAGGTCCTGCACTGTGCTGCCTGTTAATACGTTATGTGTAACTCTCCTTAAGGTGTTCCAGTGCTGTTATCAGCTGTTGATATTCACTGATCATTCCTAAGTTGCAAATGCATTGATTCTTTTTTTATGTCATCCCTCAAAAAGCTTAACTAAAGGGTGTCAATTTATACTTGCATGATAATTTGATTAGAGCACTTGTGCAACAGTCTATAAAAACACAAAAAAAATGTCACCCTTATATTTGGAACAGGAGAAAATCAGCTAATTCTGATAACTTGGAGGACAGTGAACCCTGTTGGCCTCTGTTAAACAATATTCATGCAAACAGCATTCACCAGCATCCACCGGTCAGCAGTCACATCCTCACAAGCCTCATTCAGAAACGGCACATGGCATGACTCAACCGCTCCACACAGGTTTGGACAATCACCTCTGCACACCCACAAGCTAAAAAGTGTCTTGGAGGGCGAGCAACTATAAACATTCTGTAAATGGTTGTTATAGAACAGCTCATAGCTAAGCATACATAGAAACATGACTTAAAAATTAGATTCTCAATTTCTGATTTAGGCCTACACAAATAAGATTGGTCTCAAATAAGTTTAGACATTGAACAATTAAATATATGTGTTTTATACTTTAGTTTGAGTGAAGGGTAGGGAAGTGTAGGGAAACTATTTGGATGGTCACTTGGTGTTTATTACTAGATGCGATGCACAACCTGGTGAAGATGCCCAGCACAATGAACAATGTTGCTGGGCAACCACATAACCAGTTCCATGAGTTCTAATCGGATGGCATTGGTAATTTGCATACAGATTATGTTCTCCAAAAAACAATTGTTGCCCAATATCAATGGGAGCATGCCAGAGCAGCAATACTCAAGAACATGGTCTTGGGGGCATAAAGGTTTAAAATCACTGCTTTAGAGTGAAATGCAACAGAATTCATGTGCAGAACGTTGGAGCATGGTTTCCATTCGAGGCTACCTGTTTGAACTCACCTTATCTTTGCAGGGCCGCTGGCAGTTCTTGGCTGCACACACCGCATTCTCGTCATTGGAGTCCTCTGCTCCCGACCAGTCGTATTTGGAGGGAATGTCCAGGATCTTCTTCTCCCTCTTCTTCTCCAGACCCTCCTTGACGGCCTCAGCCTTGGCGGCGGCCTTCTCCTTCCTCTTCCTCTCCTTCTCCTCCTTGGCCAGGCGCTTGGCTAGCAGCTTCAGCTCGCGGGCTTTGTCCATGTTCAGCTTGAGCTTCTTCTTCTTGGGCTTGCCGAGGCCCTCCGCGCTCCGCTTGAGCTCCTTGGACCTGGCTCGGCCCTCGCCGCCGCCTGCGGTCATCAGCAGGTGCTGCTCTGCCCGCTCCAGTTTCCTCTTGCGCTTCTTCTCAGAGTCCTTCAGCTTCAGCTTCACTGGCTTGTCCATCATGGTGTCCTCCGGCTGTTGACGTTTGGGAAGAAAGTACATTCAGGACATATGGACAGACACAGGCTCGAATGAAGAATAGATTTGGAGAGACAGCAAACCCCTCTTGTGCTTCATCCACTATTTATGTCTGACGTCCATTGTTTACACCAGAGGCCAGGACACTGAGACTGTTTATTGCATAAACTGCAGACCAGATATGTCAATAATAGTTCTTATGATTTCACATTTTGCCTCTGAGAGGTTATTCTCTGGGTGTCAATGATGAACTCATATTTTTATAGTATATAACTTATATTTTAGTTGTAACTCCACAGAAATACCTCATATCAAACAACTATGATTGCATGTTTCTATTAAACTACTATCGCACAAACAAAACAGACATGCTAACACTGTTTAACTCTGCTGGGTTTGTTATACAATGACTTATATAGGTGAAAAGCATTGTGCAAGCTGCCCCAATTTGGTCCACCTGCTGAGTGTTTTGCTCAGACACCGACACAGATTCACCAGCTGGCTCCGCAGCCAACGAGCCGGTGGTCACAGCGAGAGGCCATCACGCCGCAACCCCTACCTCCATGACCTGCAGGAAGCGCTCCTCCGAGGGGGGGTGTGTGGCCTGCAGGATGCGCCAGATGTGCTGGGTCTCGTCCAGGGACACCTCCAGCAGATCCCCCACCATCATCAGCTCCTCCAGCTGGGCCTTGGCCGCCGGCGACAGCTCCAGTACTGGGGGCTCCAGGCTGCGGGGCACCAGAGGGGTCTTCCTGGGCTGCTTGCGAGGGGTGGCTGCACCTGGACACCAACATTGCATTCACTCCCAGCGCCTCATTATCAGGCAAATCACACAAAGGGAAAGCACATACTGTACACTTCCGCAGATTTGGTATTATTTCACAGGAATCTTCAGATTTGTTCGTTTCATTTTTCATTTTTTGTGACAATGAAAAAAAAAACGTTTTGCTAACACGGAGCTTATGTGTATATTCCATTCCAACAACACACCTTTGAAATCAAGAAGAGTATCTAACCAATATAAACTGCCTAAAACGTCTCATTTTAAAGGAGCTTGGCTATGGCATGTTTATATTATACATACTCTGGGCACATGACTTGGAGGCTGAGGAGTAGGCGTGCTCAGCACAGAAGGAGGGCGTTGCAGGCCACATGTGACTGACCACTTCTTCAGACTTCACAGGGATCTCTTCGTCGCAAAACAGGTAGGGTTTCACCTCCCCCGGGTCCTGGACGACAACAGGTGTAGGAGTAACATGTCAGTGTTCCTTGCCATTATATGAAATGTACACAACATACATTTTTGGGTTGAAATTGTCTTTCCTCTGTATAAACTGAGAGCATTTCTAGATGTTCTATTTACCTTGATGTCATAGCCATAGGTTTCCCGGATGTCTTCATCTGAATCCGTCTCCTCATCATCATAGTCCACAGACGGCCTAGGTGAGGTAGCCCTGCTGAAGCCTGCCTGCTGGAACGTCTGAATGTGACCCTGGTACCATAATCACAAACACATCATCATTACCAAAGGCAGTGACATCAGAGTTGGTAGCATTTGTAAACTGAAGCATGACTAACTTTATAGCTGTAAATAGAAAATAAAATAATGCAGCAGTTCCAGGAGCCCCACCTGCAGGTCAGGGTTGGCGGCGGCTTTCTGGAGCTCGGCGTTGATGATCTTCTCCGTCTTCTCGCGGGCCGCCTGCTCCACCATGCGCTGGCTGAGGACGGAGAGTTTGGCCAGAGCGGACGACAGCTCGTCGGTGGCCAGCGACTGCCGCGCGCGGTCCTGCCAGCTCATGGCCCTCTCGGTCAGGCACTGCAGGGCCTCGCCTTCGGGCAGCCGCACGGGCAGCTTCTGGAGGGACACCAGCAGCGAGAGGATGGTCTCCAGGCGCGGCCGGCGTGAGCGCTGGCACAGCGGGCACAGGAACTTGGACTCCTTGCTGCTGCTCTGCCAGCCGGTGGCGCTCAGCTTCTTCTGCGAGCTGCTCTTGGGCAAGGGCACGCAGGCGCCGTGGAACCAGTCCTTGCACAGCTCGCACTGCAGCATGAAGCCGCTGGCCGTCCGGCGGCACAGGCAGAACTTGACCTCCTCGATGCGGTCGGCCGCGGCCATCTTGGCCAGGTTGGCGGCGCGCAGCGCGTGCATGGCCTCCACCTCCTTCCGCTCCTTGGCCTTGAAGGCCGCCACCACGGCCGCCGGGTCGCGGATCTCCTCCAGAGACTCGTCCAGGTCGCTCAGGCCCTCCAGCTCCAGCCCGCGGTCCTTCTCCAGCAGCTCCTTGGCCCGCTTGCGCTTGCTTTTGCTGTTCCCGTAAATGCCGATGTCCACTCGTGGGCTGAGGACCTGCACAACACAAACAAATGCTTTACATCCAATGTTGACAGAATGTCTTTTTCTTCCTATTTTTTGCTTTGATCCTAATCATTTTGCTTCCGATGCTTCCTTATTGTGGATCAAACATATTATTTATATGTTTAGCCTGAATGTCAATATGTTAACATGACTGGTCAATAGGCGTGGAACTCTGTACAAGCCTCTAGGCTTCGTTCCCGCCTTGCACAGATAAACAAATAAACTCAACTAAAACTAAAACAAACTCTCTCAAGCAGGTGCAACACAGAAACCCACGTCAAGTGTCCCGATGAGGCGGAACGTCCTGATTGCTCACCTGCAGTAAGGTGTAGGTGGAGTTCTTCTTGAGGAAGGTGCGGGCCGTCCTCTCCCTCCACCCTCTGGCTGACCCCACCTGGGACTCCACCTGCGGCAGAGGGTCCAGGCGGACCGGGATGGAGCGGCCCCTCGCCAGCAGACTCTCCAGCTGCTCCAGGTACGCGTAGTTAGTCCCATTCTGCCACACCCAGAAAGAGAGCAAACAGGTTAACAACTCCTCATCTATGCATGAACATCCCCTTGCTAAAATTGAGTGCATCAGTGTTTTGAAAAGAACTTCGACATGTAAACCAAAGAATAAATAAATAAATAGATCTCAATGTCATGTCATGAGAATGTCATGAGAGGTGTTGGTACCTGTATGGCTTCTACTTTGCAAGTCCACTCTTTGGCTTTCTGCAGAGCATCCCTAAGTGCTAACACATTGGGAAGGTATGCAGGAATGTTCTTGGCCTCGATGACGATGCTTTCCAGGGTTACCAAGCTGTGGCGGGGTCTGAGGAGCAAAAATAAGATTCAAACATTATTTTAATAAAGCCCTGAACCCAAAGAGTTCAGTTGGACGATGGACATGGGAGTGTTATGAAAACAACAGTCATCAGCCAGACATTATTGCTCAATTTCAGAAGTAGTGCCACACAAAAGAGTGATTCATTTGGTAAACACAAAAGCCTGTAAAGTCTACAGTCCATGCTCACGTGCACAAGTGGGCCAGACTGGTCAATAGTACATAGGTGTGTGATGTCGTTGGGCCTTACCTGGCCTGCAGGCAGGCGCGCGCCTTATCCTCCCAGCGCTCCGACACCGTGAGGATCTCCTGCAGCTCGGCCATGGCCTTCTCCACGGCGTGGTGCGGTGCCAGCCCAACTCCCGAGTCGATCAGCCTCTTCATGAGCTCCAGGGTGACCCGCAGGGGCTCGGCCAGCGTGAGGCGCACCTCGTCCAGCCAGCGCGCCTGCTGCAGCTCCTGCTTGAGCCGCGGCAGCTCCGGCAGCTCCACGTCCAGCCCCGCACCCAGGTCCAGCAGGGCCTGCAGCTTCGACGAGTCGGGCGTCTCGTCGGCCAGAGCCTCCTGAGCACGCTCGTGGAACTCCTCCACGTTCTCCAGTAATTCCTGTTTGTTTGACAAGAGAGCCAGGAAGTGTTGTTTAGGGGTTTACTTGCAATTTCCCATCATTTGGCTGCATTTATCCGCACTGCACTATAGAGTGGACAAAGCCATGTCAGGGTGGTCCAGGGGACTGACCTGGACTTGGCGAGCCTGGCTGATCACACAGGGCAGGCGAAACAGTTGCTCCACAAATGCCTTCAACTCCTCCACCGTCAGCTTGCTGCGTGTGCGGCTCACCTCAGGCCGCTGCCTGCTCGGGCAAAAAAATAAATAAACCATTAAGGACCACCTTCTAAACTGAACAAATGGCTTTCTAAATGACTTTATAAAAGAATACATTGGTGCAAAACATATTTGAAGGACTTCTATGAATGTGAGCTAGCACAAATAGCTAAATAGGGAATAAACTGGACCTGTGCCTCTGCTTGTGGCTGAGCAGCAGCTGTGCTACTGAGGAGCACGTCTCGGCCTCCTTCACCATCTCTCGCAGCTGGCGGAAGAGGTTGTTCTCCGGGTACTTCCTGTCCTCGGCGTCCTCCAGCATCACCTTCAACTCAATCAGGTCTAAAGGAAGAGAGCGGCGGTCACAGACCACAAAAGGTTACAATCAGGTACAAGACTAGTGGGGCGACCTGAAGGGAAGCCTGAAAATCCAGATCTTTCTAGAGACTGAGCCAAGACCGCAGAGCAGACCAACCCAACTGGATAATCCAGAATGTAAATATCAAGACAAACTCCCATAAAAGTTCAAAAGACTTGAAGCTGTGGCGGCCAGACTTACCTTTCTTACTCTTGTGATCTGCAGCCAGTGCCTCCGTTACCCTCTTGGCCCACGTGTCGTAGGACTGCGCCCTAGACTTCACCCCATAGAGCATTGAGGGAAGCTCCTCCAAATCATACCTGTATCTAAAGCACAGAGACAAAGAGAGTCACCACCACAAAACAACTCACAATCTTGGTTCATTTCACAGGTAGACAGGGGGTCCCAATTTGAATTATGGGCAAAGTGCAGTCTAACTAGAGCTAATTTAATAACTATGCTAAATCCATTTGCTAATTTAACACCATGGGCAAGATTTTAACCGCAAAAACACTGATTAGTCAGCTCAATGCTCCCACATGCCATACAATAGCTATAGTTCATGCACGCAAACTTTGCTAGTTGATCAACTTTGCACTCTGCCCAACATTTAGATTAGGGGCCATTATGGTATCAACTGACAGTGCAGCTAGAAATCTGTCAGCAGCATTGACATGGGTCTGGGTTCTGCTTCCAGACAGGTACATAGACATCTTCGTATAAACAGACTTATCCTTTAATAAGAACTACATTAGTATGGACTTGCTAAAGTGGGGTGTTGTATTACCGGAGACATTTGTTGCCAAGTGGACAATCACAGAGGTCAGTGGTGTGGTGGAGGCAGACCAGACGGTCTGGGCTGCAGGAGCACGTCAGCGCAGACAGGAAGCAGGTGGTCTTACACTGATGGCACTGTCGCTCATCATCTGGGACCAGCTCAAACACCTCCTGCTCAGAGGACAGCACCCCCTGCAGGCAGAGACCAACAACACAGGCTGAGAAAGTCCAGATCTTCATCAAGAACACTGTATCCTTACGCGTTCCTATCAAAAACGCTCATTCACTCATTTATGGTTTTCAGGTTCCAGTACCATGCAATAAACATGTCAGTATGTTAAGCAAAAACAAATAAAAGAAGAAAAAAAATGTAATGTAGATGGAAACTGCTGCGAAGTAAGGGAAGGTAACAATAAAGTTGTTCAGTCGATCTGTTATAAATGTAGCTCAAGTAATGCAATACCATAACTTGTATGACCATCCCAACACTTCACTCACCATGTCCTGCACAGCCTGCCTGAGCCTGGTCTCCTCCTCAATCACCTCGCCCAGTTCCCTGACCACAGCCGCGGCCAGCTCCACATCCAGACTATCCGGGTCGGCGGCCATCTTGCAGAGGAGCTCCTCGTGGGAGAAGACGCAGTAGCGGTGGAGGCGGCGGTAGTGGGCCACACACTGACGCCCCATAGGCAACTGAGCGAAGTCACAGCAAGGTTGGAATCAAATCATGTCAGCTCATGAGCACTGACTCTCTGGCTGTAACATCTTTACAGACAGTTTCATTGGCACTACAGATTTGCACTGACGACACTATAGAGTATTGAAATCAAAACCCTCCCAAACAGCCTCAACAACCACACGTACCCAGTCTGCTGTGCAGAAGTTGACCGCCTCAGCGAAGTTGTAGCCCTGATTGAAGCCGCTGTGATATGCCCTTGGGAAGGTCACCACAAACTCCCCAGCACACTGATTGGTCCGGAACACCTGCAGGATGGGACATGATTGGACAGTACTGAAACGCCAATCACACGGTCCAAACACAAACACAACCAAGGACACGCCCGGACCCGGACACACCCGGACCCAGACCCGGACACACAGAGACACACTTGCAGGCGAGACTCACAGGCACACCATGCTCCATGAGAATGTTGGGGTTCATGATGGTGACCAGCTGGTGCAGCAGGTCAGGCTGGGAGTCAAAGAGCTCTGGAGCCAGCTTCTTCATCACCGCCTCCAGCTGCTCCGCCGCATGGGCGGGAACACCGTACCACGTCTTAGGTTCACCCCTAACAGGGGACAAGTTTGTATTACAAGAGAGTCTTTGGCTTCCAAATAACCCCATTCCTCCAATACAAATTATATTTAACTAGGGTTTGAAAATATTAGTCCAACAGTGTGGAAGGCCCTGTCAAACAGACAAGGTAGTCTGTGCTTGCTTTACTGTCACTGTCTATTTGTCTGTCTGTTTATTTGTGTAGCCTATGTCTTGGTGTGATGTCACAGGTACGCTGGCGATTACGCCGCTCTGTCCGGCACCTGTCTTGTGTCTTTTGTTATTTTGTAAATTGTTTGTTTGTCTTGATGTCACGGGTACGCTGGCGACTACGCCGCTCCGTCCAGCATCGTTTGTCTTTATGTGTCAATGTCTTGTGTGTGGAGCGCTTTGGATTGTACTAAGTACATGTTAAATGCGCTTTATAAATAAAAAATGACTTGACTTGACTTGCTTATTTACCAATGCAGAAAGTTGATTGAGTAGCTCCAGTGGTCCTCTATGTGCCAACAGAAGGAGGAGAAACACATGCCCACGTACAGCCAGGGCACCTTCATACCAGAGATGTCCACGTTAATGTGCGTGAGAACGGACTGCTCCAAAACTGGCATGTTGTTAAGGTTCCAGCCCGAGTTGGCATACTCCTACAGACAGAGAAAAAAAAACATTTAGACTCGCTGCTCTATTGTCTTAAAGGTTGTATCAGCAATGGTGGGGTAACGTCACTTCTGTTGATGTTCAAACAAAACAGAGAGCTAGCTTGCTACTCCCTCCCCCTCCCTCCCATGCAATTGAAACTCCTCTAAACGTGCATCTCATCGGTTTTTGGTTGGAACACTTTATTTTGCCTTTGAGTGGTTGGCAACACTTGTTGGTATCAATTGTGTTTGTGTAGAGATGTCAGAGCCTAGGCTGCCTACAGAGACACATTTTTTGACAGCCTGCTTATGGGTCAGGCAGCTAGCGGATCGTTAGGAAAGATTTGATGAATGTGATCATTTATGTTTGGGCCTTTTTTGGGCCTGAAATCGCTGATACAACCTTTAAATTCAAAAAGGCACAGTGTTCATGACTAAAACTCAATACTGAAAGCAGCAATCAAGCTTCTGCAACAGATCAATTCATTTGAAGCACAGCACTCACATAGTACCTGTTCTGTAGCTACAAGTACAGGCTGCACACAACCGTCTTAATAAAGGCTTGTCATATTCACCTCCTCATCTCCTAATAGTCTCCTCTTCCCATCCCTGACTGGGAACCCACTGCCCACATCCTTGGAGCTGATATCAGCTCCGTACTCCACGATGACATCTTCCTCTATACTGCTCACCAGCCTCCAAAACTCCTTCTCCACCAGCTCTGTAGGGACCATCTGTGTGCAAACACACAAGGAGGAATTCAGTGGCAGAACTGTGGCGCACAAAATGCACTAGACATCAAGTAATGCTTAACAACCTATTACATTCCAGTAAAAAAAGCTTCTCGTTGATGTTTACACTCACATGCACAGGCATGTTAAAGTAGTCTGACTTGAAGTGGTCTGCCATTTCTCCGAAGCTTTGCAAAGTGTACTCGCGTACAGCTTGCTCGAAGCCAAAGGCCTCCCTTGGTTTACTGCATTCCTGGAAATACACAAAAACAGTGCAAATCAATGGCATGAACTCACTGTGAAGCAACGCGGTACAGTTTCGGCTGTGTGCTATATAAATTGAAGTTATTATTATTATTATTATAATTATCATACCTCTGCCACACACTTGGGGCAGCGCCAGTCTCCCTTTGGGACGTCCTGCAGGGGGGGGATGAGACAGAACGTGTGGTAGCTGTCGTCGCAGCCGTCACACAGGAGCAGGCGCTCCTCCTCATCACCGCGGCCACACACCAGACACAGGTACAGATCAATCTGGAAGACACAGTCAAACAGTACAAGCATGTCAGGCCTGGCCTACCCTGGAAACTCTCCCCCCACAGTGAGATACTGTACAACTCTAACATTCTGTAGAACTTCTAAAGGTAATGATGAATGGTACTATAACATATCATTAGAGACAATAATAAGGGTCTCTAATGACAGCCTCGATTTCTCTCCCATTGGTAGGCTTGGTTGCTATGACTACATTTGCCCTAAACACCAAGGTAATGAATGTTTAATGAGTATTACCACAATGCCATCCCAAGGCATGTATGTATGTTGTGTATGTTAAATATGTTGTTAAACAAGTCGGGCTTGTAGGCTAACAGCATTTAGCCAATAACAAAGTACAGGGTAAGTGTTTATACTTAATTTATAACCTACAAGCTACTGTACGTATAATAATATCAGACTGCCCGTTAATTTAGCTTCTCTCAACATAATTACAATGTCATATTTCATATTAATATTCCCTCTACTCAACCTCAGCAAGTTGCCATGATTTTATCAAAGCATAGAGGGGTGTAACAATGCAATATGCTTTATAGAACATATAAAGGCAAAGCTAATGCTAAAAATATATCAAGCATTTATTGGAAGCTCCATAAATGCAAAACAGATATATTTATAATGCCCCTCAAGTGCTACTTACAAAGTTCACCTCCAGCGTTTCTTTGCGTGGTCGCATTTTAATGGCAAAAGCCTGGGCCTTGAGATGCCGTTGCTTCTTGAGGAATGCGTCATCTTTGGAGTAAACAAAAACAGCACAGGTAAGCAAACACTGAAGCGTACAATAAGCCATTTCCTCCATCTAGAAATCACTTCATCTACTATTTGACTTCCGGGAAAAATCCACTGCTAAGTGCTGTTACCATATGGGCTTCTTCCCGTCTCGGTTCCATATAATCAGCGAGTGACCAGTGAGTGAACAGACAGTGTTTGTGTATGAAAGAGAAAAAGACTCACCAGCCAAAACAATCTCTAAACCCCCCATCTTAGGGCTGCTGCCAAAGATCTGCAGGCTTTTAGGCTCCTTGTTTTCTCGCTGCAAATAATAATAAGAAAAAGTACAGAATGAAAATGACAAGGTTATGCCTCAAGAAAATATCCAGTTGTGCAGCAAGACCTTGCAAGAATGAAAACCATCAGTTCCCCTTTGGTATCCACAATAAAGCCGGGAATCTAAGATATGTGGGCCAGTAGAACAGCTCCTGATGACCCCCCTCACTGGCTCCAGGGGGGAGGGAATCAAAAGGTATCTCCAAATTGAAGCTCGTCAGATTGAGAAAGCCTTGTGCTGCATCAGCACATGGCATCTGAGATGGATTTACGCCTACACTAGCCAGCATGTCTTGCAAGACAGAATAAGCCGAGTGTTACACAACAGGAAAGGATAATGCTATTACTCCCATCATGTGCCCCTATGACGACCAGGGCGATCACAGACAGAACAGCACAAGGTCTTAGTCACTAACATGGTGCAAATCTTAAACTCGCTTGTATTTGTAAAGCAAGTGAGACATTTCTTGAATTTCCCCTGGGGATCAATAAATTATCTATCTATCTATCTACATAGGTCAGTTCACAATTGATACAACACACTAAGATTGCAACAGGTTGATAGAAAAAAAGTTTAAAACTGTGCTCTCTGTATAGTGTCCAATCATCCTCTGTACCCACCTCAGATTTGAGACGACGGGAGCGTCTTTCCGTTGCAGGCTGGTCCTTGTTCTGTGGCCGGTCACACAGGCCCTCCCTATCGCGACACTCTTTCTCCCGTTCCTCCTCTTCCTCATCCTCATCAGCTCCACCCTCGATGCCTTCATCCTGGTCCTCCGTATCCTCTCCCTCATCATACAGTCTTTGAAGACCCTGGGGAGCCCAGCGTGTAACGAGCACAGTTAATCCCCAATTAAAGATGGGTCATCACACAAACAAACCAACCATGAAGCTCAAGAAATACTTTCTAGGCTGATGAAAGTATTTTTTCACAAAATACTTCATTAAAAGGCTGGTGAGTAATAATTTGTGTAACCATTAAGATATGATGTAGATGACAGTAGATGATAATAAGAATGAGCCAACTCTATTCCAAAATGAAATATGAAAAATGAAAAAATCCAACAACCCACAATGATTTTCTACATGGGATGCATGCTACATCTACTCAGGCATGTTCATGGCACTTACAGTGAGTGAGGCTCCAGACTGAAAGAGTTCATAAGGATACAGGATCTTCTCAAAGTGAGAGCGAAGCAGGGAGCCGATCCCCTTCCCTGAAGGAAAGCCCATTCGACTGGCCACCTTGGACCATCGCTTCTCCTTGCACACCGTGTCAAAACCACCTTCAGCTGAAACTATCTGCATAAGCCAAACACACACATACATACATAGATACACCTAATCAAATGCTGCATATTTTAGATGTACACATTCATATCAGAATATCCCTGCACTGAATTCTCTTTACAATGTTAGAGTCATTATTAAGCACAATATGTTTCATTACACTGACAAGCTGATTATAAATACACTCAAGAGACAAACGGTCAGTATGTCTTTGACTCATGCAAACATCACATTCAAAGACATTAATCACAGACGTGCAATCCTGTACATGGATGCATTGCATGTATCCTCTCTGCATCATCACCAATATTATTGTACTATACAGTATGTTCAGAAAATCAATCCAGAGATATCCTTGATACATTGCTACAGTAATGCTACAATACCATTGCATTTCTGCTTAATATACCGTTTAATACATATAATGATGGATCATGGAGGGCTCTGAGGTGTTTGTTTTCTCACCTTGCTAAGCAAGTACAAGTCCAGGATTTTCTTCTCCACATGAGGAAACCGCAGTCTGCAACCCTGTAGCTCCCAAAACTTTGCAATCTGATCCAAGAAATTGAGCTTTACCCTGGTGAGTGCCTACAGAGCAAAGGAGGAATGTTTGCATCACAAAGATGATCCAGTGCAGTAAAGAAAAGACAAACAAACATGTGCATTTGACTTCAAGGACCAAACAACAGTGACAATGGTGTATAGAATTAGTATTGAAAACAGTAATATAATGGCAATAAAATAATGATTATGGTTAACAACTCCCAATAGACACCACTAGACATAACAGTAGACACATCAACATCTAGACTACCATTCACAAGGGTCATCGTATATTACCTCCAGTTCATTGAGCCTTTGGACACGAGGTGTAAAGCGGAAATTTCTCACATCACAGGCAAATGGAGGCTGCCAATCCTACAGAAACCACAAATAACAAATAAAAGACTTCATTCTTGCCCATGTCAATAACATGATTAGCCCAAATGAGGGACAAACATGCATAATTATGACATCAATATATAGAAGATATGGCCATAAATAGGATATAGCCTCCTCGACTTAAAGTGACCAACTTCTTAATGAAACACGTGAGGGGCAAGCATCAGCAAAAGATCTTTAAAACATGCTTAATAGAACCATATGCTAAACCTTCACTAGATCTGTTTACACAACTCCTACTATAACAAGCAATGCACTGGAACTAAAAGTGGGCTACATTATTTGGGTACTTCAAATTTAGTCAGTTTTATAAATTCGATAAGAGGCAGCATACATGCAAAAGATATACACGCCAAATGTATGAATTGGTTGTGTTAAATATGATGAGGTAGCCATGTCAGGCGGCATATACAGACCTAATTATAGGGACAATAAGATTGACAATAAGATCATAACTCCGATGAGTGAATTGAATGATCATGAGTTTTATAAAGAAATGTGTCTAGTATGAATAACATTGGTAAAGCACATTTAAATAGATTTGTGTAATTCAAGGTAGAATCTAGCAATGTTAGGCCGCACTTTAAAATGACGTCGGCTTCGCTATAAACATAGCCTTCATTAATCCATAGCCCGCACGAAAGAAAACATCCTCTTCGACCTCTGAAATGTTTTGTAGTTGTGTTGTTCATAGCCACCGAGAATAGTTACAGAATGAATATGCACACTATTACTTCATACGATACGCTAAATATACATTAGGCCTACATGTTCTGAATATTTATGAAAATCTTACCACTGGAGGTCGAATTTTGCAAATCCCAGTTTTCTCGGCGATGGGACGAATCTTATTTATGAATCCTAAAGGATCTGAAAAATCTTCCCAACTCGGCTCAAAAACAGGACATTCCGGTGGAGGTACAAATTCGGCGTACATGGACATGATGTAGGTTAATGGGATCTGGTCAATCTAACATTAACAATAGCGTTACCTGCAATAAAAGTCACTGCTGTGGCTTTAGTTCATGGGTAAAACTAATAAAACAATTCGCGGTCTTTGCTCATGATTAGTTTTAACGAACTCCGACAACTGTTTCGTGTCCGCAGAATTCCATGATTTGTCTTCAGTCCAACAGTCGCCTGGCCAAAAACAACCGCAGTTCACGTCATGTTTGTGGCACCTACATTAAGATGTGGTTTGCATGTCTGGAATTTGTCCAAAACATATGTCCTATGACTACAAGTCGTCGTCCTTAAAAAGTTATTTTTTACGGCCCTGTTTCATCACAAGGAAACTGCGGGCCGAACAGTCCACACAACCACTCCCCTGCGCACTAGGTTGAGTTGAGTTAGCTAACGTTACCTGAGGCACAGGGCAAGACCAAGATGTCATTTAGATGCATTAAAATTGCAACGCATTTAATGCACAACGCCTGGTAATAGATCTGTTGACACCATTGGGTGTTTAGGATGAAACCGCACTCAAGTTATTGTTGGACTTTCCATTAGATCCAGATGTTCGTCGATGCCAGGTTAGCTGTTGTCAGCTAGCTGACAATCCAATCGACCAGTATTGCGATAAGGTTACTGTTGTTAGCCACAGAATCCATGTTCGCTTGCGATATATATTCCCCACCGTTGTTCAAGAAGTTTTCTTCATCATGACCTGGTAAACACTGCATGAAATGATTCGCTCTCACCGATGCCTTGTCAGTGGTGTCTGTTTATGAGCATTATCTTGGGACCGAAAACATTACGCTGCCTTGGCCAAGCAACCAGACTGTCCATTCATTGAAAAGTTCGTAGGCAGGATAGCTATGTGCAGCTAACAAGTGTTTACGTTTGCTAGCCGATGTTAGCTGCCTTGCAGCCAATACATTTTCCAGTGCAAAAACTGGACACGTCGATGTAGATATTTAAGTATAAAGTCAAGTAACAAATCAGTCCAAGACAACCTATTGCTTCTTAAGAGATCTGCTTCGTCCTTAACATCTGCTTCGTGTCCTTCGATTAACGTTAGCCAAATCTTGCTAACTGATTGTGCTCACTTCAGAGACAGTCCTGTAGCAGCTAGCAACTGAAGATAGCTCGCTAACATTTGTAGACAAATGATATCCAGTTGACTGAAGATGACCAGCTCGGAGATACTCAATGTCACAAATTACCCTAGATGTAACGTTAGATAAATACCCCATGCCTTTTGAGTACGATAAACTAGTCGAACAGCGAATAAATAAACATGCTAGTCACAAGTACTTCCCATCTTTACGGCTGTGACCGAATCACAGCCATGGAAATAACAATGCACTTATTTCTCTTCCGTCATGAGCATCCACATTATTGATGCTAAGAAACGTTGTGTACAGTGGCTTGAGGATTTAAACAGACATATGTCTTTACATTTAAAATATTACTTGTTTCTCCATTTTCATAAACATGTTACCTTTGCTGGTCACATCTTAAGTAATTTATGAAACAGCGCATTGATATTATGAAGTGAAGCGTTCTCACCGGGGTCAAAGGTAACACTTCCTAAAACAGTCTGACCAAAATATTTTAAAAGCTTTGTCCGGTTTGTCCCTGTGCCTTAGGTCTTTTGCCAAATTAATCTATTTATATCGACTTGACATGTTCGGGTGTGCATGCCACGTTGATAATTGTTTGATTAAATGAACTTGGCGAGAATGGCGGAAGTAATAACATGTCAAAAAGCGTCTGTGAAGTGTCGCCAAATAATGTATAGGCATATTCCTAGTGTTAATGCGTTTGTCAGATTATTCACTGACAGTATCATGGCATGATCCAAGTGGTGTGTTTTGCTACAGACATGCAGGGGGAAACGGTGTTCTATCATTTCTGTATCAGGAACATGTGTCGAAATATAAGCAGAGACAAAAGTGCCAGTGGCCTAAATCTAAAAGTGGAGTGCATTTCCGGAAGGGCAGTTTCACAATAGTTTGCAATAGTTCAGCATTTCTACACATTTATGTTGTAGTGTTTTAATGGTTGTGTCTGTAAATAACAAATATGGTTGCTCCAGATGCACTAAACTAAATCACAGGAACAAAGGCAAATTATCATTGTAAATGGTCAGCTCAATTTTTCATAGCATGTAGAACTCGTTTTAAAAATCGCGTTTTTGTTTTTATCTGCGTTGCTGATAAGATTGGTCTCTCTCGCCTACTGTAGCTAGGTATTTCCCTGCTGGGAGAAGTGGGTAAAAAGGCCTATTATGTGTTGTATGGGGGGACCGTGAGAAGTCATCAGGAGGCCTAGCAGTTATTAATATACTTTGTGTAGTGCAGACAAACATATTTATAATGCACTTCTCTCGCGCTATGTTATATGGTTAATACTCCGCACAATAAAATAGGTTATGGTTTACTAATGCTCGTTCTATGCCCTGAAGGCTAGCTTGCTGGCTAACGCTAGCTGCTTATGTTAGCTTTTGGTGCGTTGTTGTTTAATGTCAACAGTAGTAGCACTACAGTGTAAAGGATTCAGATAATCAGCAGAGAAAACATAACTGTATTGTTTATGCAGGCGTTTTTTGTGCCCTGCCTTTCTGACGCTAAAGAAAACCCCTGCGTGATGGCAACAAAATAGAAGCTCTCTGGAGAGGTCACGAAATCCGATCTGATTTCCCCTTTAGCGTTCCAACAGCTGCATCAACCGGAGATATCGTTAGACCCATTTTGTTATAGTCATGGACGAGAGTACAGAAAAAGTAGAGCCTGATGATATTGTTATTATCGTCGAAAATGAAGCTGAAAGCATGCCGGTTCAAGAGGAAAGTGAGAAGGCTCAAAGTACCCACAGTTTAATGGACTGTTGTCCCATTTGCAAGTTGAATTTTCATAGCAGAGAGCCCAAGCTTCTACCTTGTCTCCACTCTTTCTGTAAGAAATGCTTGCCACCTCCGTCAAGGAATTTTTTATATCCAAGCCAAATGATGGCAAACCATCAACTTCATGTGGAAGATCCATCAAAACCGCGTAAGTATTACAGTTTGTTGGTTCGCTTGACTCTTGGTTGCCAGTAACCTACCAATTCACTTGTTTGGGCTGGTAACGTTGTAATTCATGACATTATGCACATCTGGATGATAACATCACAGTATGCGCAACTGGGTGGACACTAAACTTTTAGTCTTCTAAAAGTGTCTTCTGAATTTATGTTATAGATGAGGGGTGCCCAACCAGTCGATCGCACAGTGAGTCCCTGTCGATCGCGAGGAGATAGATAGATACTTTATTGATCCCCAAGGGGAAATTCAAGGTCTCAGTAGCATACAGATATCACACCCAACATGCACTTACAGCAGAAAGAGTAAATATAAGTATATACATATAACAAAACTCCACTGTACAATAGAGACAGTAGAAAATAAGAAAAACTAAAAAACAAAATACTAAATATACTATATAAATTAAATAAAAAAAATCCACAGTGTGCTTAAGGATGAGCAAGCATGAAGTGCTTGCAGTGGCAGGGCCGGGACTGGGCCTGTGATTCTGTGTGCATGGTAGGGTGCTCAAGAGAGTGAGTGTCATGGTGAAGGTGCAAAAAGTAGTCCAACAGTGCAAGGATGAGGTCTAGAGACCAGCATAAATAAATATGGACACATAAGAGAGTAATGTATAATGTAGACAAGGTACTATAAAAAAAACTATATCAGTGCAAGAATAGGTTGAGGTAATAGGGTTACAGCCATTTAGTATTGTAGCAGAAGCCATTGGTCATGTGTGCTAATATAGCATGAAAAACAGTGTAGCAGTAAAAACAGTAGTAAACCATTAGGCTGTGGACAGTACTAAAACAGTAGTGGACAGTCAGTACTCAAACATGGAGAGGGCGGAGAGAGAAATATTGTACACTTGTAAAATAGAATTCCCTACATTCCATAAATAAAGTATAGGCTAATAATATATGGATCTATTATATATGCTATGTGGCTTCACTACAGTGAATATCGTAGATATCGATTTGAAAATACTATGGAATAGCTTTAATTGAATGTTTAAATTCATGAAAGACTTCAGTTGCTTCCATATTGAACAGCTGATGTTGGTGTTGCTTTAGTATCACCTCTTTTCCCTTCTTTTTTAGTCAACGTGATTCGTTGTCCAGTTTGTCATCAGGAATGTATGGAAGTGGAAGTTTTAGAGAACTTCTTTGTTAAAGACTCAATGGAAGTGCCGAGCAGCACAGTTGAGAAGACAAGCCAGGTGGGTACCAGTGTTGACTTCAGTTTTATTGCAGGATGCTACTGCACATTTTTAAACTCAGCTGTCATAAAAAAAGGTTAATGGTTCTATGTCACCAAAAGTGGGAGGAGGTGGTGGTTTAGAACATATCTCATTTCTGTGAAATATTTATTTGTGTTTGTCTCTTTGCAGTTGTGTATGAGTTGTGAGGACAACACAGAGGCCACTGGCTATTGTGTGGAATGTGTGGAGTTTCTCTGTGTCACCTGCATTGAAGCTCATCAGCGGGTGAAGTTTACCCGCGACCACACCATTCGACAGAAAGAAGAAATGTCTCCAGGTACTGTTTTAGCTTTGTCAGATGCCCATCTTTTCTTCAATAATTGGAGAATCTTTAGTCACCCTGAAGTAACTGTTGGAAAGGGTAGGCCTTGTTTTATATAAATCTTGCTTATATAATATTATTCTTCTATATTTTCACAGAAGGAGTGGGAGTCTCCACCCAGAAGCCTGTTTTCTGTGATATCCATAAACAGGAGCCTTTGAAACTTTTCT
Source organism: Alosa pseudoharengus (assembly GCF_046254945.1). Classification (NCBI taxonomy): domain Eukaryota; kingdom Metazoa; phylum Chordata; class Actinopteri; order Clupeiformes; family Clupeidae; genus Alosa; species Alosa pseudoharengus. The sequence goes on along the minus strand of NW_027468664.1, from coordinate 4,389,072 downwards.
GTGAGACATGTGATCGTCTGACCTGTCGGGACTGTCAGTTGCTCAAACACAAGGATCACAAGTAATTACCTCATAGTTGCTTGTAATTTTGAAAAGTATTTTCAACCTTGTCCCAAACATTTGCAAAAATTTGTTACAACTTTTTTTTCTTTTAGTTACCAGTTTCTAGAAGATGCCTACAGAAATCACAGGGAACACTTGGAGAATATGACTCGACAGCTCCAGGAAAAAAGAAAAGCCATCGGAGATGTCTCTAACGCAATCAATAATGGGTGAATTTCAGTCAAGATATTTTCAAATTGTTTACATATCCAAGATTCTTGAAGGATTCTTTTACATGAACATATTGCCATGCTCTGTTTGTAGTCTCCATCAGGTCGATGAGAACCGAAAGGCTGTCACCACTGAGATCAAGAAGTCCATTTGCAATCTCATTATGGAGATTAATAGAAAAGGGAAAATATTGATAAATCAACTTGAGGTATGTCTCGGTGATGTGAAACATTTCCAAAATGTATTTATATTGCAGCATGTTGTTCTGCATTAGGAGGCACTTCATTTAATATATGATTTTATCATTATAACCTAGGCTCTCACCAAGGATCATGAGACTGCACTCAGGAAACAGCAGGATGATGTCTCTTCCCTCTCCAAACACCTGGATCATGTGATCTCCTTCACCAAATGGGCAACAGCCATCAACAGTGGCACTGCTCTCCTTTATTGCAAAAGACTGGTACGAAGACAGCATTTTCATATGAGCTGTTTCTTTTGTCTGCTCTCCCTGGTGTATGCTTGCATGTATGTTTTTTCTAATTTCTTGCTCTTTGTAGATTCTCTGTCAGATACAATACCTCATGCGGGCAAAGTGCAGTACCTCCTCATATGTCCCCCAGAGTACAGTGCGGTTCCAGTGTCGGTCAAGCTTCTGGGCCTCAAATGTTGATCTTGGTAAAGAAACAGTAATCGCTAAATGTTTTTTTTTTATTATTATTATTATTGTGACGAGGAAAAAGTAGAACACATTGATTTACTTTTTTTTTTTCTCCAGGCTCTCTGGTCATGGAAAAAGTTCCAGGACACCAACCAAGTGGGATGCAGATGTTCCCCAACCAACCCAACCATCCCAACCATCCTGGACCAAGACCTGAAGGCCCATCAGGGGGCTTTCCGGGGACGGCCGCTCAACAGCGGCAGAGCACACTGGCACAGCTCCAGATGCAGGTGGAGAAGCTGGCGCAGCATCCCAACCGCCACCCACCACCAAACCACTGGTCCTGGTATCACAACATGCGGCTCCCAGGCCCACCTCCACCCAGGCCCATGCAGGGGGGATCTCCTTCCCAAACCCATCCCAACATGCCTCAGCAGGGCCGGCGATACACTGCTCCTCAACCAAACACCCGCAGTCCCACAGCCATGATGCAAAACACAGCCTTTGCCCCTCAGGTAACTATTCTTGTTTTCTGTGGAGGAGGAAAAAGTTTTTCTGATTACTGTCTGCCTCACCTTTGTGAAATGGTCTCTCCTTCAGACTTTGAGAGGAATGATCAACTCCCCCACCTCCTCCAATTTCCCACCCAAACCCATGGATGTGCTTCAGGGTGCATCTCGATATACCCAAAATGCACCTGGAGGTGGACACCTTACCAACCCTCAACCCTCTCTGCATCAGGTGGGTGGTGCTTTTTGTCTGATTAGTGAGTTGAATGGTAGTGTTTCTCCAGGGAAGGGATGGGCAGTAGATTTCATCACTTCATCACCATCTTCTTCTTGGCCACAATTTAATCCAGTGTACAGACTTGAGAGCCATGCAAGCACAAACACTGATCTAAAAAAGTCAAGTTTATCATTAGTGATGAACTCTTCTTCTTTGCCAATGGGTTGACCTTTGCCTTCCTCAATGCTTGTTCTTGTTCATGTGAGCTGCGTGTTGCGGTCCCACTGCATTGATAATAACCCGGGATGACACGGGATTTTAACATGGAGAGAAATTTGACCAGTACATCATGAATGATATGAAGGAACACATCCCTACCTCATAGTCCACTAGTTGTCCCTTCATTGTGCGCACTACAATAACACTGGTCATTCATAGTCAGTCCTCCTGACTAAATAGAAAACCACCATAGTGTCTTGGACCGGTCCATAAACATCTGCTGAACATATTGCTTTGCTAATCGATAACACAGAATAGAGAGGTGTGATTTGATTGGCTGTTGAGTTTAAACATACATTTTGCCAGAATTGTGCACTGTACCATTAGTCCATACTCTAGGTCATACTATGAATGTTTATGTATTAATACTGAATCCTATTGCTGATTTCTTTTTCAGAGAAATGTAATGGACCCTATACACCTAAACAGAAGACCTGAACCTCCTGGGCCCTTGCAAATGTCCATGCCCAGACATCATTTCCCCCATACTGTCCCTACCACCATTGCTGATAGGACTGGTAATTTCTGCCCCTTATTTTCTTAGTTCCATATTATTTCAGTGATAGTTTTAGTTCTGAAGCTGGAGCTAGAGTTCTAGTACGAATGCAGTTTGAGTGCCTTGCTTTGAAATCATTCTCTCTTCCAGCACAAGGTCATCAGAGCTCCCCCATGTTAACGGCAAACTCTACTGATGGAAAGACAGGGTAGGTGAACTGACCCAAAGAACACTGTGTGCAGGCCTTTCTCACAACAGGACTTAACTCAGATACTTGTCACATATTGAAAATGGAATGTGGATTTAACAAATGTCTCTATTGTAAAGGACTGTTTCTTGGAAACGAACCGACCCCCAGCCAAATGGAGCGTCCACCTCCTCTGCTAAGAGAAGACGAAGGTCATCCCCTGGGCCCATCATTGTCATCAAAGATGAGCCGGAAGATGATGATGAAGTTCGCTTTGTAAGTGGACTTCATCAGTAGCGATGTGCAGAGCTCTTTATTTATCACACAGGCAGATGCTTGTTGAAGTAGTTGGACTGTTGGACATTGGTGCATGGGAAAGTGTGTTTCCCATTGAATACTTATCTGATGTTGCCATTCATTTCCCAAATTCATGTTAGTCATGTAAGGCCTGGAAGGTGCCTTGCATTTTGGAAAATCTCTTGATTTATTTGTATATTGAATAAATTCATACAACGTTAGGGTGTCTCTTGTTTGCTTCAAGGGACATTGGGTACCCAAAATACATTTGGAACCCCTCATTAAACTAATATGCCATTAATGCCATATTATAAACGATTAAGTTAGTAAGTTATCTACCGCTGTAGACAACATCGAACGTGGTAATAACCAGTATACACACATACACATTTTTGAATTATGGGATTGCTTAATTTAGCTGTTTCTGTGGCTCAATCTTTGAGTCTTTATATAAGCACAGAGGACATTTGCTGAGAACTAGAGGCCCTCATTACACAGTGTGTGTTGTATAGCTGTTAATGGCATTAATGTTAAAAATACATGAAGGTGTTGACTACACCCTTAGGTGCATGTGTGTTCATGTGTGCATGTATGCGTGCGAGTGTGTGTGTGTGTGTGTGTGCATGTGTGTGCATGTTCTGCTGCCTATAACATATGCATGTGTTTCAGGTCCAGTCCAGTGTGAAAGCTAGTCTGCCAGACAGCACTGGTGTCCAGTCCCAGACACCTCAGCAGGAGTCTCCCCCAGGTGAAGAGCAGCAGACCGAGAAGACCCCGGATCCCAACATCGATCCCAACGTCGATCCCAACGTCGATCCCAACGTCGATCCCAACGACGATCCCAACGACGATCCCAACGAGGACTGGTGTGCAGTGTGTCAGAATGGAGGGGAGCTGCTCTGTTGTGACAAGTGTCCTAAAGTCTTCCATCTCAGCTGCCATATTCCTGGCCTCAAGTCTTCTCCTAGGTACTTCACGCACCTTCATGATGTCTGAGACTAAAAGATTCATCTCTGGCCACAAGTTCGTCTCACTCAGTATGCTTTTATGTTGCAGTGGGGAGTGGTTTTGTTCGTTTTGCCGAGACCTAACCACACCTGAAATGGAGTATGACACGGGAGACAGTACAAAAGCAGTGAAAGAGGAGCCAGATTCTGAGGGACTAACTCCTGTAGATAAAAGGGTATGTATGATTCACCTCTCTTTAAAATGTCACATCATCATTTATTTTTAAAATACAATATATATATATATGACTTGTATGGTGGGATAATGTTTATGTATTACCTGTTTTTTTCATGATCATACAGAAGTGTGAGAGATTATTACTTCGCCTATATTGCAATGAGCTCAGCACTGACTTCCAGGAGCCAGTCTCACCGTCGGTAAGAGAACTCAGAACAATAGATCTCAGTACTTCAGTCAAATGTTCATGCCAGCACGTTCTCTTCATTGACCGTCTTTCTTTTTTCTATCTCAAGACAATGCCTGAATATAATGAGATTATAAAATCTCCCATGGACCTCTCAGTGGCGAGGAGCAAGCTGGAGTTAAAGCAGAGTCCAGCTTACAAGAGGCCTGATGACTTTGTCGCCGACATCAGACTGATCTTTAGAAACTGTGCCAAGTTTCACAAGGTATTTTTTTTTGTCTTTGTCATAGAATCACTTTGAACTGAAAATGTATAATCTGCTCTTGCATGTGTTTAGTAGAAGCTGCAGACTCATAATGACCATTTCGCTTGTCTTGACAGGAGGATAATGAAATGGCAAGTGTAGGTGTCAACCTGGAGAATTTCTTTGAGGAGCAGCTGAAACTCCTTTACCCCGAACAGACTTTTCCTGAGGTAAAGGAAGAAAGTTCTGCCTCTTCAGTTCTGGAGGACAGTGTACCCTCAGATGTGCCCTGTGAGGAACATGGAGCCCCAGTTGAACCTGCTGAGAGTCCATCTCCAAAGAGTCCAGCACTCCCTGGCCCCCCCAGTGACCAAGTCTCTGATCCTCCCACTGAAGTCCGTCCGGATGAACCTGGTCAGGATGAACCTGGTCAGGATGAACCCGGTCAAGATGAGCCCTGTCAAGATGAGCCCTGTCAAGATGAACCCTGTCAAGATGAGCCCGGTCAAGATGAACCCAGTCAAGAGGAGGTCTGTCAAGATGGGCCCAGTCAAGATGAGCCTGGTCAAGATGAGACCTGTCAAGATGAGCCCAGTCAAGATGGGCCCGGTCAAGATGAGCCCGGTCAAGATGAGCCTGGTCAGGACCAACATGGTCAAGATCAGTCCAGTCAAGACGAGCCCAAGGAGTCTGATGTCCAGGAAGACTCACCCAAGGAGGATGAAATGATGAGCGATACAGAGGGATGATGAGTATCTTCCTCCCGTCTATGTGAAGCTGTTAGAAATCCTTGCTGAAACAAGGACTCCTCCTGCAAGATTAGTAAAACTAGGTAGTTTATGTTTTTAATATTCCTGCAATAATAATAATAATAATTAAAAAAAAAAACATATTTAAACAGACTGCACAGAGTGCCCAAGCAAAAGGCTAGTTTATTTTATTTGTAGCATGTTTTTATTTCCCTTGAACATATTATATATCTTTACTGTAGTAAAGAACATGTTGACAGGGTAATCGCAACAGGGACATCAAACAAGCGTGTGTCTTCCCTAATCAAACTTAATAAATGAACTGCAGAAGTACACATTATGTACAATTATTATGTTTGATGTTGCCCTTTATGATCTACATTAATGTATAATAATTATTATTTATCCTGAATTAGATTATTTAGGGTAATGACTGGTGCTTTTGTTTAATGTAAAAAGAGTAATGCATTTACTTTATTCAGCTGATTGAAGCTGAAGCAAAATGTTATGTTTTTAAGCTCAGAATTCATGTCATCAATATCAATAATAGCTGTACTCACCATTGCGGTGGTCAGTGTTGTCAACCAAGGAATTTTCCTCTTTTTTTTTCATGTACAGTAGGAGAGTGCATAGATATTTTCCTTATTTTCACTATTTTAGATGGTTCAAGTTAAGTTGTCAGTATTGCTCCTTGACTTTAACTGACCAGGATTTGTAAGGTATATCTTGATTGTGTTGCTCCAAGAACTATAGTCAAGATCTGTGCATGTGCTAGTGGCTAGTGGACTCATTTTTCCCATGGAGTGGTCCATGGTCGTTTTTTGAACATGTAAAATATTGTGGACCTTTTGGACTTTTTTATTTGAATTGGCTGTGACCCGTATGAACGTAATGTCGGTCTTGGATCTGGTCAGTACAATACTTTGAGGTATAATGGTTAGCGTTTAATTACAGTTGTAGTCAGCATTCAGACGAGACCCCCCCCCCACTACACTTCACTACGGTTACCATGGCTGTATTGGAGTTTAAAAAGTGTGTGTGTATATGCAATCAAACATGCATATTACAGGGGACTTTGATGGGTCTGAAACTGTCCTGTTTGTTGGGATCTGGCAGAGAACAGATTGCTTCCCTCTGAATCTGCCCAAGACAGGACTGCTATAAATAGAGGAAATAACTGTATGATTTCCACAGATTTTGTGTATGTAACTTTAATCTAAATATAAAATAAAACATTTTGATATCCCTGGCCCATCTTGCTTACTCTTACACGATTTGGAGATATTGGAGGCATTAGTGTTATTTGGATTAAATGCAATATGTTGTAGTATTATAAAATGGCTACTTTTATGTTGATTAAGTATTTATTTTGCCTGGGCCTGGCCCACTGTCATGATGCTGTGGAGAGAAAATGCTGGCATATTGTTGATTTCACAGCATTTAGCATGAAGCAAAACTATAGAAAGAAAATAGTATAGGCCTGACTATAGACAATATAATGTCCATTGGGTGATAAAACATTTATAGTCTTCAAATTAAAAGCAAAAGATTGGCGGATAGTTTTGCTCTGCACCATTCCTTTTTGCACAATTTGCTACACCTTTCAATTTTATAGTAGGCTACAAAATATGGCCGAATGTATTATCCGGATTTATAAGAGTAAACGTTTCAATAAGTAAGTAGGCTAACCTAACATCTATCCTACATCTAGGCCTATGTCATCACCAAATCATGAATGGTTGATATGTATGCATGTGACTGTGTCTTAAGTGTTGAACCTTATTGTTTCAGTTAACGTAATCACAATGAGTAGACTACTGTATTTGTCTTTCAGAAGATTTTTTTTCTTATCGGACATGAGTGGTTTTCCCCAAAAAATGTGCGGTGTTTTGAAGATAGTGACACTATCGATGTTGGGTGTAATGATAACAGTGGAGGGACTGAAATCCTCAAATGACTGCTGCTCAAGGCGTGAACCTGGAGCCAGGCAGACAGCCAACCTCTTCTGTTCATTTGCATCTCGTCCCGTTTGTTGGTGACTGCTGTTACTGAAAACTCGACTGTAGCCTACCGGAGTTTAGCACTATAACATATTTCAAATAGCCTAGGCTATATGTAAATGATGTGTCTGTGGATTATAGTATTTATGTCGTTATGCTACGCACTGGCAGGACAAGGTAAGAAACAACTGCAAGGCTATAGCATAAGAACATTGTTTAACACATTTTACCCAAATTTAGCTTAAAAACAATTAGGCCTGTAGGCCTAACATAATTTGACGTAAAGGAAGTTACAGTTTCGTGTTTAACCTGAAGGTAAAAATATATATTTTTTAATTTTATTTGAAAAACATTAGGATTTCGGCAACCATCTGTGCAGGGGTGTTGTAAGGATGGGAGGGAACGTGCTCAAGAGCGCCAAGACTGTACACTTCTCCCTGTAATATCCAGGCTCACCAGCTGCAGGTAACACCTGGATTCACACTGGTGCATAATGAAAGTTGTAAACACCATGGTAAAGGAAGACTAATTACTCTCGGAATTTCAAGCTTTGCATGAAGACACAGATGTTATCTTTGAATCACAGCAAGTTGACAAGTTAATATAGGATGGCTTATGTTAACATAAAGTAGGTCTAGTTTAAGTTCAGAATGAATCGAAGAGGATTGACTGCTGGTCAACTGCATCCTGCAATTATGTGATTGAAAGGAGCAGTGTTGCAGGAACTATGTTGTGGGTGAACATTGACATGGCCATTATATTCCTCTGGAGGAATGCCATGTATGCTCAAGAAAGAAATATTGTCATTTCTTAAAAGGACATATAGGTTATATGGCATAAAACATTTGTGTCCTAAAATGTTACTCACTTTGCCAGAGATGCATGTCCGAAACCAAGGTTGGCTTAAATTGCAGGACCCCATAGTGAGGTTTTGTATCCAGTCATTAAAATCTATCAGTGTGTTCTCAACTTTTCTTGTTAATCTCTCTTATTGCAAACTCCTGAGGCCCCTTCCTATGGCCTAGTTGTTTTTACTGCTCATGTTATTCCCTTTACATCCTGGCAGGATTGCTCAAGAGCAGTGCTGCGTGGCAGCCATGGAGGACCTGTTTTGCAGCAAAGGCACACACCAGGCTACAACATATGAAACCTGTGAGATGGATTTCTTCAGTGGAAATGGTGTGGAAAGAAGAATTGCCAAGGTTTGTATTCCGCCTTTTTTTTCTTTATTAGCTTCCCAATAGCTTTCGGTAACGGGTAACACGTCTCTTCTCTGCAGACATGCTGTGACTGTTGCATGCTGGGTATTGAGGCTATCCGAGAGGCCCAAAGCTGTTACCTAAGCATTTCTGTTAACAAGCGCTGTCAGCAGGTAGCTAAAAACTGCTGTGTGAAGCTGGACAACACCCCCAGCCAAGAAGGTATTTTACATACACAATTACAACTCATTTTACATACACAATTATAACTCAACAGCCTAAATTCCTCCTATGATTTTGGCTTGAACTCTGTTGGCATGCAAAACATAAAGTTGTGGATAATTTATGCACCGTGCCCTGTGACATAGTCATGTAGCATAAACACATGATCAAATCTGTCAGACAGACTCAGAGAGATAGACTGCTAAAAATTTGATTTCTGTGTGGAATCCATTAACAACCTGTTTTTCCTCCTGTCAATGTCAATGTCTTTGACATTATCTCTGAAGAAGGAACCTCTGAAAATGAACAAAGCAGAACACCATGTGAAGGTATTCTTGTGCCTAGTTCCTTGTTGCTGGTTGATTATTTGTGTATTTTTTTGTCAGTCAAGCATGATCTTGTATGACAGTATTGGAACACTAATTTATAATGTTGGAGAACTGATGATGATGGAGAAGATATGATGGAGAACTACGACATGTGCACAAGTAATCTTCATATATCTGCATATGCATGCTTTCTTAGGGTCAAAGTGCTCTCAGTTATGTGTTGGAAATGGGGTCTGTGGATGCTTTGTGGGTTACAGACTCAAGCCAGATGGATTCAGCTGTGATGGTGAGTTGCCAAATTAACTCTTAGACCACCAGTAATCACCTACATTTGCTTCCAGTCATTCACATCATGTTTTAAATACGGTCTGTGTACATCTCTCTCTGTGCACACAGATGTAAATGAATGTCTGGTTGGCTCCTCGACCTGCCAGCAGGGGGAGCAGTGTATCAACACAGAGGGCTCGTTCCGCTGCCAGAGACTGGCTAGCTGTGGGACAGGCTATGAGCTCACAGATTCCAATCTGTGCAAAGGTGGATTCTCTCAATGTCTTGTGTGTTACAACGGCACAGAAACCCGAATTCCAATTGTCTTTGGGAAACAAAACGATTTCAAATCTCTAATTATGCTATTCCATCTTCAGATATTGATGAGTGCTTGACTGGAACCCACAACTGCGGTCCTGAGTTTCGGTGTGAGAATAAACGCGGGTCCTTCAGCTGTCTACCCCACTCACGGTGTGAGGAGGGATACTTACAGGATGCTGTGGGAAACTGCATTGGTGAGATTAGGCTATAATCTACAGAGTGAATTGTAGACTATCTACAGGCTGGTCATGTCTTGGTTATTACAGAATGTAAGCACAAATGTAGTCTCTATTCCATCGTAATCCCCTGTGTTAACTTCTTCTCCTGTGTGTGTTTATGCGTTTCTCTCTCACTTTTGCCCCGGATCAGACATAAATGAGTGTGTGACTCTGGAGAGCCCCTGTCAGCCAGGTCAGACGTGTGTTAACACATTGGGCTCCTATACCTGTGAGAGGCACAGAGTGACATGCTCACGTGGCTATCACCTAAATGAAGATGGCAGTCGGTGCTTAGGTAATAATGAAAATGTGTTTGTGTGTACGTGTGTGTATGCATGTATGCGTGTGTGTGTGTGTGTGCGTGTGTGTGTGTGTGCGTGTGCGTGTGCGCGTGCCTGCTTGCTTGCGTGTGTGCATGCTTGTGTGCATGCATGTGTGTGTGTGTGTGTGTGTGTGTGTGAGACAGAGAGAGAAGGAAAGAGAGAGAGAAAGAGAAAGACAGAATAAAGAGAGAGAGAGCGAGAGAGAGTGTGCGTTTGTGCGCATGTGTTTGTGTGTGTATGGGTCACTGTTGGTGGGCTTGCTGACTGACTGTAGGTGTTAGGCGAGCTGTAACATGTGCTCTGTTCTGGTCTTTTTCTCCATCTCCTCAGATGTTGATGAGTGCAAGAGCTCCCAGCCCTCCTGTGAAGGTCATGGCTGTGTGAACCTGCTGGGCTCTTTCCGTTGCGAGTGCCAACCAGGCTTTATATTTAACAGCATCAACAAAGTATGCGAAGGTGGGCTGGTCCTTGTGATATACAAGAATAATGAAAAATCTGCTATTTCCATGAGCTTGTTCAATTAGCGTGTTCACCTTTTCCTATTGGTCATAGATATTAATGAGTGCAGGCACTATCCAGGACAGCTTTGTGCACACAAATGTGAAAACACCCCTGGGTCCTACCAGTGCAGTTGTGATACAGGATTCAGGCTGGACAGTGATGGCAGGAACTGCAAGGGTAAAGAAATAAGATAACTGCTAACATGACATGCATGCATACACTGAAATGTACCTCTTTATGACTGAGATTTTTTAACAGATGTGAATGAGTGCGAAAGCAATCCCTGCAACCAGGAATGTGCTAATGTCTATGGCTCCTATCAATGCTACTGTCGTCTTGGCTATCAGCTTAGTGACTCTGATGGGGTCACATGTGAAGGTAAGAGAAGATATGTTGTGATGTATCCTGAACTGCATGGGTCTCACTCTTGACAGACAACAATTTGCAGTTGATCTTAAATAGGCCATAGAAACAGTTAGCGACACCATGTTGATGTTTCCCTAGATGTGAATGAGTGTGCCCTAACCTCTGGAGGGAAGGTCTGTTCCTATCAGTGTTCAAACACAATGGGAAGTTTTGAATGCTCATGCCCTGCCACAGGCTACACCCTGGCACCAAATGGCCGATCATGTCAAGGTAGGAGCATACAAATCTGTATTAACATTACAGTCTTTTCATATACAAATATTAATAGATGATAACACATCAAAGCATCTCTCTTCTCTCTCTCTCTCTCTCTCCTCTCTCTTTCTCTGCTGGTTTACAGACGTTGATGAGTGTGCAGCTGGAACACACACATGCCATGCTAGCGAGACCTGCTTCAATATACAGGGTGGTTTCCGTTGTCTGTCCTTTGAGTGTCCTCCAAACTTCCGCCGCATTGCTGAAAAGTGAGTCTTATATACAGTATACATTTTATCCTGAACTAGTGTCTTTTACATTTTGATTACCGTATATGCGAAGGCATATCTTATTTTGTACGAGTAGACAGGGTAGGTTTCTGTGTGATGGTGCTGATGGAAATGTGTTCTTTGTTCCTCTGTAACGCCACTTTTACTTTATCCTGCTCTTTCCATTCCTGCTGCCTGCTGTCTCTCCAGCCGCTGCGACCTCTTACCTTGCAGAGGGCCGCGCGAGTGCCGATCTCTCCCCTTGAGAATCTCCTTCTACAACCTCACGTTTCCTACCTACCTCTCAGTACCTGCTGACGTCTTCCGAATGGGACCCTCCAATTCCACACCTGAGGACAACATCCAACTTGCCATCGTAGCAGGCAACGAGGAGGGCTACTTCAGTGCTCAGAAACAGGGCTATGGGGGTGTAATATCCCTGCAGAGGACACTGACCCAGCAAAGGGATTTCCTGCTCAGTGTAGAGATGAGGCTGACACGCTATGGCACTGCCAGTGTCTATCTGGCCAAGATCGCTGTGTTTGTTACTCATGGGCAACCTGTCCCACCCATCAGGCTGCCATAGTGAGAGAACAGCAAGTGTATGTTTTAGCATAGTCTTGATGGCAAGGAATACTATGTGGCCTTGTGAATGCTTGATACCTGATGATACTCTAAATAATTGTGCTGTATGATTACTTCCAGAGGTGGAGCATAGAAAATATTCCCTTATGCAATTTTCTTGACAGATGTTTTGAGTTTCAAATGTTGCTGTCTGTCCTAAAGCTTGTTATAATGATTAAAGTTCCTTTTGAGACATGTCCATACAGATCAATGATCTTTTATCATCAATCCGTTTTCTTGTCACAAATGTAAACCCCCTGTTGCACCCTCAATGTTAGAATGCAGCCTGTGTGCGCAGCAGCTAAATGTTATCTATTATGGAATTGCTCTGGCTTCTGGCTTGGCTTGCAATTCTGTGGTTGTGTCTTCCAAGAATCAACCATAGGTGTATCAACTTATATGCAAATACTCTGTGGCCCTGGTGATTAACATTTCCCATACCTCTGCCAGATTAAACCTACAGAGGAATAAGGATGTCCCCTTTCAGAGGTTTAAGAAAGACAGAAAAGAAACACAGATCCTATTTATGGAGATGTAGGCTCTGGCACCAGTTAGAGCTCAATTTGTGGTTGGAAGGCACCGCTGCTCAGAAGAACAGTGACCCACAGTGTTAGTTTTGGGTGGTAATCAATGAGCTGACTGTAAATTATATGAAAACAGTAGTTGTGAGTGACCAGTGCCAGATGCTTGTTGAATTACCAAATTCTTGCTCATGGTTTGGACATATCAAAGCTTTGGAGTTTTTTTTATCTTGAGGTGCAACCTGAAGAACACAGAAATTAGTCTGCATAGGTGAATGGCTTTCTACTTTATAGTTTTATTCCATTGCTGACAGTTTGATTTCTACCATCCATAGCAGCCCACGCATGAATATGAGTGTGAATTTCCATACTATTTCTTTTTGGATGACTCCTAGCTGGGAAAAGTGATGTTATTGTAAAGTACACTATTATTTTGTGGTGCTGGCTTACAGACCATAAGACAAACTTGGACCTATACCTGCTTGTAACTAATTGCATGTTTCAAATCATCAGTGATGAAGCATTAAACTTCACTTTTAAACTTTTTGCATGTTTTTGTTCTGTGCATTAGTCTGTTGTACAATCACACCCAACAGTCAAACATTTGTTGATACAAAAATATGTACTTTTTGTCTATTTTCAGTGCCAATGATATGAGTGTGGATAGACTTCGCTGTTTGAAGTCCTGTCACTTCCACAACACTGACTGTGCTATGGAAACAGTGAAATTAATTTCCCACTCTGTCATTTCCTTAACCACATTTAAAGAACCACAAGAACCAGAGGGTAGGGCTATTTGATCTATTGATCATGTCACATGAGTAGTTGTGTTGTTGTGTAGCAAATATTATGACTAACAATAACTTGATTTCCTCACAGAAATTGTCCTTCTCAGAACCACAGTGTCCCCATTCTCATCCCCATACCTGAAGTCACCGTGTGTCAATTTTGACATCCTGACAGGCAACATACATAACGCTTTTGATGTTTTGCAGCGCCCTGAGAACCATAATGTGTTGGGTGAGTATAACTGATGTTGGAGTAGCAACCTCTTTGAATGATAGTTCAGCCTGTGAGTTTAAGAGTTTCTGGTGAAAACAAAATTTACTACTGTAGTTCGATTGCTCTTTTACAGAGCCCCTATGAGGACGTGGGCAAAAAATGTTTAACATTTCTTGTGTGCAACAGAACTTTAAAAACAACATTTTGCCTATGTCCTCTTAGGGGGGTTGAGTTTCTGGTGTGCACTCAAAGTTTTCTGGTGCACACAAGAACATTTCTGCTGTAGTCGCAAACCTTTCTTGTGCAAATGACATTCACAACGTTTCTAATGCACACCAGAAACATGTTATATTGATGTCCCTTTAGGGGCTCTAGTATGTGATTTCCAGGATAAGACAAAAGAAACATTCTGTGAATGGATGGCTGTCTTTTCACATTATTTTGCTGTGTTCACTGTGGTGTGGAGATGGTTTCGACATATGACTTTGACTGACATTGTGCTGGATTGGTTTATTGGATCAGTACATCTGCAGTGAAAAACTGACCTTCCTAAATTTAAATGTAATCTGCAAATGGCAGAATATGTGCACCCCAGACTTGATTGTTGATATATTTCTAACAGACTAACTTGGTGATTGTTTTGCCATGTATCTATGCAGAACCATTTCATTTGAGTATTTTTAGGCTACAGTCATTGTTTTACAGTTTTACAGTTACACTGTTTTTCAGTCATTAGGCTACATTGAAAATTGATCTGGGAGATTCTTGTTGCTTCCTCAGAAATTTTCTCTTTTTTTTAACTTCAGCATTCCTACAACAAAGATTCCTCTGGCTGATAGGTAGACAAAGGCCAGATATAGTTGAAGATAAAGATCTCTATGGCCATTATAGGAATAGAGATGGTGACATCAGCCATTTCTGAGACCCTTGACAAGTAACTAAATTGAAAAATACCATCAATCATACTCTGTCCTAATTACATGTCCTCTGTTTTGCAGGTGTTGTGCGACTGGTCAAGCCTCTTACAGGGCCAATGACTGTTATCTTAGAAGTAGCAATAGACCACTCCGTTGATGGAGTTCTCAGCTACAGGAACATTGTCCTCATACACATCTTTATTTCAGAGTTTTGGTTTTAACTGTCGATGATGTTCTTCACAAATCCATTTTGTAATAGACCTCATGGTTGAAACTTTTATTCTGCACCTTTCCAAAAATAGTTTTCTTTTCTTTTAATTTAGTCTCTGTACAGGATGTGTCAGCATTCATAAATGGTGGAATTCCCAATAATTTCATGTGCTGTCAACTGAACAAAATAATAAATTGCATTTCAATGGATAATAAACCTCCCTTTTAACATACTAACCATCTTATGAATTTTCTAAATATATTTTTGACCACTGTGACAATACAGTTCTGGAATTTTGAAGCTTAATGTGCACATGGCACACTGCACCGTACTCACTCCTCATTACAGGATCACTTTATTTATTAACCGTGCACCCAACCAAACCCAAAGGATACCTAATGGGGTACCAACCATAATTATAAGCTCTGGTTTTCACCATCTTCCTCTTGGACTAGAAGACATGCCAGAATAAATACAACATGCACCACAGATTGAAGAGCCAGGGAACTAAAATACTCGGTCTCTCAAGAGAATTCAAAGAGAATCTTTGGTTTTTGTTGCTGCAGCTGTAGCACTTGTCCCACAACTTGTTTGTAAAAACAAAAAAGAGCAGGAATGATTGATCTCAAGTCTTTTGAACACTTGATGCAAAAAAGATGCAAGATGTTTTAGCTCAGTATAAAGGGTAGCTAACATTACGTCATGGGCAGTTTAGTGAGCTGTGGAAAACTGATATACATGTCCAAGAACACCCTGGAGAGATGTAGGAATGCAACGAAGGACATTTTCAGGATTTACAGGACGTTTGAGTGCATTAGTCTATGACTCTACCTGCACACTCAAACATGTCCAAATCAAAGCATTCTTAAAGTTAATTGCATAGGCCTACTCTGGAATCTAGGTTAGCCTACTCATAGGCTTCAACATATTAAAAGTCACAACCCTAGCCTACTTTTTAAACATAGCTTACATTTGTGAAGTTGTTGAGTCAATCAAAACACTATATGCCTTATTATATTAATAGACATCTAGTTCAGCACCAAGCGCATAGTGAACACAGCTGGAAGGATTATTGGTGCTTCACTCCCCTCCCTGAAAGATATTTACACCACCCACCTCACCCGCAAGGCGACCACAATTGTGAGTGATGCAAGTCACCCCGCTCACAATTTGTTTGATCTACTGCCCTCTGGGAAGAGGTACAGAAGCCTGCGCTCCCGCACCACCAGACTCACCAACAGCTTCATACATCAGGCTGTTAGGATGCTGAACTCTCTCCCCCCTCCACCCTCAGCTACATAACATCCTGGACTTTGGACCCACAATGGCTGCCTTGCACTACTCCACTTGCACTACTCCACTTGTACACTTGCACACTTTGCACACTTTGCAACTTGTTGTTGTTGTCCTGTTGTCCTGAAAACACAACACTTCTGCTGCTCTTACATAACTTGCACCACTATGCCACTTGCTTACTTAGGTCAAACAGAACTACCTCAGCCATTTTATTGGCCTGACTTTGCACTATTATATTGACTGTCTATGCACAATTGCACAATTTCAACCCAAATTTGCTGCTCTTATTTCTTCATTGTACGTGCCTTCTTATTTACTTTTTATTGTTTACTTGAATATTATGTTTGTCTGTGGAATTAATTGGTAAAATATGTCTTGTCTTCACCGTGGGATAGTGAGAAACGTAATTTCGATCTCTTTGTATGTCTTGGCATGTGAAGAAATCGACAATAAAGCAGACTTTGACTTTGACTTTGACAAGAGGAAATTTCAGATCTGTTGACCTACCTACCAATAAACAAAAACATAATAGGCAGGCTGGCCTAGGGCCTAACAGGAGTGAACATATAAGCGTGTGGCCTAAAAAAATACAGATAAGAAGGCTATGTTGCACTACATCCACTAGGGGCACAAAACTATCCTCGTGCGCCCAGGATTTCAGCAACCAAGAACGGAAGCTAAACAACGACAAAGATGGCGCAGCCTTCAGACGTGATGACCAACCTCGTTGAGCTCATGAGAGATGCTATTACCGAAGAGTTCGGTGAAAAGCATTTGAATTCTTTAAAAAGTTTGACCACGGCCCTGCGTGTGCCGGACTTCAGGTATCAAATATTTATCACTTTGTCTAAACTACTAAGAAATTGTCTGTGTTTAAGGTTCGTTAGCAACAGTGATGCTACTGTGCCGTGACAGCTGACTAACGTTACCTACACCACTACATAGAAGGACAGTGAGGTATGCCGTTACTTTGCTGTTGGCTGTAATGTTCCCCTTTTTTAGGGATAGTGTTAAAGATGATGTCTTTAATGGACTCCAAATGGTGCTGGAAAAGTCATTCACTGAGATAAAGAGAGTGGTGGAAGAAACGGAAGAGAACTCATCAATTTGCCTTCAGATGGCTACAGAATGTTTCAGAAGTCTGAGAAATGCATGCATCCAGTGTCACCACAACCAATGTCGATTGAGGTGACTATTAATTCCCCAAACATCTTTCAACTTTTGAACCTAAATGTAACCGTACCAATGCCAAAAAGTCTGCTTTTTCTCTCACTGTTGAAAACTGTTTCTGTCCCTTATCCAAAGGGAACTGGGTTTCATTCAAACGACAGTTGGAATTCTCAGTGTATTGTACAAACGTCAGCATCGAGAATCAGACTACCTCTTCGATAGTAAGTTATGAATGTGTGTGTGTGTGTGTGTGTGTGTGTGTGTGTCTGTGTCTGTGTCTGTCTGCCTGTGTATAAGTGTGGTTATGCATGTGGTGTCTGTGATCTTGATATGTTGTTGATTTTAGACTTAGTGTGTACCTTTTCGTTGTAAAGAAGCAGCTCTTAAAAGGAAGGTATTGAATTACTGTACATTTGATACTGCTACTCTTTTTACCCTTTAGCTTTGCGCTGTGGGGTCCAATTTCTTGGTAATTTAGCAGTACAGAACCAGAACTGCAAAGATGACATTTGGGTGCATGGTTTTCCTCAACTCTTTTTGTAAGTGAATTTCCTCACATACATTATTTAATAATATTAATCTATACATACATACATACATACTACAGATTGATAGATAGATAGATAGATAGATGGATATTATTTGTTTATTTTCGTGTCATTATTTACAGTATTTCAAATAATTAGTCTGATTATCACAATGTAGGTCTATAAATTAAAATGTTGTCCAATCATTCTTGCTTGGCTGCAGGGGACTTTTGGACGTACAGGATGAGAAAGCCATTGCATATACCTGTATGGCTCTTCATACCTGCTTGAATGAGCATAAAGTGGAACAGTTAACAAAACAGCCCGACTGCTTTAAAGTTGCTCTGAAGGTCATGGAGCTCTGCAGGACCCAACCCGAGCTAGACTGGACGTATGTTACCTCCTGGGCAGCATGGCATTCTATCATTTTCATGTATCATCTTTATGCTTTTGTGGGTTTGTTTTCAGTTTGATTAATTAGTGTTAATTAAATGTTTGTGCAGGATTCTGATTGTTACGGAGCACTTCCTCAAGTCCCAAGTGCTCATTGCGAAGATGCATTCTGCTATGGGCCCGCAGGAATGGTAATTTAGGAAGGGGTGAGCTGTCACAGATGAGCTTGTGTCCAGCATACAGTGGACCATGTGAAATGTGTTTGCACTCCAGTAAATGTGAGTTTTCCCACTTGTCCAGGTTGACCCTGCTGGAGCTGATTTCAGCTCACCTGGGAGAGGGGGGGGAGGAGACTGAGCAGTGTGGAATCCTTCCAGCCACAGCAGAGTTTTTGGCCTCATGCTTCAAGGACAGTTGCAAAGCAGTTTTGTTACTCAACTCTGGTTCCTCTTCAGATGATGAGGTGATTATGTGTATCAGCAATGTATATTTTTCAATAGCAAAAAGTGAGTGACTATCAAGTAACAGTATGTGTTGCACTGGTGTCGGAGAGTTTCTTGGCCACAATGATAAGGGATTTAGAAATGACAGGGATTGATGGGATCAGGGGGTTGTGTTTTGTTTTTAATTCTTGTCAGAGCTGAAGGGTTAATTGAGAGTGAGTGTGATATGTTGAGTGAGTGTGTGAATAGGCTTATTGCCTATTTGATTACAGCCTAGGCAATGGGCAGTAGGATGTATAGGAACATTTTTGCAGTAGTGTTTGAACAAAAAGGACTAGAGAAATACATGGTTTACAGTTACTAGATAGGTCATGTTGAAGTTATTTCTTTTAAAAACCAGTACAATACTTAAGTTAACAGCCTACAACTTAAAGGAACACGCCAACATTTTGGGAAAGTAGCTGATTCCCTGTCTCTCCCAGAGTTAGATAAGATGATGCATAGCCTTCTCCTCTCTGTGTGTGCAGTACCTCAGTCTGAAGTGCCCACCTCTAGCATAGTTTCATTGGGGTGGGCAGTTTGAACAAGCCTATAGCACCCAAAAGTTACAAAAGAACTCCAACATTTTCTAAGCATATACAAACTTGGAAGTATGTTCTTATTCAGGAAAAGCACTGCTACTGAGTGGTTTGCACGCAGCACCTGAAAAGCTGCAATAGCAGTGCTTTGCCTAAATAAGAATGTAGTTCCATGCTTAGGAAATTGCTGTGTTGCTTTTTACATTGAAATGTATACACATAATTATACTAGTCACATAATGTAAATACAACAATGATTGAGGTCTTTTGTCACTTTTGGGAAATAGGCTAGTTGGAACTGCCCACCTGAGCTATGCTAAGCTATGCCAAGTCCTTTTAGGCAAGTCCCTCCACTCGGCGGGCATATTGCAATGCGTTTTGGGCACTCATCGGGCATCCATTTCGGCAGAAATGCGTGTGCGTAAGGCTTCACGACACCAATCTTGCTCCAGCGGCGAGATCACAACACATGATTGGCACGATGTCTTCACAACACACCATATTGGCTCAATGTATTCACAACACAGCACAAGATTGGCTCAATGTATTCACATGTCGACGTTTTGCCGCGGAATGGGTGTGATATGCGTAGACAACTGACATATTGGTGTTACAAACTAAGCCCATGCATTTCTATGGAGGATTTTTTGAGTGCTGTGTCTCCTCCTTAGAAAGTCTCTGGCTATGCTAACGGTGGGTGTGTCAGACTGAGTTACTGCACGCACAGAGAGAGAAGGGTACAGTATGTATCATATTATCTAACTCTAGGGGAGATTGTGAATAAGCTAATTTCCCAAAATGTTGCCGTGTTCCTTTAACATGGATAACATAAAACCACTCTGAGACAAGATCAATCTTATTAGTACGTAATAAGCTTCAAGAGGCCGTTGCTTACAGTGATTTTAGAGCTGCACACAAACAGAGAGCCTGTAACCCTCTTAGCTGTGCAGCTGGGATTGTTTATGTTTATTTTCACAGGCATGACTGTACAAATTGTTGTTCTTTTTCTTAAAGGAGGCTATTGTTGTGATCCGACTCCTGGATATTCTCTGTGAGATGACCTCAGACCTGAAAATGTTCATGTTTCTGCAGGATTATCCAGATCTTCTGGAAACTACCATTGGTATGTACAATGTAGTAGTATTGCACAAAAAATGTCCCTGTGAAATTCAGGACCTCTTGTTTTGTTAGGAGTTAAGGCACTCTGGAAGATGGGTAAATTCCCACATTTTTTTTCAGCATATGTGTAGTGGAACACAGTGGGTGGTTCCCTACCAGCATAATGTATGCAGTAGATTCTACCTGCCTTTTGAATGCCGTCTACTTGGCTCTCCCCTAAATAGCTGTGAATTAGTGAAGTGAAGCAGGGTTTGTGAAACCTAAACCTCTATCCCAGTCTTCTCATTTGTTTTCTTCATTGTTCAGAGATCCATTTGTCAGCACCCTTGCTCTTAGACCACATCTCAAGCAGGAAATCACTTGAGGCCTGCATGCTTGGCCCGAGATTAATGAATCTTTAGTGTCGTTGTGCCTCTCTGCCTCTAAACTCGCATGTGTGTTGGACTGACAAATGTGTTGTTTGTTCTTTTCTTCATGGCGTCCTTTATTTTTTTGCCAACCCCACAACCTGGTCAGTGCTTCTGAAAGAGGTGCATTTCCTCGGTAGGGAAGGCGGGAACGTGTTCAGCTCGGCTCAGAACTTCTCTCAGATGGGGACAGAGGGCGCCTCCTCTCACCCCGTTGTCAGCTTTAAGGCCCATCTGGTGCGGCTGATTGGAAACCTGTGTCACAGAAACATCGCTAATCAGAACAAGGTTTGCTCCTCATTTGGACTTTCAATAATCAGGTCGTTTTATTTCTGCTGTTACAAAATACACTAGGTTTTATTATATGTTTGTGTTTTGCTTGTTTTAATGCCAAGATGGAATTTATTGATGGGTGGAAATATCGTAATGCTCAAAGACACAGATTTTGCTGTTTGTTTTGCTCTGCTGACAGATAAAGAATCGGTGAAAACCCCTAAAAGCGGCCTATTATTAGCCTAGAGTGTAAAAGAATACCGACTGTAATCTGGGAACATACACCTATTTTGCAGTCATGAATGAAATTCATGGACAGATACCGTGCTTGAATTTCCCCTTGGGGATCAATAAAGTATCTATCTATCTATCTATCTATCTGTGTAGACGTCATGATGCAATACTACTTCTGCTGCACGCCGCTGCTTTATTCAGCATATGCTGATTAACATGTAAACTGGAATATTCCGTTCCTCTTACACATGGAAACATCTTATTCTGAATATTGCCATAACCAGAATATGGTGATTATGGTGAGCATGGAAACATAGTCAATGATTGTAAGTTGTACTCATCACTGTTAGGATGTGCAACCTATGCTTAACAAGAATGAAAGGTTCCATGTTGACTGAAGTAAAATGCAGGCAACCGTCGTAAAGAAAATGCCTCTGTGTTGAAGTATGGAAATAATTGCTTTTTATTACATGTATGTTGCTCTCTTTCAAATCCACACTTCTCCCTTGATAGTGCACAGTATATGTAATGAGTATATGTTACTGCCATGTGTTTGCCTTGGCCAATTAAGCATGTATAGCATATCATGTGTGGAACATTCTACAGTCACAGAGCGGAGTTGAGCAAAGGACAGGCCAGCCTATTGGTTTGCCTTTTGGCCTTTTGACTGCTTTACTCATCACTTTCCCCTGCCTAGAATGCTCTCTCTCCCTGATTCAGGTCCAGAGGCAGAGCTTGTGTATAATTTAATGTATAGAATTAGGGATGTGACGGAGACCAGTGCAACCCATCATGACGGATGTAACCACATATGTGTTTTCTTTTATGGAAATTATTTTTTACTCCCTCAGACTTGGAGGACAAAAGGCTGCTCCTGACTGCCCTTGAATTGTGCAACATTGGTGTCTGTTGCTCATTTTCTTCATTTTGCCCTTTTTTCTCTGTTTGTTTCTCTCTCCCCCGAAAGTGATTGTTATTGAATTTGAACAGAAGTGCTAACCTTATTCCCCCCCCCTTTCTTCTCTCATTCTCAGGTCAGAGATTTAGATGGCGTAGCACTTATTCTTG
Organism: Alosa pseudoharengus; assembly: GCF_046254945.1. Lineage (NCBI taxonomy): Eukaryota > Metazoa > Chordata > Actinopteri > Clupeiformes > Clupeidae > Alosa > Alosa pseudoharengus. Next base: position 4,366,735 of record NW_027468664.1, on the reverse strand, counting down.
ACAACTGCAGCCTTGATAGCAACAATCCCTGTATCCTTGTTGTAAGCCCGAGCTGGTTTGTGGCGGTATAGTGTGGGCGATCTTTGGTCTGAATTAAATGGGCCGTTATTTTACCACAAGAAAATGTTAACAAGATGTTACCTTCTGAAAATGTCCAACTATCGTTTCTTCTCCTATATACTGTAGTACAGTGTGCATGATGATAATCATTGTCGTTGTCTTTGTTGTCAGTGCAGTGAGTTTAGGCACTGACGCAGCAACTGTTCTAGGCACTCACTGTTCTTTTTTAGAACACTGTAGCTTTGTGTTAGAGGAGAGGGGTACTCGGCAAGCTTCTCTTTTCACTGAGGGATGAGCCATTAATGTGAGTGTGTGACTCCCAGTCCCATCCCTCTGACACAGCTTCCTGATGTTTCTGTCTTGTGTAGCCAGCCGGTTGACTCAGGTGGGTCATGTGCTCACAGCGCTGATGCCCTGGCTGAAGTTCAGGGGGTTGTATACATTGAAAAAGGAAGGCCTTCTAAAGCATGAAATCATGCTTTATTTATTGTTTTTCTGAAATTGTCTATAGATATAGACTTTTCTTGTTATAGTTGCTGTCAGATCAAATATTGACCTTTGCAATGTTAGACATGAAAAATACTTCAACATACTACATACATACATACATTGTTAAGCACAATCCAAAAATGTTATGAATACTCGTTTCCGATACATTTTCCTTCACCATTTGTTCTTCAGTCATAAGCCAGTGGGCTGTATTTGCTATTCGGAACATTCTGGAGAACAATGTGGAGAACCAGGAAGTGCTTCAGACTCTGAAGAGGCAGGGTGTGGCAGATGACTCCGCCCTGAGAGAGATGGGTTTCCGGGTAGAGGACAGGGATGGCAGTCTGCTTCTCCGACCTCTCAAGAAGGACCCTTAATCCGCCTGAAGAGCAGAGCTGACATGCCTGAGCCGTCATAACATCAGGAAGCTCAGGTGCTCCCTTCCCCCTTCATCCACTAATTGATCCAGTGTAAGACCTCTGGACAATGTTGCCTTGGCTGGGCACAAGACATGAATGTCTTGGGTCATTTGAGGGGTTCGGGATTCCAGTAGGACACTGTTCACAGGAGGGAAACTGACATCAGTTGCTTACGTTTTTTGTTAATTATTTTCTGAATTGATAATTGGCAGTGGAGACTCAGGCTTACACACCGATGTGCACTTAGTCATCTGCATTTTATGTCCTGCACAAACAGTGGTCATAGGTCTTAAAAGTTCATGGGGATCAAAGTAACTGCTCTTTCCTGAGTTAAGTGTTGCTTTGAGATGATCAGTTGTGGCTGTTTATTTCCCAGATGAGCAATCTTAACACTATCTCTCTTTCAGATAAATAATGTGAAACTATCTTCAGTAAACAAACTTCAAACATAAAATCGGAGTTGATCTTAATACAAGAAATAAAGGGGCCTCTGTGTCTAAATCTGCATTAACTTAAAGTCAAGCCAGAGTACAGTCTCTAGTGGTTCCACTTTTATTGTCTCCAATTGAGTCCTACCCAAGGACTGTAAGTCTCTGCGCAGGCATAAATCAGTCTGTTCTCATTTCACTGGGTGTCATATGGCATATGCCTTCTGACTCTTGCCTCGAACTGGAACAACAGAGCCGTCGTTCGCAGTGAATCGGACCAGAAGTATGAGCTGGCAGAATGACCCCCCTTGCCCCATGGATAAGCTGAGTTGTCCTGACACCACTACAATGCCCTGCTTTACAGACCCATCCTCTGCCTCAAGCCCCCCTGTTTTCTCTGCCTCATATTTTTTAATGACAAAATGTTTGTGTGAAACAATCGGGTTTACTTTCCCCAATCCAGCGTATAGTGACGGGAGCTTATGCGCTTCCGGTCCCCAGGATTTCAGACGGCTAACAAAACACATCTTTACTTCTGCTCTGCTGGCTGCCTGCAATGCTTTTCACACACAGGAAAACCAGCGCGAGTGCTGGCTGGCTGACTGAGGTGGAGTCAGTGGCTTTTCAAACTTTTACTGTGCATAACAGCAGACAGAGTGACTCGAGTGTCATTATTATTATTATTATTATTATTATTATTATTATTATTGTTATTGTAATTATTTACTACAAAACTCATGGCATCCAAACTGCAAAGATGGGAGTGTGAAACGATATGATTTTTAAAATAACGGTCAGAAGGATCTCTTTGCTTCGCACAATAAAAAACTGAAACCCTTTCAATATTTTATTGTCTGATCATGTACTTTGTACAGTACATAAACAATGTTCACCTAGTCAGCAGCAAATCTCTTAGTAGTTACTGACTTTGTCTTTGACATTTTTGCCAATCGGTTTTGTGAAGACAGAAGTATACTGGACTGATGCAATTAACATTACAACCAGGCTACAAAAAGCAGGAAAAATCATTTTGAGGAGTTTGAAACAGAAGAATCTGGGATACAAAACAATGTTTACATACTTTTTGTATGGGACAGATATTCAATAGTAACATACTATGAAATTAGTAGAACAATGAGGATAAGGAAAATAGTAATAATGCATGACAAAAGTGCCATATCTTATACATATAAAAATATACTTTTAAATTTGTCATAGTTTTATATTCATATAAAACTCATATAAACAATTCTGAATAAAAATGATGCCCAAAATAGCTTGATGACCTTTAACCTTGTTAGACCCCAGCTGTATGGTTAGGCAAATTCCATCAGCTCAGGCAGAAGTGAACTCCCCTGGAAAGACCTTTTACAAGCAGGTCCAGTGAAGTGGAATTCCATGTCTCTGGCACTCGTGGGAATGTTCTGTGTATGCTAACATTGCATGTCCATCCAGTTCATTGTGGCCTCACAGAGACAAAAGTAAGCTCCATAGGTCATGACCAAAGAGCACCAACTTGCTGAAAATATCACTTAAATAAATCATGAAGCTATTGGTTCTGATGTCTTAACATCTTGGGATATGGTCTAAATGGCGTAGGCCGAAGTTGTAAGTTTGTCTGTATGCGGTATATGTGAGTTATCAGTTGAAAAACAGTTGGACTGTTAACAAAAATTTGTCATTATTTGGTATTGACTAATATTGTCAGCTGAGTAGCAGTGAAATCAGTTTTCAGAGGTCAAACCTAAAATAACCAGTTCAGTGCCTAATGTCCAGAACCTATGCATGAAGGGAAAGATTCTAGCTATGACATAAATCATCTTCAGTGTTCAAACAGATACAGTGCCTTGACCACTGCAATATATTGCCATTTCTCAGTCAGCAGCTCTTAACTGCCTTCTCGGAGTCCATCTATTTGCAAATGGCATGCACCATTGCCACAGCTCCAAACAGGCATTCCAGTTTGAAGGGGTTCTTCTACACTGTTGATTTGTCCCATAATTGGAATCGTTTCTCTCAGGGAGTAACATCCACATTGCAGGAGATTTTGGTCTGTCTTGTCTTTCTTTGTTATATGTTTCACAACATATTTTTCCATTGGTGGCCTTAATTGTAGTTCAGATTACAGACAGTTTATTTGAAGGAACCAATTATCTAAACCCATGCTGTCTTTTCCCCTAAAAGAGTATCTTATGTGCAAAATGAAGCCATAAAAGAAGTTGTCTCTCCTTTTTACTTCCTCCACTACTTTCCTTTTCATCCTCATCCTCAGCTTTGGTGGCTCATGGATTGGCCTTCTGCCCACTCTTCCTTATTTGCAGGTAAACACCTCAGTTCGCTCACTGCAAGTGTTGCACTTGACGAAGCAGCACCACTGGAATTTGCAGTTGCATTGCCACACGCGGGTGTACTGGTGGGTGTTGTGGCCTCGGCCACAGCACATGAGGTTACAGCCATCCGTGTGAGGGGAGGTGTGGTTGCAGAGACGCCCCCGCGTCCCCGTGCTGCCCGTGCTCGCGTCCTCCTCGCAGTAGTTGGGCGAGCGCTCAAGGTACACCAGGTCCGCCGCGGTGGGTTTCTGGTAGCCGCGGCCCTGTTTGAGGCGCAGGAAGGAGGGCTGGCGTAGGCGCGTGGCCCGGACCGCCTCCACTTGCACCGCTGTGCTGTACCGCTCCTTCAGCACGTAACCAATCTCGCGGAACTTGGGCAGCGTCGTCCAGCATGTCTTGGTGGTGCAGGAGCCCGAGACTCCATGACATTTGCACTCCAGCTTCATGCGTTCCTCCAGAACCTGAGGACACATGGGTGTGGTGAATGGAGACATCAGTCACAACATTTGAGTCTACAAGAATTCCTTATTATTTTTCCTTATCATAGATTTAATCAGGACAAGCCACCTGGGCCTCATCTATAGGAGTATTAGCATGTGACTGTTTTTAACATTAACATTTTGGTGTTACCTCAAAATGTACAAAAGCTCTTTTGGAATATCTGAGGACTTGCAAAGATGTGCCAGCTATATGTCAAATCCAAGGGGAAAAAATAAGTTACAGCCAGAAGCACTCTGTAATTTTCTCTACCTTCCTCAAGGCCACATCAATGAGGAGAAAAATGTTTCAAATAACCATCCATGGATACAGTTACATTGGAGTTAAATATGGATATCTGTTGCTTTTTGATGTGTTACAGATACATTTTACAGACAGATGATCATTTAACTGTTTCCTAGCTGGAAATTTGTGACTCTTCCAAAGAGATGAAATCCTATTGATCCTGACAAATGGATGGTGCTGCTCAACAGTGGCAGTGGTTTCTTTGAAGCCATCATTGAAGAACCACATCATTTCCTTTTTGTGTTTTCCACCTCATGCAAGTTTACCACATTTTTCATAATTAACTGTGTTTTTGTTTTAGATGGACCTTAAAGGAATTATCCGGAGTAAAATGCACTTTAGATTGATGTACGGATGATTGGGGGTACATACGTTGAGTTGACATCAAAATCATGTCATTCGGATGTGTTTTGAGAAAGTTCGATTGTACCGTTTTCAGTCAAAACTCGTAGCCTGGAAGTGAGCAGGGCATATAAATTTCGCCGCTACAAAAACGCTATTTTCAGGGGAAAGTCCGTAGGAGTCGATTGCTGAGTGTGTTGTAACACGCTCTGGAAATTCACAATTTCGTCGCCGTTTTTAAAAAAAAAAAAAACATAGTCCAGTATTTCTTTCGAAATTGAAATGAAGTTGTATGGACTGGACTATGTTTTTTTTTTTTTTTTTAAAACGGCGACGAAATTGTGTCCAGAGCGTGTTACAACACACTCAGCAATCGTCTCCTACGGACTTTCCCCTGAAGATGGCAGCAAAGATGGCAACATTTCCGGAAAGGTACTGGCTTGATGAAATTCATTCTGGACTCTATCCGACCACATAAAGACCTCGAGATACTTCGGTTTGGCTTTAGGGACCCTCTACTCACTACCACGTAAGTGTTATGTTGTTTGGAACTGTAGAAGAGGTATAAAAATAGCGTTTTGTAGCGGCGAAATTGATATGCCCTGCTCACTTCCAGGCTACGAGTTTTGACTGAAAACGGTACAATCGAACTTTATCAAAACACATCCGAATGACATGATTTTGATGTCAACTCAACGTATGTACCCCCAATCAACCGTAAATCGATCTAAAGTGCATTTTACTCCGGATAATTCCTTTAAGGCTTGAAGTGGTGTCTTGTATCCAAACTTAGTGCTCTCTAAATTGATGTACAGATGTCAGGGTTATGGCAGCCTTCCATTTGGCGGCTTCCAGCCTGGGTCTGCATTCCTGTGATGAAACCTTCAGCTTCAACTATTACAATCTTGCTTAATGGACCAAATTTTAAACAGACACACATTTTGTGTTTCTCCTAGTGTTTTCTGCATTTGCTGACTTACCTTCCGCCCTGCCTCATTGTTGTGAAGATTCATCAGCCTTCGTGCATTTTTTTTAATCTCCCGAGCGTCCACAAATCTGCGGGAGAACTCCACACCGTACTTGACATCGGCCGAGCAGCCACCCCACTTCCAGCCCTCCTCTTGGTCGTGGTAGCCCTGTTTCTCACGGTCGCAGCCACAGTGGCTGAGGTTTCCCTGACTACAGGCCGCAGTCACGGCGTGAGCCACTCCCGCGGCAGTGATGGCGTATGTGAACGCAGCCTCCTTACTGCCTGGGAACGACAGGATGGGAGCATTTGAGACTGCTACAGAGATTGTTTTTTTCCACTTCAAATACAGAATATTGCTCACTGGTTCATGTTCATGGCAGTATTTACTGAATGTCTTGAGGAACTCTAAGCAATGTAGCTGTATGGAATTTAGAGATACATTTTAGGGCTCTGTCACACAGAAAAGGTTGCTGGTTGTCATTGAAAAATGGCCTGGTGTCGCATGTTTGGTAGCTCTCAAATATTACCACCCGCCATTCTCGGATACCAGTTAGGACAAAAAAGTGACACCTGCTGGTTGGCCTGATGGACATTTAGTGAATATTTCCCATGCAGCTGGAAGTAAAAATATTATGCATGACAGTTATGGTTTGGCACAATGTGCAATTCAGCAATGGTCAAAGTGATCCTTTTACAATGGGATTGTGTTGTCTCGTTTCTGGGGGGACTTCACTTTTCTAAGCAACATTCCATTCAAAATGGTGATGCCTTGCTGACCAAGGCCTCTTTTTATATTGTGGTTTTTATGTTAACAGTATATGACTGTCTGAAATGCAGTTTTCCAACCAGGGAAACTGGCTGATAAGCAACGTTGTTGTCATACCATTTAAACCAAAATCATAGGTATTATGACAGAAACTATTAAGCAGCCACAAAGGCATTGCTATTATGACAACCATTATTACAACTGACCATAAAAGACAAAGCTTTTCTTCTTTACAAGGGTCATTGTTTTTAAGTTTAACACAGTTCATACTTTTACTGCTAGATGGCACATCCCACCCAAACAGGCCACTATGGCTTGCGTCTTTAGTGTTCTCCATTGTTCATCTGTCCCAAATGTCCTCCGCATATCTTGGACCACATTAGTCTTCCACATGATGAAGACCACACCAAACATTCTGCCTTTCACTTCATCCTTATCATATAAAATCACCCGTTTAAAGAGCAGTTTAACTCTTCCGTTTAGGATGGCCAATAGGGCTGTCTCACTTTCCAATAAACACATTCGTACTTACTGCACTGTGAAGAAATAAATATCCAATGTCCGGTGTTTTCTGTGAGGCTTATTTACCCTCAATCAAAATATGTTGGCCTGGACATTTCTGAACAGCCCAACTGTTAATGCATGGCGTCGCGGGATGGCAGGCGTAATTGCATGGCAGTCTTCCAAATGGACAGACCTCAGCTTCTCAGCTTCATGCGAGACAGAGACATACTGTCAGCTTTGTGGTTCCTTGACCTCAAATTCTGAACAAAATATGGCGCTTTCTTGCTGGTTATGAAGTTGCGTATTGCATTGTCCTAGCTGTGTTATATTGACTGACTAGCATTATGTGGACCGCTGCACGGTTCCAAAAATCATTTTATGTTATTACAGCATTATGATTAGTAGCCTGCTGTGCTCTGGTCTTTTTCAAACTTTTATGGCAGGCTGTCAGCCCAAGTTGTCATATACTGTAGTTAAACTTAACTCAATATGTGTAGAGTCGTATTCCCTGGCATTTGATCAAAGCTACAAAGTCAACTTCTCTGCTATAATTTCATATGTTGTCAGGTAGCTGTCTAAACTAACTGTAGATTGATAGGAAAAGGGGTACATGAGGAAATTATTGTACAACTACATTAGAATTCTGTGAGCGTCTGATTGTGGTCTGCATGTAATCTGCCATGTGAATGAGCAGTGTCTATGGGAGATAAAGCTTAGGATCTGATGAAACTGTATGAGCGGGCATGTCATATTATTCCTAACAAAAGAAGTATTATCATCAGACACTGGCCAGACTGCACCTCAAACAAATGATTGTTACCACAGTTATTTCGGATAAAACACATTTCCAAACCACTCTGACCGCAACAAAAGGTTTCAAACTGAGAGGCAATGCCTGCAAGAGCATTGTATTTTAAGACCACATGGCTGTGAGAAATAAATGTGCAGAAAGTCGACTCAAAGCAGGATTCTCTGTGCTGTTCTCTTCAGATTATTTCCACTGCCATTGATTCAGTTTACATTTCACAAACTCATTGATTCAGTATACATTTCACAAACTCTAGCACCTTTCTTTACACATGCAACATGCAGATTCCTGTAGAGTATTTTATCCTCAAGACAGGTTCATCACACCATTTTCCCAAAGCAACATGACAATGTCGTGAGATAATGCTCGCTACCAATAAAGCCCTGAGTACCCGACATGGCCAGCAGACTGACCTACTCTCAGCTCTTGACCGAACACGGTCCTCTCTCCAAGGGCAGAGCAGTTCCAGCGCCCGTAGCGGAATTGGTATTGGCACTCGTTGATTCCCAGCTGGGCCCCCTCGCCAATGACAATGATGGCATCGGGGCGGCCCTGGCAGATAGCTCTCTGACGGGGGGCTAGGCCAGGGATCTTATTGCAGATGATGTTAGCACCCAGAGCAACCACTGAGGAAAGGGCCCTTTGGAGATAAGACATTTAAAAATGCGTTAGTCAGAAAAGCAGAAAGACAAATTGACCAGTCCTTACTATGTTAAGGTTGAGTGTCTGTTCATCATCAAGGGCTGTTTGTTGGTATTTTGTGGTTTAAAGCAATGTTGAATAACACAAAAAATGTCATGGAAACATTATTACAGGAAGAGAATGTGATGCAATATATTTCAGCATAACACGAACACATTTGTCTTGCCTGGTAAATAGGATCCATAAAGGCACCCACATGGAGGCAAGGAATGGAATTTGTGAGCAGAAAAATAAGCAGTCCAAACAAATTAGCCTACTAAAGTGTGCTGGTTCACAGACATAAACAACATGCAATGAATTGTCAGAATATGCCATGCAGTAAGAATGTAAGCATACAAACAAACAGACTATTCCAGCAATTCACACTGGATCATTTCTAGCTTTGTTTGCAATGTTTTAAAATTCTTCATCAGTGTTAAACTGAAAATGAGAGAAAGTTGTGATCATTTCCAGAGATAACAGCAGCGTGGTAATGCTCTGAAAAGGTTACTTAAGGACTGACATGTCCATTTGTATCCTTCATGATGTAACCTAAAACCATATTCCAGGTATCTTTAGTTTTCCACAGAGTCATGGCCTACTGTCATTAAGCGAATTAATCACGACCCGCAGCAGTTTATCGCACTTTCAATAGGCTTTGTTAGACACTGTGGTGGCCAAGACAGAATATTAAGCAGTAGCTTATGCAAACTATGCTCTCCCAAGAACGAACGAATAATGAAATCCCCAACTTTAACTGCAGCTTTCCAGATTCTGTGTCGACATAAATAATAGATATGCCCTTGCCCAGAAAGAACGCACAGGGTTCTCCATACATTAGAATACCAATAGTGAACTATCTCAACGATTAAACTTGCATGAGGAGCTATTGGGTTATTAAAATAGAGCCATGAGTTCTGACTACTGTTAGCAGGCCACGCAGTACAGCGCTCCTTCTATTCCAGATGCGGTCTTTTGAGTCATAACCACAGAAAACAGCGCGTGAGAACATGGAGTATTGCGTAAAACACTTCTGAGTGGGTTTGGCTTTCTGGGAACAAGATTTCACTTATTTGATAGATCTAGTTATCATAGGCTACATGTTATGGTTGCAGAATACCTACAACCTACAACTGTTAAAACAACCACCACATTTAAAATAACAACTACATAACTAGTTTAGTGATTATACCTTACTCAACAATATCTTAAACCAAGAGTCAGGGCTTCAGGTTGTAACAGACAGTACACAGCATAGTCTGCTAAACATTGGATGCGCCCAACTATCAGTATAGCCACAGGTAAATTTTGCGTTACAGGTGCTTCAGATATGTCACCAAGATGCCAACTCACAGCATCTACGCACAGCGTACCCACCTGCTGCGCGTAATGGACAAACTCAAAGCAGTTAACTCTGTAAAAGATTCACTAGTTACTTAATATTCAGATTCTCCGTAGTCAAAAAGCGAAGTATAAAGTAAGTTTTGCCAACCTACAGGTAGCTACCGCTGGAGAGGATGAGGAAGATCTGTGGGTAGTAGACTGACAGCAGAGCATTGCGTGATGAGATGATGAGCATGGTGACATTGAACAAGCGGATACGGTATTTTCTGTTTGAAAATAAAAAAGCGCTAGTGCGACTGTAATTCCCGAATTAAGGATGTAAAATAAAGCGGAGTATCCTTGCTCCTTTGTGGCCGTTTCTGCGATAGTCGGAGGAGCTTTGGTGCTATGCAGCTCCAAGCTCCCCGGACCATGCGCTAGCTGCGGGTGCAGAGACAGGATCCGTCATCTCATAGTAATAGGGGTTGTTTTAGACTGAGGACCTCGGTCCCAACGCATAGTGAATTCAAAGATGTAGGATATCACGGATGTGCCCATCTTGTCTCTCTGTTCTGCCATTGGCAGAGGGGGGTATGCAGTCCGCCCACCTTTGTGGTGCACTGTATCCAGATAGCACGAAAAGTCGCTCGCCGTTTAATCACATTGAGAATTTGATTAAATAAAAATATCTCCAGTTTTGCATGGGATAGCCTACTACACTTTTGCACGAGGTGTTGTGTATGTGATGCATTTGTATTTTAACCTTTTAGTATTGGAAAACACATGTCTGTACATAAGACTCCTGCTAGACTTTAATTGAATGAATGCAACAGTTGGCATTGATATGTTAACAGTGAGAACAAGTCGACCACGACAAACACTGAATGGTGGTCTCGAAATGGACGCGTTGCAATCCTAAAAGTAAATGATGCACGCTGTGTCTTTCATCGCTTTGCTAGTTGGGACAGGTGTCGGGTTCAGTTCCGCAAAGTGCGAGGTCGGGAAGATGTAGGGATGTCTGTGTACTGGATGAAGAAAGATCTAATGCTTAACCGACGCGAACCCATGCGGAATAAATTAAAAGTCATGTTCCAAAGTTGATGAAGAAACGTTCATTTCTATTAAGACTCACCTGTTAAAATGTGTAATTATTTTATCTAGTCTATAGAACTGATGCCATTTGTGGCATCTGATTCCTTTTCATCTTCTTCTCACTGTGTTTTTTCTCTAATTCACAAGCGCTGTTTGAATCTCTTTGACAGTTTGCATTATATTCTACCTCAACTAGTGTGTAAAGGGTAGAAGGGCTCCCCCCTTTGGCGATTCATGGAAATGCGATCAGGAGAGCGAAATCAGACAATCCAAAACATCATTGGGCCCTGTCTTGGCGATCAGAAACGGATGGTCAGAGGCGCAAAGTTTAAGGGCATGTCGTGATTTTGTGATCCAATGGCGGCCACATTATTCAAAAGGGTTTGTTCTTCTGTTTCTTAATCAGTCATGGCAGTGTTTTTTTAAACCAATGAGAGTGACATTCGCATTAACAGCGAGCAGCGCAACTTCAAACAGCGCATAGGTATTTTGACAGTCAGCGGAGCATTTGAAGGAATCTGTTTGCATGCGAGAGGTCCATGTATGGAACAGAGGTATTCCACTAGACCTTGCTTTGCTAAAACATGTTTATGACTACCAGAGTATAGCCTATGCATCACACTCCCTATTATTTGAACTCATAGGTAAAGTGAAATTAACTTAGCTGTGGACTCATAGTCAATGACAAAACAGTTCAGTTAATTACTTTCACTATGGACTGACAAGGGGTTACCATCGAAAACATAGCCTGAAAAAAGCAACACTTTCCCAATAATGTCCGAATGACTGAATAAAAATCTTACATCCCACCTACATCTTCAGCAGTGTTTTTTCTTGGTCAGTGGCATAATGATTTTTAGGGGGTGTAGCGATTTTTGGATCATGCACCAGACCACACCTTATGTCGTTAATTACCGCACAGCTGGGCGCAAGGTTAAATAAGAGTGGAGTGCATGGCGAAAATGTCATCCCTTTGTTGAGTGTAAGATAAGAATAAGCCTTGTGTTGCACTTTCCGCATGGTGTAAGATGGGGCCCATTAAATGCAATGTATTTGACTTAAATCACAGTTAACTTTGCAAAACCTTTGTAAACCTTATTTCTTTACAAGATGTACCTCTCCTTTCTAAAGTTGTTGAAGGACCAATAACAGAAAAAAAGAGAATAATTCAGCATGCACAAGGATCCAAAAAATGACCCTGTAAACCACTTTGCCACCCCAGAGTGTTCAGGACCACCTGCACAGGTCAGTAGGTTACCATAAAAACTCAAAGGATGGTAGGCCTACTGCAATATCCCTAGCTGAAAAAGACACAGAAAAGGAAGGCCCAGATAATTCATATTTCAGGATATTAATAGAACAAATATGGGGTAGAAACCTATTTGGTTAATATTATGGTTTAACCAAAGCATTATCTCACATTATTTTTTTTAGATTAGATTGTGCAGAGTACAAGTACAGCGACAACGAAATGCGGTTTGCATCTAACCCGAAGTGCAAAAAGCAGAAAAGTACAGCGTAATAGACACAGTAGGTGGTGCTGTATAAACAGTATAGTGCAGTGTAGACAGTAGTATACAGTTAAGAAAGGGGTGTGGTTTACAGTAATATAAATTAAATATAAATATGTGCAGTGTATTAGCAGTAACATTATAAGAGCAGAATATTGATATGCAGTATGAACAATGTATGGACATGTACGGATGTCCAGTGTAGTAACAGTAACATTATAAGAGCAGAATATTGATATGCAGTATGAGCAATGTATGGACATGTACGGATGTCCAGTGTAGTAACAGTAACATTATAAGAGTAAAACAAATTCTCTACATTCTGCAGATGTAAAGCCACATTGTTCAATATTCTGATGAAAAAGCTCTGGTCACAAATGTTTGAACACTTCTTACTTGTAGGATATCTGAAAGATGTTTCTGATGGACCAGTCCTCCCAAGTGCTTTTTATTATTATTTCAGGGGACCTAGGGTATACCAAATTGTATCTACATTTTTGTCTAAATTTGGAATGGAAATATCTCAGCTGGTCTTAGTCATACTGGCAACACAGACTCAATATAACTTTACTGCTGTCAGATGTAACTAGCAGTTTATAAATGTATAACAGAACACCCCTGTGTAATATCACTTAAATGTCAAATGATTAATCTTGTCTCATCTTACAGGAAGTGTTACTTTCAAGTTGGACAGTATGGGTATTTGGCTCTTAGGTCAAATAAAAACTAACACTCTATATTTAAAATAGTGGACTCACACTAGGGACTGAATGCAAAGAAAGTATGTAGACCTTTCCTTCCATCCATTAGCCCTTGGCTCGAAGGAGGAGCATGCCATTGATTACTTTTGTCCTCCAATCAGATTTTTCCCATAGGTCCAGAGGTTCTTACCGGTATGTTCAGGGGTAATTTTATAACCATGTTTATGCAATGAGCAATTGGAAATCACAAGTGTACTCAATTTTGGTTTCAGTGATTATGGGTTTTCTAAGTTGTGTCAGTGAGTGTGCTTGTATTTACATAGTTGCTTTGAGTCTGTGTTTCTCAAAATCTTGAAACCTTTTAAGCAATGATACAGAAAAAAAGAACACTGTAATTTATGTCTGTGGCATTCATGCCAGGCCATATAAACCATGAATCTGCTTTTGAAAAATATAGTTTGCCTTAGGAAATGTGTAAACAAATGTCTAAACTAATCAAAACATTAGGGGAGATACTTAGTTGCAGCAATGTCTCTATTTACATTTATTTCTCAGACAGAAAAGAGTCAAAAATGTCAGTCTTGATTATTTCTACAAACTCGGTTTATGAGGACTCTTATCCATAACAGAGATCATTGTTTCCTCGTAGGATTAGAAGCCATTACAATGTGTATATGACATGCAGTGATTAATGTGACCTTTTTCTGTTTTCAGCCCTGTCTCACATTAACATGCAACGCATATTCTCCAAAGGTTGTAATTAGACTACATATTGAGATTTTCTATATTACTGATGTAATGATGGTCATGAATAAGACAAATATGCAATTAATTCTCCTCATTGTAGTATTTGAGGAGCAACCATATGAGGTCTACCAGTTAAGACTGTCCTGTGCAAATAAATCTTAAGTGGAGGGAGACAGTGTAAAACATGTCATTGCAATGGACTGAAGATTCTTAGGATACCTTTACTGAATCAAACGTATATTTGAATAGAAATTCACAGCACTTCCACATGTATTATACCTGCCAAACATTGTGGATAAGGGATTTAAATGTAAGATCCTTTTACAGCTTACATTAGCACTGTTAAATAGAGCAGTCCTCAGAAGCACCACAGGGGGACTCTGCATATCATATTATTACTATTCCAAGGGCTCTCTACTGCCCCACCACTCTAAAACTAAGATCACATCGCCTGTTCTGGACACCACCATCTTGTTTCCCACCTTATTGATTGATAAACAGTCCTCTTTCCACCTCCATGACAAGACTAAAAATAAATGAATACTGTTAATGTTACATAAGGTTGCGGAGATTGCTTGGACCATTTACAAACCAGTCTGCAACCAGAAAATGCTTTAATTTAAATATAAAATAAAAGTGTGCCTGGTGCTCTGAGAGAGAGATTATTATATCTGTCAGTCAGTGTTGAAGAAGAACTTACCACTGTTAGCCATGCTCATTTAAACATTACCTTTCCATATTAGATCCAATACTGTATAATCATAATCTACATAATAATTGATGTAGGTTTGCTCTCTGTCCAATGTATCAGAGCTGAAACGAGGTTGTTGCATTCTTTATTGTTGTATGCTCTTATTGTTGTATGCATGTTGATCCAGTAAGGCAATTTGATAATACCGGTACCCCTTTCTAGCGCCAGGGCACAGCTAGAGTAAAGTGGCTAGACTAGTAATATGAGCATACTTGGAGTGCAGGAGCTGGAGGAGCAGGCAGAGATAAGAGAGAGGGAAGAATGAAGGGAGAGAGGGAGGAATGAAGGGAGAGAGGAGCTTGTCATTATGTGGCCCATGTGACGGATGCCCTGTGGGGACAGCAGATGTTCAATGATGTCATGCAGTGGGGGGGGGGGGGGGGGCACGGAAAGGGAGGAGACTTCACTTTATCCTAGAAGGAGACCGAGGACCGGGGAGTTCCCACTGGCCCAGGCTTCTGCCACAGTCCCATGGCTCACATCCATACACATTTACTGCACTTTTTTTGTTTTCAGAGTGCTGAATTTGGGTTGATTTGTGCTGGATTTACATGAATTCATTTCTTTTTTTACAATCTAATTTATTTTCTAGTATTTTGTTCCTCATCTGGATGCTAGTTTTGTGAGTCTGTGGTAAAAAATAATCCTGGATAAACCTGCTCAATTTTGCAGCAGCATTAGCCTTCTATGTCTGATGCTATCTCACAAGACTGCTTTGGTGTCACTTTGGTTAATATCTCATGATAGGGATGAGGGTCTGCAGTCACCTGACAGCTTTGGTTTTGGCAATGAGATCTGTTCAACAGATAGAATTAGAAAAGCCAGTTGGCCAACATTGGCACATTACATTCATTTTGTATCTGTGAGATTGGTATGTTTTTGCCTTTTATACTTTGACTGATGATGGCTTAAATCACAAACCACCTGCAAATGAAACGACTAACTTCAGATTTTTTTTCTGGATTGTCCTTTCATTGGTGTCACAGCTTTCTGAATTTCTGAAAACAAATATTCAGCAAGTGTGCTAGCTGTAGTTGGAGATGTGATGGTGTCCTCACAGATCCAGCTCTGTAGGCTTTTTGGTCTGGGTTTACCAAGTACCACTGGTGTGATGTTGCACAAGAAGGCACTTTTTTCCTTACACAATAGCCGAACAGGCTGAAGAGGTCATGATTTGATTGTGAGGTTGCAATGTTAAACTTTTGCCTCGGTCCCCTGACTATCAGTGGTATAAGAAGTCAATTGTTCTTGGGTATGCTGTGACAATGGCTGTTTGTGATCATGCAGGGCTTGAGAGGGCCGGCAGCACATACAGTAATTGTGCTGTTCGCTGCCAGGGACCGGCTCTCCAAGGGGTCACCGCAAGGGCAAAGTGCTCTCAGTCACGCCATAAATGCCCTGGTCCAGGGCACCACCGCTGATTATGCCTTTAAGATAAACCGCGCTGTCCCCTTTCTAAACACCTTGTTTTATAATCACCAGAGAAGATTGTGATTCCAAACAATGTCAAAAACTTAGTCAAAGTCCGGTGCCATTTCTATTGATTTTTTTTTGGTTGGAGTTTTTGTCAAAAGATTCAGTCATAGTTTAAAATCAGAAATCGTGTGAACTCATTGCCCTGTGTTATTTGAAGTGAGCTAGTGGCCCACCTGTACAGTATGTCAAATCCACAGCTCTGTAGTGGTGGGAGTGGGAGGACTGGTGAGGTGGCTGTGACCTTTACTTGAGGACATGGTCTGTCACCAGGGTAATCATTCACTTGTAGACAGCGGCAGCATACTCTGGTCAGCTATTGTGACTCTCCCAGCTGTTATTGTCAACATAATAGCCACACCACATATCTACATCCCGTGTACAACCTTGCAGGGACTTGAACTTGACCCTGATGTGATATTTTCACCTTGCTTAGTTTTTAGCATTTAAATATTATTAAGCCCCTTTCAATATTTGCAATGTGGTTTTTGATGGATGACGCATGAGAATGTCTTGAACGTCTGAATGTTTGGTTTTGTTATTTTGAGACCAACACATCAAATTTTGAATGTCGCAAGTTCTCAAGCACTTTTACTTTTAAAAGTTTGTGGGACAGGCAAACCCTTCTGGGTGTGGCACTGCAGCATATTCCATGTAGCAGGGGGTGGGAGACTCACTTTGTCAGGGTCCCGCCTCCTCACCATGTCCTAGACTTCCCAGAATCCCTTCTGTCTGAGAGCAGTGGCCTGAAATAAAACTAAAAGAGGGCTCATACTGAGAGAATGGGAGCTTTGTTTCAGCTGCCATTTAGACTGTCTGGGGGCACAAGAAAGAGAACTCAAAGCGAGTGTCTGATTGCAAATTAGCACAGCCTAGTGTGAAATGGAAGCCTTCTCTCTCTGGCCCCTCCCTCATCACTGAGACAGGCATTAATACTGGATAAAACTCTTTTTTTGAGAATGACATTTAATATGGGTGTGTAAATCATCATTACCTTTTTGATTAAAGGTTGGCTATATTTATTGTTACTGGCTTGTTTAATTGTGTGTTTCTTGTTTCTTATAATGCATAGCAATGCAGAATATGTATAGGCTACTGTACTGAGTGCTGCAACAGGTTTTTGTTATATAATTAAAACCAGTGAGTTAATGGCATTATATAGTCAGTATGTTTTGATAAATGGTTCAGTTTTACTGGTAGACTTTTCTGCCATTTCTTCCATCGGGGCAATACAAGACCTGTAAATTGACAGATCTTGCTATGCCCATCAATAGAATGTTGTCAGATATTCCTTTGCTATTAACTTGTAAATGTGACTAGATGTGTAAAGTAATGTTAAAAATAAGTCATGTAATAAGTCATGTAATATGTCATGTTAAAGACTAGATTATGTTGACATATTATTACGTATTTTGGTTTGCAGGATTGCTGTGGTTAGCTATTAGTAATGTGTGACCAATTCATTGACCAGCTTTGATCACTTACTAAAGGAGCTATCCGTTGTGCTGAAGTATCCCTTCAAGGCTGTCACTGACAAAGTTGTAATCGTGTTTGTCCCTTTTAAGACTTGACCAGGTCCATTTTTTGTAAACCTTGTCTTGTCATATTTAGCCTTTGTATTCTTTGGGTTATTTTTGCAGCTTTCACATTTTCTTTATCAGTAATAGTTTCTTCATTACCTCCTGTCTTTGCCTACCAATTATTACATTAGACACATTAGACATTAATACCAGTTTCACTTGAACTGGACTTGAACTGACTTTTCATTAAGCCAAGCTTCACATGAACTAGTAGTGCATGTATGGTGTTATTTATGTATTTCTTCAGGGTCAGTGCTTATTTTGAACTTGCTGATAACAATGTAGAAATGTGTTTTGGTATTGATAATGTTTAGATGTATGTGTGATAATGAATTAATGTAAATGAATAAATGTAAAATATTTAAAATCAATAATTTTCTTGGGTGTACTCCATGATAGGGAGAAGAGTTTCCTGGAGTCTCTCTCCGTTTCTCTCTCACACACATGCCCACAAACCATAAATGTACACCCACACACACACACACACACACACACACACACACACACACACACACACACACACACACAAACAGGTGACACTCCAGCTCTTTAATCTTATTACTTGTGTCTGTGTGAAAGTAGAGGCAGGGTCACTGAGGGCATTCCTCTCAGCCGGGTCTGGCTCCACATTATAGAGCATGCCAAGTGGGCAATTTGTTGTGTAGGTCATCTTGTTTGGGAAGAGTAGTTAGAAAAAAGAACAAACTGTATTTCACTTATAAATATAATAAGTTTAAATCGATAATTCAATATAATGAAATGCCTAAATTTCTTTCAACAGGTTAGCTTTAACAAGTTGATGTGGCTTAACTCATGTGGTAAAATGCAAATGACATTTTTAACCATACAAATAATTAACAAGTTAAAGCCTATAATAAAAAAAGAATTATATTTTTTTGTTTGGTACCATGCAACATGTTTAGGCCTTTATAAGCTGACTGCATGATCTAAGCTTTTTTCTATCCCCATATATGTAGTATAGTTTATTTCCTTTTTTCCATCCGCGGTAGTTCCACATAGCCTAATTGTTTTAGTTTATAATATAGAATGCATGCATCTATTTAATGCATATTTTAGGCCTAGCTGACCTTCTAATAGGCTGGCTAATGGATTAGACAAACTTGATAAGATTGCACAATTTGTTTTTAAGCACCACTACTGTGGCCTGACCATAAGTAGCCTAACCATAGCCTGCTATTACAGAAGATAGTAGGTTAGACAATTAACAGTGATTGAGGGCAAGTTTCAGAATGTACTCACGCAGGATGATGGCAATAATTAAGCGATCAGCTGAGGGGAACATGTAAGTGAGTTTGTGTGCGGTATAGGCGGCCACAGTCTAGCCTGCTTTGTAGGCCAAGGATACATATCACTTGGCTATTCGCTTGAGATTAGGCCTAGGCCTATTGTGCGTAAATGTATGGGGGTTCCGTGCCAGCATGGCCAGTCTGGACAACCTATGTTGTCCTGTTAGAGAAACAGCTAGCTTTCCTATCATCCTCTTATGCCAGGCTTTTACATGAGATAGGCCTATCTTTTGTAGGTAAAAAAAATCTTCTTTTTACATCAAAGAGTTCGGGGTTTCATTCTGTTGCAGCCTAGATATTGTTTTGTTAACTCATTATATACCGTCTTCGTTAAACGCGTTCTCGGTTTTTTGTTGAATCTAAGCAAGTCTACTGATGATCTTGGCCTGCAAATGCCTTCTAATTTACTTTTCAATGTTGTGCACACTGCCCCTTATCAACTGTAAATATTCCGTTGTAATTTGCTACCCGGTTTTCAAAGTGACACTAGATACCGCCGCCTGCAGACAGGCTCTTGTGTAACGGTCTCGCTGTGAATCACTGTTCACCCTAGATGAACTTTCGTAGCCAGCCTAGAAACGACAGAACGCAGTCAGTGCAGTCGGGTGCTATGTCAGGCCGATGTGACGAAGAATCAAAAGCCATTGTTGATTTACAGTAAAACGATCTCTCGACACAGCCACAGTTTAAATGGAGTGCCAGCCAAGAGCCTAACTTCTTTGGCTGCACAAGATTGTGGATAGGCTGTCCCTTAAACTTAGAAGGAAAAGACGCAACAAATACCCTCCTTCTCTTACTTTATTTGTACCATCTGCAAGCGAGACTACAGGAATTGATCGTCAAGAATGACAACTCCATTTTTGCAAAAAATCGGACTTCATCATCTTGAACTTGAACATCACCTTAACAGTGATGTTTAAGGAACTCGTAATCGGTACGATTTTTAAAACCATTTCTCTGCGCCTAAGAGAGTTGGAAGCAATGGTCTGTGTAGCCTAATACAGCGAAGATGTTAGAAATGGGAATCATAACTGTAGCCTACATTTGAGCATGGGTAGTCTTGGCTGGGTTATTGTCAGTTTACAGTTAAGAGTCGCAGCGGAATAATTTCATTGTTTACACGGTACAGACATAGTTTTCCGTGTGCATAATATTTCGTTACACAAAGAACTAACGGCCAGGCACGACTTGTGATTGTCTGACATTGTAGTTTATTGTCTATTTGTCTTCGGTTATTTGGTAGGATATCATATATCAGAAAAAATATGTCAAATGTTTTGTAGGCCATAGAATAAGAAGAAATCAAGCTGGAATAGCTATATGCATTAATTTTCCATTTCAGTCGGCTAGGCTACTTTGTTGCGGTTGATTAGAGCGCACTAAATGTTGATTGCATAACCTATGCTAGCCTACATATGTGAATATAAAGGTAAATGACAATTCATCGTGCAAGTTTAATTGCGATCCACCATCAACGATTGCGTTATTATCGATAGGCCTATTGGTTTATAGTAAATAGGGATTCTGCACTGTGTTGGTGTACTACTTGGCTACATCTTGTCAAATGGGGATTGTAGTGCATCATGTCATGCCATCTAACGAAGGCAATAGTGCAAATTACATAGTAAGATCTGCTTTCACATAAATGTAATAGTTAACTCTTATTATTGTGATATATGTAGGTAGCTGCAGTGTTGTCTATTGACTTTCAGGTGTTTGTGGTAGCTCTGCAGTAAACATAGTCATCTCAATTCTATTTTCTTAAAGCCAGTGAAAGGAGTCTATATTAAAACATGTGTGTGTGTGTTTCTCTCTCTCTGTGTGTGTGTGTGTGTGTGTGTGTGTGTTTGTGTGTGCATTTATATTTTATATCCATAGACACAGATTTCCAAGAGGAGAAAACTTGATTGAAAAACAGCACAAACAATGGAACACAAAATGAAGACAAAGGTATGTTTTAGAATATATATTTGAATAGGCTTTATAGAAGGTTCAGGTAAAAGCAAATGTTTATTTATACTTTGGAGAAATGCAGTGTGTTTTTGGTAGGCTGGTTGAGAGCTTTACTATTGCTGTTTGCAGTTGTGAGATTTGTCATTCAAAAACTTTAAACATTTCAAGTTTAATAGGAGAAACATATCTGTTCTAAGTTGATAGTTATACAAAATGCACTCTAAAGCCTTGTTCAAATACCATGGATTAGTTTTTTGAGGTGATGTGAAAGATTATTGATTCATTTGTTCAGGACAGAAGAAGGTATTCCTGCACTGTTAATTTGCAATAGACATGATTTAGAACACATTTCCAAATCATTAAATACGCTATTTACAAGCCTTTCTTTGTGTAAGCAGAGTGGGCTTTTTTTTTTCAAAGAGGAGTTGCCTTTGAATACTTTTTTAAGACATGTTTTGTGTTTGAGTTACACTCTCCTGATATCATGTTTGTCTCATCATGGATATTATACATTTTGGAAAATAATTAAGTTAATTACTGTAAGGATGTAACCCTTTTGTATTTTTTCATAAGTCATGGTTTTTGGCTGCATCATATTTAAAGGCTTTCGACGCCATGTGACGCATATGCCAGATTTTCAGAGTAAAGTACCGGACTTTACACAGAACATGTTGGTGTTATGATACACTTTTGTCATAATTCACAATGTTATCATTTACATATTTATCTTATCGTTATTCACTTTCAAACACTATTAGAATATTATTATTACTGGATGTAAGATGTGGCTTTGCCGGATTTGAAATGCATTTTCTTACCTCGGTTTCAATTTTGAAAGGATTACATTAAGCAAGGAACTTATTAAAGGTCAGTCAGATGTCATCCACTTTTTCTTGGGATGTCACTCAAAATCCAGTGGCCTTTGCCAAAGCAAGCTTTCAGTTCACATCTTTAGTCATTTACAATGCGCCAGCTGCCAGGTAGCACAGGGGAGAGTAAACTGTGGCATTATTCTTGGGCAGGCAGACAGTGAGTATCAGTGGGCCCATTAGCGTCCAGCACATCTGGCCGCGTTTGTGCTGTGTGTGCACTAGAAGTGTCTTTCCATGACTGGCTTGGGCCCTGACCATGCCAAACTGTCAATCCCACAGGAATGTCTCCCCAAACTCTACTGCAGTGACGGATGACAGAAAATTGGCCTGTAGTATCGCCGTCTTTTTGCGCTTTCTCACTCTCTTACTTTCTCTCTCTACCTTGTTCCTTTTTTTTTCTTCCTCCCGAGCTAAATTCCAGGCGCTGAACATCCAATTCAACTCATTCTAGCCACCTACCCCACCACACACCTCAAGTTTCTCAAATATTAAATGACAAGTGTTCATTTCAACACATCCTGCAGTCCCATACTGAATTCATGTCATCAACAAAATATTTCAAATGCCTCAAATACTCATTGTAGGCCTGGGAGACTAGGATTTTACAGAGGTAATGTCTGTCTGAATGATTAGCACAATTTCTGACAATGGCATGGGTAAGGTCAAGTGTAAAAATTGAATTGTCGTATGACGTGTCATATTTGCTTTCAAGATTAATTTCTTAAAGTGTGTCATTCGGTGGCAACACAGGTTATCCCAGGTTAGTGGCAGGACCAAAACTGGAAGTGTGAGTTTTGAAAGCAGCCCTTACTCTGTTCTGACAGACTGCAGTTCTCTGTGGCATGCAGTGTTTGTGTGCAGAATTGTTGCGTGCTCACGCGGTGAGGACAGCATTAGAGAATACCATAAATATTCAGATCAGAATCAGCACTCACATTTTGTTCAGCACTGGCAGTTTACACACAATATGACGACATGATTAGCCTAGTGCAAGGTACAAGATATGAGATATGTACAAGGCTATGACAAATATGTACTGTATGCATGTTGTATATGTTTGTGTGTATGTGCGTGTGTGTGCGCGTGTGTGGGTGCATGTGTATATGTTTGTGTGTGCGTGTGTGTGGGTGCATGTGTTTTTGTGTGTGCGTGTGTGTGTGTGTGTGTGTGTGTGTGTGTGTGTGTGTGTGTGTGTGTGTGTGTGTGTGTGTGTGTGTGTGTGTGTGTGTGTGTGCGCATATGTGCGTGTGCATGTGTGTGTGTCTTTGTGCAGGCTCTTAAGTGCCTGACCTAATTTTGCAGTCAGTGAAGAATTGGGCAGTGAAGGCCGGTCTCTGTTAGTGTAAGTTCGCTGTGCTGGGTGTTTCCTCTGCAGCTCTAACAGGAAGCTCATGTTCAAGTTCATCTGAGGACAGGGAAAAGGCTTTTCTTTCCACTGTGGATCATTTTAAGGGGAAAAAAATGGGCTCCAGCACTGAATCGCCCCTCTGCAGTCTGGCACGAGTTTGTGCTCCCTATACTGCTTTATTGTCTATTTTGGCTGAACTTGCAGATTTTATACTGCCAAGAAAACATCTATTTTTTAGGATACAGTGAAGTAGAAGCAAGGGCCCAAGTCAAAAGCGAGTTCATGAATACTTCAAGCAAATTAAACAGCTCTCTGCAGGACTTTCGGCAGTTTCTTCCGGCTGAGTTTTGAGCTCAAAAGAAACAGGACCCTGGTGCTAGCCACATTAAAAAGAAGAATATATATGGTTTCAGATTATGACACACATAAGTCTCATTTCTAGAAAGAACAGATTTAATGTTTTATCTGCAATCTCATGATGCATTGTCAGTTGAAAACAAGCTTTTATTTTAATGGTGTAATGATTTGTATGCAAAGGAGATTCACACAAGGGTACTGAGACAACTGTATGACTGTTTTTCACAGTTCTGAGGATGCCATGTGATTTGTAGGGACAGGCTGGAGGGGGTGTGGCTGCCACAATGCAGGTGAGAGTGGATTGGTTCATTGAGAGCAGTGCCTAATGTGACACAGCAGTTTTAAACAAGGTATTCCTTACCTCACCTTACCTTGTCAATCTAAATATTTCAAGGAAACTGACTTGGGCATGACAAACATGACATCTGGGAACAGGAGCCTCCTGTCATGCAACTAATCTAATCTGTATTTAATGTAAGTGTGCATCATCTCTGTTCTTATCTAGTATGAATGACAATAAGCAAAGGGTGTAGTTGTATTCCATTTAGAATACGGTCGGAAGCTTGGTCTTACACGTTCTGTTGAAGTGATGTTTTGAAATATGCATGTATTGCTGTAGATATACATGTGCACATAAAAACATACTGCTCTGGCATAAAAGGCAGTAAATGTTGAGGAAACATGTTGAAATGTGCTCTAAAACTGTTGCTGTAGATAACTAGGACACCTGGCCTTTTAGTTTGGGAATGCACTCCTTTTACTTCCATCCCGCAGACACAGAGCCGTAGCAGCAATGAGTCAGCAGTTAAAGTCAGACGCAGATGAGTCAGACGCAGTATCCCATTTGTCAGGAGAGGGTTGTTGCAGCATGTTGACATTCCCAACCACACTAATCAAAAAATCATTTATCTTCCATTGTCAGAAGCCCAAGGATAGTTGTTATTGTCTATATTGACCATCATACTATGAAATATAATTTAACAAGTTAATTTGTGACTTGACAACTCTTTTGCACTTTTCAGCCATAAACTGTTTCTGATTTTATTTATTTTTAGACTGTTTTTAGCCTTGCCTTTATTTGTAGCCCAGTGTTTTTGTCAACTGTTGTGTGCTGTAGGCGATGTCTACAGATACAAGGATTAATAGCCTACAAGGTTTTGATGATGATGGCTAAGTAACTTTTAGTCAGACATGCCACATTCATCAAGAGATGAGGATGAGGAGAGAGGATTGTATTTTCGTGAAGCTATTCACTCATCTTTAGCTTTGTTTATCCCTCACTGTCCACTCTGTCACCATGTTTCACTTCTGCATGACATTATAAGTAAGTATAGGTATACTCCTGTGATCCCGTGAGGGAAATTTGGTCTCTGCATTTATCCCAATCCGTGAATTAGTGAAACAGTAAACACACAGTGAGGTGAAGCACACTAATCCCGGCGCAGTGAGCTGCCTGCTTCAACGGCGGCGCTCGGGGAGCAGTGAGGGGTTAGGTGCCTTGCTCAAGGGCACTTACAAGTCCAAAGCGCTAACCAGTAGGCCACGGCTGCCCCAAATTATTATCTAAACCATAGCCTGCCAAAATCACATGCGTCAAACTGAGATACCGTACTTAACAAACCTGCTTGTGTTACACTAATCATTATCGTGTGGTCTACGTTTTAGTAGAACCCATTTCAGATCAGGGCCTTGTTCCCTGCTAGCTTTGAATCAAAATCACGACGAATCACGTCACGATTTCCTAGAATATCTATTGGCCCACTGACTCACATTATTCAGTCAATGTCACTCAGTCATTCTGTAGGCCGTCTCAGGTCACCTGACCTCTGCAGGTGCCCTCCAGATGTTGCTGAGCCAGTACATGTGATTCCCCTTTCAGTATTGAATCTACTGATTCTCAGAGCAGAGAGAATAGAAGGTCTGGCGTCGCTAGCAACGGCCTGCTAACAGACCGGAACGAAATACTAAACTATGAGCCAATTGGATTAACTCACGTGTGGAACATGAGATGTTTTTGGGCTTTCAGAACTTTATATTTTAGCTCGAGCTGGCTAATTTATTCCATTTCATTTTCCACTGCCAGACAACACTCATTGACTAATTAAAGGTGAGGTCCTTGATTATCATCCATTTCACTTTTCATCATTTTCAGCTAAATTCTACTTACATTCCTGTAGCCATCTGTCCAAAGAGCTCAAAAAAAGAAATAGGAAACTAAAGTGTCCCACATTGACCCATGCATGAGTCCAGCCAAACATCAACGTTACTTCAGGAGCATGGAGGGGAGTGGAGGTAGTGACCTTAATTATCAGAAAATATTTGGCCAGGATGGAGGATTCTACCTTTGAATGTTGAATCTCATGTTTTAGGGTTAGACATATAAACAGTTCTGTTGAAAACAGCTCAAAAACTACTGCACATCACATTAATCTCATTCACAAAATATACATTTGTTTATGATCTGAAGACCTGCATAAACTTTATATAACTCATGTTGTCAGGTTGAGGAGCCTTTTTTGTCAGAAAATAATTATGTCTGTATTATTTGGCATTATATTATTATAGGGACACGCCTAACAATGTGATTTATGAAGATCGAAAATTGTGGGGCGTGTGACATACAATTATAGAAGGCAGCATAGCAAAGTAGACTGTACTGTATGCTAAATAGTACACGTAGAACATTGCTATTTGTATTATTTCAGAAAGATGGATATTATCACCAAATTTCCCTCACGGGATCAAAAAAGTATTTATACTTATACTTATACTTATACTTATAGCACTTGTAGCAATCGGGCATTTTAAACTGTCACAGGAGGAGAATTAATGAGCGCAGGCAGGCAGGCCTTTCCCAGCTTGACGCAGGGAGAGGGTCATGTGAGCGCTCATGGCAGCCTCTCGGTCTCAGACTGGGCTGCTCTGTGGGCCAACCACGGCTGCATTGTGGCCAAGAGCTGGTTTGAATAGCCCCTTAGTATTTTGGGGGGAGCAAGTCAGCAACATTTGCATCTGCTCCAGTCACAAAGGTTTATAGGTCAGCAGAGACGGAGGCTTGAGAAAAACCTCAGAGCCCCAAGATATTTCTTTGCTTTTCAATCAGCATCCTTCAACATTTGCTCTATATGTAGTTGTTCTAAAACTTAGTGAATTCCCCTTTTTGGCCTTTTTCATATCCAAATCTCACTTGACTGTTGATAAAAGACCAAGTCAAGAGTGTTTGCAACTTTGAATAGTGCTCATTTGTATGTTTTATATTTTGCATTTTTGAATATGTTTTAGGTAAGGGTGGGTGACAGAGAAGTTTACTCCAACCAGAATAATACGGAATCTAATATCAAATCAGGAATAGGGATCAGACTGGACAGATTACTGAAAAGGACACCAGTGACAGAAAAGTTGTGGAAACTGTTCTTTAAGGTGTGGATTGGACAGGTTTGCTCTTTCTGCTGTCTAATTTAATCACGTGTTCTAGTTAAGTCGTTAGACCAACTGTTCAAGCAGAGGGATTATGATAGATGATAGATAAAAAAAAAAAAAGAAATTGGCTGCAGTTCTCTGTTTGAATTCACATTCCTTATTGCCATCCATGAGACCCTCAGGTCCCTGATAATGAAGCCCATCATACTGTGGACTCTGGGATCTGCATGGTTTGAGTGATCCAGCTCTCTCTGTTTCGTCTTTCAGAAATGTCTGTCTCTTACTTCTCTGATCTCCTGGCCTGCATTAGTTATTTTATTTAGAAGTACGTAATTCTCTTTTTCTATGTGTGTGTGTGTGTGTGTGTGTGTGTGTGTGTGTGTGTGTGTGTGCATGTCTGCTTTCATTCAATGTGGCCACAAGAAGGCAGTGTGTGTCCTATATAGTGGTAGTGGAGGCAGTGTGTGTCCTATATAGTGGTAGTGGAGGCATGAGTGAAAGGAGGCGTCTGAGGACCTGTGCAGCCCGCTGGAGACGTGTGAAAGGGTGCACAAAGGAGCCTGCTCTATCTGTATGCACACTACATAAAGGCTCCTTTTGTTAGCGTCTGCGTCCTCATGACTGTTAGCATCTCAGGCTCCTGCAGCTGCCCTGCCCTGCCCCCACCGCACAACACAACACAGGCTGCAGGAGAGCCCTTAACCCTGAGCAGGGACCAACTGCCAGTACGCTCCCACCGCATACAGCGTGTTAGCGATATGCCTTGCTTTGGTGCTCTGCTGCGTGCTCTGCTTTTTGTACGTCTCAGAGAATATTTTGCATTTCATTGCTTTCAGTACCCAGTGAGAAAATGGAGTTCTGTCGTTATAACAAAGTGTCAACTTACTCCACTTCACTTATTCACGCCTTTGAGCAGAACTTTATCCCCTTGATCTTATCGCCCTTCATTTTAGCAGCCTTGTAAACTCTGAAACAGACTCAGTAACACTTTGCAAATATTAGGCAAAGATAGCAACACAGCTTTCTTGGATTTTTATAGCTTGCTTTGTGGAATACAGATTATACTTAAATAATAATTACTCTTCTTTAAAAAAAAAATTAATAATGGCTGGCCTTACATCACAAAAGTTTTTTCTCAAGCTTGCACATAGACCTGTGTCTGGAAAACAAGAGCAGGGCAGAGTCCTCCTGTGTGTTTATACTCACCAGACTGACATGGTGCTCTAACTGATATTGCATGGCAGAGGTGAGGAAGGTCGAGACCGAGACTGTGTGTGTCTTGGACATTTCACCAGTATATTGCTGGCCTAACATCAGGTCAGGTAAACCTTAAAATATTTTATATTACATGAGACAAAACTGATCACTTAAAAACAGACTAAAGAGCTCACATTTAGCTACATTGCTAGCTATTATAGGAAATTCTTAAAATGGCTACCCTAATATTACTTTAAGTATTGCCACTTTAAAAAGTGTCTTTGGTAGCAGGTGAAGATTATTAGGTCTTTGTTGTTCTCAGGGAAGCTGGTCTGTGTGCGCCTATGTGAGATGTAGTGTCACCGTGGCTCCCTCGGGACGCATGCCGTAGTTGAAATCACTCATTAACCACCATTTTATCAACTGTGCTGTAGCCTACTAACTAAACTGTTACAGACTTGGCTTCTTTTCCACCTCTGTTTTAGCCGCAGCTCATGGCTGCCTGTAGTGGATAGCATACAGGATAAAACTCTGTGTAATCCCTAAAATCCCCTCAACAGAGTAGGGCAGTTTGTGTGTCTGATCTCCTCCATAAGTGGACCAAGCCTGTGTCCATGAGTGTGTGTCTCCCTGGGGGCTGTTGGGACAGGCATGGCGGATTGGGTGTGGCGGGCTCTGCTGGGGCGAATCCTCTCTGTGCTGTCCATGCAAGGCCATGACGTGGCGCTCGCCAGCACCGGCTTTGGGCCCAGGACTGTACCACTCCCCACTCTCTCGCCCTGTACTGCCATGCAGGGAAGTCAGAGAGTCCATGCTGCCTTTAGCGTTCCACCAGCACCAGCCCTAACAGGACCCTGGCACGTGGGCTCGGCAGAAACAGGTCTCAGGGAAAAAGGTTTGTTCAGTGTGCCTCTGTCGATACAAAGAATTCCTACGTTGCATTTAATGATTGCTATCTGCTTGTAAGGGTTATTACAAAGGGGTCAGTTCAACACCTACATTTGATAGGGAATATGCAGCTATTTGTAACATAATAGACATGCTTAATGTTCAATATCCGATTATATGATATTAAAAAATAAATATTCCTCAGGGTAGTGGTATTACGTGGCGATTTCGTTTTATCAGCACAAACTTTGTGACATCATTTTGCCTCATACAATTTCTTGTCAAGTTAATTTAACGTGGACATGCATTAGAAACATGTATTTCCAGTAATAGGAATTTCTAAAGCTGTAGACATCGCTTCCTTCTCTTTTGAATGCATAGGAGCATACAGGATGTTATGAGATAAGAGATGGTCACTATTGTGGGTCATATCATAGGCTATAGTGAGGCAACAACCACTTACTAGTTCAATGTCAATTTCAGTTCAAAATGGAAATTAAGATCTAAAATCCTACATATTACACGTTCTTCAGGTAACAAATTCACTTTTGTGTTTCTCTTTTTGTTTGTTGTTTGGCATATTTGCATGAGGTTATTATTATCAGAACACCATAGTATCGCAGTGCAGCAAAACGGCATGTAACAATCCTGCTGCAGCGTT
Organism: Alosa pseudoharengus; assembly: GCF_046254945.1. Classification (NCBI taxonomy): domain Eukaryota; kingdom Metazoa; phylum Chordata; class Actinopteri; order Clupeiformes; family Clupeidae; genus Alosa; species Alosa pseudoharengus. The sequence continues at coordinate 4,336,974 of NW_027468664.1, read as the reverse complement.
TAAGAGAGTCTGGAAGCTCATGCCTAAAAGGAAGGAGAGAAATCGTTTAGACAGAGTAATGAATTTTAATACCTCAGAGATTTATATTTTCCTGTTAAGGCAAAATGTGATGAAATGTTGAAAAGATGTATCGTTACTCGTGTGTGATTTAAGAAAGCTGTGTGCAGACTGCCTGGAGGTGTGTGTGTGTGTGCGTGTGTGTGTGTGTGTGTGTGTGTGTGTGTGTGTGTGTGTGTGTGTGTGTGTGTGTGTGTGTGTGTGTCAAACCTTAAAAGGAATTCTGAAATTAATTATAAATAATTTTGCCAATGATTAAGAAACAAGCTGATCAGTTAAAACACCATATCGAATGACTTCCTTTTGCATATCCTGTTTTAAAAGTTATGTTAATAGTTTACATCTGGCATTCAATTAGACATTCTCAATATGTTATTTGAGAATTTAGTGCAACATGGCATGTACGGTTTGCGATTTATTTGATTTGGTATTTTTTTCTTTCAAACAGAGAATTAAATGAATCATAGACATGCTTACTTTAATTGAGAGATGTTATTTTATTTTGCTCTTCAGGCTCGGCAATTCTCTTTCAAGAGCTCTGATGAGCCTTTGACAATTTCATTTTATTTTGTTGTAATGGTGAAGGATATTGCACAGTGATCGATTGCTTATGAGTATGTTGTTTTATTCTTACAATTTTAGATTAAATAGTCAACAAAAGCCATCAATATTTATCCACAGTCATGTATAAACTTGCAGTGGTGCTGTACTTGTCATCAGGATTAATATAAGCGGACTGTGTGTTAATTCTACCACACAATTGTGTAATGCTAATATTATGAAGATAACAAAAAACAGTACAGGTATGTGGCAAAGTAGAAAATAGAAGCCTTTTTATATGACTGATTTACCAATATATTTTTGTTAACCATTCATCATATTTTTTTATATTAAAAAAGGCTATTTGCTCTCATTGAGCAGCCCATGGTTGAGATTTTCACCATGTTTTGTTTTTGCACTTCAATATTCTACCTTTATAGACAAGAAGGCAGTAAATGTGAACCCTTTCTGTGTGGCATCTTTTTTGCCTTCATCTGAAACTTAAACATCCAGGAGCATTTTAAACATGGCTCATGGATCAGGGCATTATAGCACACAGTCATGCTGTCATTTCAAAATGCAAATACAAAAAAATTAGTGTTTTGTATGAATTTGTTGCATAATTATTTAAGATAAAATAGAACAAATAAGTAAAAGAATTTAAGACAGAAAGCTGAAATGCTTAAGGTCAATATTTCACTAGTGTTTGTATGTACATTCACAAATTAATATTTAGAGATTGAATTATCATACATTTTATATAACACTTAACTAGCTGTCTCTATGAGACCAACACATGGGAAATATGAACCTACATTTCTGATCCGAGAGACATTCTCTAATCTAACAGTCTACTTCTGATCCAAATTATCTGAGGCATATACATCTAGTCATAAAGTGAATTAATTTTAAGTCTAAGGTATGTAGCCTATAAGATTGACAGAAATAAATATTAATGAAACAAAAAAACTTGCCATGTTTTGTTTAAAAACGTTGAAAGTAAGTTTGGTAATAATTTACTTTTTATTGAGAAAGTTAAATAAAGGAGTTATTGAAAGAGTTAAATATTTGTTGAAATATACATAGAATTAGATTAAGAAATATTTATCCTGTAAATGTTATAGATTTCAGTGTGTTTAAACTTCACCAGGCAAACATTTGCACCTGTAAAATCTGGAAATGAGTCCATCTCAGAAACCTTTATGTTAACTTTGAGGAAAGTTATGTGAAAATGAACTGAAATTGTCCTAGATGTTTACTTTATGTTATAAAGACCTTGACTTAACATTCACTCCAAAAATGCAGTGACCACCATGTTGTGTCTTTCTTTCTGTCCTCCATTTTGGGATTGGAAATTGAGGGTTGTGTGCTGCACATCACAGCCCCCTGCCTGCACCCCCTCACACATCATGGTCTGTGGAACCAGTTAAAGCAATTCATTTCAAGCATACTCTTAATCACCATTTTTTTGTCTCTGAGTTGCTTAAAATATTATTTGAAAATATCATGTGGGAGGACCATTAAACAACCTTTTACAGAATGAGCAGAAATGGTTATTCTTCTGATTACGGTTCCTTTTCTGTATTCTGTGTCGTCATACATATTTATGCACTTCAAGGACAACTAAATGAGACAGCATCAGATTTTTTGTATTGCACATGACTGGACGGTATAGGTCAGTATGGTTATAGTTGACTTAGTTCCTTGCATTTGATTTAACGAGTTGTCCAAGTAGTCTAACATGCTCCTGTTGGTAGATGCCTCTTTTCGTGGCTGTCGCTCTTGTGTGTGCTGTGCTGTGCTGTGCTGTGCTACCTCTGCCGGCCCTCAGAGGTCAGAGGAGTTAATAAAGGCTGATGTGGGACTGCCGTGAGTGACACCCCTGAGGGGATCACCTCTTAATCCCCATTAGGCAGCGTGCGACTGATCTTTACCTACTCAAAGCAAACAGTGCACTCCCCGTCAATGGGGCCGGCCTGCTCCTAGTCTAACACTTGTGACCCGGGGTCATGGCCTTTGTTCACGTCTCAACAAAATGTGACCCCAGAGGTCCTGGCGGTAATTGAGAGGTCATCTTGACACGCGTGCTCAGGGGCCCAAGAAGGACCCACCACAGACAGCGTGCGCCGGCGAAGACAGAGCATGAAAAATGTTGTGTCTTATACTGTTGCTGCTAATTGATATTTAGTTTAAATCTTTTAGTGCACCTGGCATTCTATTGATCTTTGTTTATATTGATGTAATCTTGATTTATTTTTATATATATTATAGCACATGAAATTTGTACAGGTGTATCTCCGTACGCTTTTCATATTCTTGGGCTGTTGGAATGTGTATATATTTACTCAGTGGGACTTTATTTCTGAGTAAATGTGCATATAAACGTAGTGTAAACTAATAAGGAGTACTGGACAGGAACCAGTGCCGGTACTGAAGGCATGCTTTGTTAACTCACACCTCACTGAAATGTGAGTTCAGTCTTTGACTTTGACTTTGCGTTTTTGCAAGTGAAAAAAACACATTCTCCAGATTTCACATAGATTTTTTTCATGCTCATTCTCAACACATTGATTCAGGATGAGAGATGAGATATCCGTATCTGTCAGCCAGATATGGCGGTTGAAATGCTCACATGCAAATTGTGCCTTGGTAGTTTCTTGTTGCAGTAGCAGTCATCTTCAGGTATGAATTAATTAGTTTGCTTCTCATTTCCCCTCAGGAAAACTTAACCATTAATGGAAAGCTGTGGCTCAGAAATGTTTACTAAGACAGCATCCCTAATTTGCAACATATAATAATATCCTTGGTTTGCATTTAGGTAATGTGGCTATGTAAAAGTCGGAGTGAAAGAATGTATTTGAATGTTCTAGTGTTGCTTTATGTATGGGAGAAGACTTCAATATTGTGCTTCTGAAATCGGCCACTGTTGTACATTTATCAGTGTTTGTGGAATGGTTGTCATTATCAGTGTTTGTTGCACAGGATTGCTAAATGAGTGGGGTGTTGCACGTAGTGTTGCTTAGCAACACAGATATGCTATGCTGGAGCGCAACGTCCTTGTTTGCTGTGTGGTTTTCTACACTTCTGCAAGTTTCATTGTACTTGACACGTTTTGCCTATTTTCCTATGAAATCAGGAAGTCTGTCATCATACTAATGAATTTCCATTGACTAAAAATCTATCCTTGTTTATAAGAAAATCATACTGACTGAAATAGTTTTAGTTGACCTTTTAGAGGTTAATAGTTTACATTTCCAGGTTAAAGTAATGGTGAATTGTTAGATTGAATGGTTAATTCTTATGTTTATATAATGTAAACATCTTTTCTGTCTCCCTTATCATTGAAGACATTATGACATGAAAGCCTTGCATATAAATTGTCAGGGTGATCCATAATAAAACCACACTGAAGCTGTTCTTTGCAAATTCATAAAGAAGTTATTGTGATTGGCATTTGATCAATGGGTCCCATAAGCAGTCAGCTCTGAGAAAGATGAGGTCTTACATAGAAACTTACTGTTTGGGTGTTGGCAGCCAACCCAAAACCAAAATTGTATCCTCAAGTGAACTTAACGCAATGTACAGTTGAACATGCATGCCAAGCCTGAGCATTCCTGCCACAGCTTAGACCATCAGCAAGAGTTGATTGTGAACATTAGACTTAAATGAAGTGGTAAAACAAATGCTTAAAACTACAATTTAATTAAAACCAAGAATGATTCACTCACTCAATTACAGACAATAATGTAGTATATGGAAACAGTACAATTTTGGTTTAATATGCTCATCCCCTTTCCCATTGGTTAGACAACGTGGCAAGATGTGACGTGGCAGTCATAAGCTAGTAGGTGCACTGTCCGCTATTGTCATTAGACGAGGGCAGTAAGATGGGAAACGTGTCCACTTCCATATTGTGCAGTGGCAGACCCATAGTTGTGTCTGTTCGTGTCATTTGCTCGCGTCCTCCAGCTGGCTCTGTGTGGCATGTGGCTCAGAGGCTGGTTGGCGACGGGGCTCTCTGGTGAGGGGTCAGTGTCCTGGCGGAGCAGGGGAGGTTTCGGCCGAGGACTGGCAGGGCTCTGAGAATAGGCAAGATAAGCTGTATGTGTCTCTCTGTGTGTGTGTGTGTGTGTGTGTGTGTGTGTGTGTGTGTGTGTGTGTGTGTGTGTGTGTGTGTGTGTGTGTGTGTGAGAGCTACTGCTGGTAATTACAACATTGTGTCTGAAACCCTGCAAAAGCAGAATGACTCTCTGGCTGGACACTGCTCCAGTGCAGTCCATAACATATGGTGTAATTAAATGTATTTTTTTATCCGTTGCATAGCTTTGGTAACACATGAGAAACACATTTGTGGTATGGATGTGTAATATTTTTCGGTACATACTGTATCAGGTCAGTGCAGAGCGATTTTTTAACAACTTGTACTTGATAATGCATAATAATCCTTTGAATATTGATGGTAATAATTCTTTGCATATTGATGGTAAAACATCATAAATAATAATTTGATATCGCTATTTAAGGGGGAGCACAGGAAGTAAGAGGAGAGCTTTGTCTGTGAGAACGTTTTTCCCTCTTCTAAAAAGCGCACCGTTGCCTGGCGGGCCTCTGCCAGAGGTCAGATCTGTAGTGCTCGGCGTGTGGATGTAAGCGTCCAATACGCTGCTCATCTTTATCTGCAGGCTTCTGTGCTGCTCTCAACAGCTGTTTCTCCTCCAGAACGCCAGTGAAGGAGTCTCACCCAAACCCCTTATCAGGTTTGGACTCCCTGCAGAAATAGTTGCAGGGGGCAAAAGGTAGTAGTGGTAAGGACCCTGGTGTAGTTTGGACTGATTGGAGGTGGGAGAGAGTTAAAGAAGTGTGTGCTAGGAGGTCCATGCCCATGCTCTACCACACTGAACAAGGCTGGAGCGGTTCAATAATATTGAAAGTTGAAATCTGTTGTGTCCTCACCCCCCTTTAAGGAAAAAATGGGCTCAACCGTATGTGGTGGAGAATGTCTCAAAGCAAGCTTTTTTTTTTATTTCTGCGGTGGCCACCATTAGGTACTGTACAAGTGAGAGAAATAAGCTCTGAGATTAACTATTCAGATGTCATGTAATGTAGCAAGGTGTGTCTGTGTATGTGCGATAGAGAGAGCAAGGCAGACAGTGTCCCCCTCTTTCTCTCTGTCTGTCTCTCTCTCTCTCTAGTGGCTCTGTGGAACGTGTAATGAAAGAGCGACTTGCTCACGTACTTGACTGCGCCCCTATTTCATCATCAGCTTAGCTCCTTCCCCCCTACTCTCTCTCTCTCTCTCTCTCTCTCTCTCTCTCCTCCCTTCCCCTCGTTTCTCTCTCTCTCTCACTCGTTTGGTCTGGGCCACATGCAAGGAAGAGAGCGAAGAGAGAAGCTGCTGAGAAGAGAAGAGAAAAGCGTCTGCTGCTATTTCCACAGCAAGGTCCTCCCCCTCAGACAGACTGGGCCAGGAGAAGGAGGGCTTTTACTACTCTCTGCATTTGAAACCTCTGCCTCTAACTATCTGCAGGAACTGCCTTAAACATCCTGCAACAAGTTGCTATGGGAATAGAGTTCCAAGTCAACTTGGCTCTTTTTCTGTGACTTTTGCTATTTGTACAAATGCATTTTGTTCTGCCGTGCTAGTTGCTTGTCACAATGTACTTTTTTTGAGATTAATCATGGGGCTGGTCAGGTAGTGTGAGGTGGCTAAATAGCTTTCTGGATGATTGTGCTTGTTGTGTCTGTGGTTTTACAGCAGGGCAGAGTGAAAATGGCCGAGCTCTCGACATGTTGCATCTCCTCTGAGTAGTTCTGTGGATAGTACGGCACTCTCTTTCTCTCGTTTGTTTTCTCTCTATCGCTTCCCTCTCTCTCTTTCTTGCTCTCTTTCACACTGCTCTCATTTCCCCCTCTCCCTCTCTATCTCACGCACCCTCTGCCTTTCCCTCTCTGTGTCTCTCTTGCTCTCTCTCTCTCTCGTTCTCTGTTTCTCTCTCGCGCGCGCGTTCTCTCGCTCTCTGTGTCTCTCTTTCCCTCTCTCCCGTTGGCTCTCTCCAGTGAAAGGGGAGCAGGAGGCCGGTGCAACGGCAGAGCTTTTTCTGGGACAGGTGCCAATTCCAAACAAAAGACATAAAAAAGGCAATGAGTGAGAGATGCCGACATTGAAAGAAAAAAATGTTGCATGTTGAAACGAAAAAGTGGCGATCATATGTGGTATCCAGGAGCATGTCTTGTGTGTTCTTTGTGTGTTGTGTTCTTTGCTGTGGGCATTAATGGTTGAATGGCAAAGTGGGTTGAGCACAGCGAGACCAGAGTAGTGAGTGGGCAAAAGATTAGAAATACTTCTTTTCTCCCCAATCTGGCTCTTTCTCTCTCTTGCACTTTTCAGCCAGTGAAGGCATTTGAGGATTTTCCCCCTTTTTTTCTGGAGGGGGGGTTATTGTATGGGAGGGGGCTCTGATTCCTTGCTGCTGAATTATTCATAAGACAGAGCCGATGCTGAGATCTGACTGGCCGGGCCATTAACATTCATCGTACATTCTGTTTGTCTGTTTGCTAACATTCCTCATTCAAAGACTTGTTAACTGCCAGACGGGCAGCCCACGCGTCTCCCCAGCACCCTCATGGCCTCCTATTGTGGCAGCCCACGCAGGGCCCTGGCTCGGAGGTGGCAAGCCGGCATGTGGCCTGTGGCTGAGGCTGGGTGAGGGGATGGAGCTCTCTCCCTGCCTGCCTGCCTCTGTGTCCCTGTGCTCTCGCTGCCCCTCACTGGGCCCGTGGAGGTAACTGACCGCTCTCGCTGCCCCTCACTGGGCCCGTGGAGGTAACTGACCGCTCTCGCTGCCCCTCACTGGGCCCGTGGAGGTAACTGACCACTCTCGCTGCCCCTCACTGGGTCCGTGGAGGTAACTGACCACTCTCGCTGCCCCTCACTGGGTCCGTGGAGGTAACTGACCGCTCTCGCTGCCCCTCACTGGGCCCGTGGAGGTAACTGACCGCTCTTGCTGCCCCTCACTGGGTCCGTGGAGGTAACTGACCGCTCTCGCTGCAGAGAGCCACATGGAGGGAAGAGGACGCCCTCGTCTAGCCATGTTGTTTTGGATTGTCGTCATGTGCTGGCTCTCTTGTGTGATTTGAGGTAAGCAGTTGCTGCTGGTTACATGTTGGTGAGTCTTGTGTTGGAGGTGGTACTGTACGTGTATAAATCTGTGTTGTTGCAGGAGTAGTGGGTTTAATATCTCTTGTGTTTTGGTTTAAAAGCCGCATCTATGCTTTGCATATTCAGGGTAGCATTGTCATTGCCATAATTTGATCATATTTGTAATATGGTTTGTACAAAAGCAGCATACTGATACTGTAAACTTACGAAACCTGGGAGAAACGAAGCACTACGAAAGTGTAGTATTTGTCTGGAAGGAAAGCTCAGTAATGTCTTGTCTTAGTTGTGCTGAGGTGTGTCTGCCTGATGCTGTGCTGTTAGTGTGTGTGTCCACAAACTGAGCTTGCTAACTGGTGTGTTTGCTCTCATCTTGGAAAAAGGAAAGCCTTTCTGAGAGACCTTCATATGACTGCAGCTGTGCTGGGATAGGTGCCAGACCATACAAGCAGGGCCGTGCTCGAGTTCACATTACCTTTTACTGTATTTGTTGCAATTTAGCATTGCCGTCCAGATTCTGAATAATTCCTTTATTTTGGTGTCTCACGCGGTTGATATTCAGAAATAAATGTTATTTATTTACAGTGTGGTAATCACAGAGTTTCTAGATATACAAAACTCATTCCACACTTATGTTGAATATGCTCACTTTCTCAGTAAATGTGAAATACTGACTCGCGCCATTTTGTTCGATATTTAGATAAGCTTTGATTAATTTGATTTGTATACAGTGCAACATTTTTTTTACTATTTTATTGAAAAATAGAATACTTCCTCAGCATTGATTGTATATCAAATATTTCATCTGGTGGTTCTACATTTCGAAGCCTGTTAATGTTAATGGGAAATGGCTATGATTTTTTCTGTGCTGTGAAAGCTCAATTGCATGGACTTTCAACAATCATAGGAGGATGATACGGATGAGTCATCACAGGCCAAAACATTTTGGTCCTTCACGTGTTATACATTTGTTTGCTTATTCGTTTTAATAAGCACACTGTTCTCAGCTCGTTAGCACATGCCATATACTGTACATCGGCATACCTGCACACACACTTGCACACAGACACAGAACCAACTTTCAGTTTTCCAAAATTATGTGGAACAATCAATGGCTTCAAGAGATTCTGATCTAAAAATACATTTTTATGGATGCTGAACCAAGTCAAATTATTGAGCATGCTTTGTTGGTGTCAGTTATAGAGCCTAAAGAATGTGGCATTATTCAAAATTGTAAATTGGTTTGAGTTTGGTGAGCACTTAATTGTGAAAATTATTATGAAATAAATTTGCGTAGACAATAAGCATTCATGTTTGTTCGCATTAGTATACAGAATCCTAATTAAAAACTTTTTTTAAAATTTACCACAGACTTCCATTTATCACAGTTTGAAATAACAGTAATCCTAAGAAGTAAAAATGAATAAGTTGTATTAGGTTAAAAACAAAACATTTATTAATGATAGATAGTATTGTTTGAAAAAAAAAAATGAGTGTGTAAGAGAAGAGGCAGACACACTCCCTCACAGTCACGTTGCGAAACACACCCACACACTCCTTCACTGTCCTGCAGCAACACACACCGACACACACTCATGCTCTCTCATGTATAGCACACACTTGATGCCATGTGCACCACAATGGACCTTGGGTTGAGTGCTGAAATGGGTTCCCACACCAGGAGGGTGCAGACACCTCCTATAAAGACAAACACACACACACACACACACACACACACACACACACACACACACACACACACACACACACACACACACACACTCACTAGGATCTAGATGACAGATGGCTCCTACATTTTGTTCTATAAAGTTTCATAATACAAACCAAAACATGGCAAAAAATAGAATGCAAAAGTAAAATATTTCTTATTTGCATTTTTTTTTATCACATGACGTTTTTATCTACTTAACAGTATGTGGTACAGCACAAGCAACTACATTGTATACATTGCAGATTAGAATTAGAATGATCAAGGAATTAGAATGATCAAGGTTATTTAAATTTACATAAAATGACTGCATGTTGGTGCATGAGTTTGCGTGGTGCAGGTCTGATCAAGACTAAGGCCATATTTTGTAGTCGGGTTTAAATGCACTGAATAAATAAAAGCGCAGCTGGCCCTTGTATTTGGGCCAAAATTGAACACATTTTGTTATCCAAATATTCTCATCTAAGTAAGAGTAAAGTCTAAAAGTAAAGGCTAAATGCATGAACTGAGTAGTCTTAAGGAAATAACTTAATATTCCTGTTTTCTACCTCATTTGTGAGATACAAAATTATAATCTGCACACTCTTTTTTTCATTGATATTCTTCAAAGAAGTCCTAAGGCCTAAGCTTTGAATAACTCATATTGAATATTCAGATGTTATATAGATGTTCAATTGTTGGAAAGATGAAGATAAAGATGTTTATTTTCGGTGATTTCTATTCATTAAATATTTGTTACCAGTATCCACTACTCACATTCATTAATTATATTCACTAGCCAACTGAGAAAAAAATTGTGTGAGTGTGTGTGATAGTGCGTGCGTGTCTGTGTGTGTGTGAGTGTGTGTGTGTTCATCACAGTAAGTGGAATATTTTCGAAACACGGCCCTGTGATGTAAACTCTATAATTGAATTATGAATCAGAAACAGGTGGAATTGTATGTCTTTTGTAATTATTTTGTCTATCTAAGGTACATAATTCCCTTAAAATTGTCCACATATACATATACCATTTGTGAAGATAATTAAGAACAATGAGGTACGTGATGGTTTAATAGTTTCCACAGTTGTCGGTTGTACATTCTCTAACTTACTGTCCTGTACTCTGTCACTGCTGCTGCCAGAACGTTTTTTCCAGTTCGCCTCTTGTGTTGCAAAACGGAAAAGGAAACAACGTCCTTAAAGCAAAATGAGACCTGTAGAATGCTAGTCCCCTGATTAGATGAAACCTGTAGAATGCTAGTGCCCTGATTAGATGAGACCTGTAGAATGCTAGTCCCCTGATTAGATGAAACCTGTAGAATGCTAGTCCCCTGATTAGATGAAACCTGTAGAATGCTAGTGCCCTGATTAGATGAAACCTGTAGAATGCTAGTGCCCTGATTAGATGAGACCTGTAGAATGCTAGTCCCCTGATTAGATGAAACCTGTAGAATGCTAGTGCCCTGATTAGATGAAACCTGTAGAATGCTAGTCCCCTGATTAGATGAAACCTGTAGAATGCTAGTCCCCTGATTAGATGAAACCTGTAGAATGCTAGTCCCCTGATTAGATGAAACCTCTAGAATGCTAGTGCCCTGATTAGATGAGACCTGTAGAATGCTAGTCCCCTGATTAGATGAAACCTCTAGAATGCTAGTGCCCTGATTAGATGAGACCTGTAGAATGCTAGTCCCCTGATTAGATGAAACCTGTAGAATGCTAGTGCCCTGATTAGATGAAACCTGTAGAATGCTAGTGCCCTGATTAGATGAAACCTGTAGAATGCTAGTGCCCTGATTAGATGAAACCTGTAGAATGCTAGTGCCCTGATTAGATGAAACCTCTAGAATGCTAGTCCCCTGATTAGATGAAACCTCTAGAATGCCAGTCCCCTGATTAGATGAAACCTGTAGAATGCTAGTCCCCTGATTAGATGAGACCTGTAGAATGCTAGAATGCTAGTGCCCTGATTAGATGAAACCTGTAGAATGCTAGTCCCCTGATTAGATGAAACCTGTAGAATGCTAGTGCCCTGATTAGATGAGACAATGTGCTTTAGCATTTATCTGGTGAAGCACATGTAGTCCTCTGTCTGTCGTTGTGCTGACCAAGCTAGACTGTATAAGGTCTGTGAGCATGCCCAGAGGGGGGCAGGGATGGGCGGTCTTCTAGACAAATGTGCCGCCTGCTCTCACAATGACGCTAAGACATGATTGACAGGTGACAAAAGCTGGGGTGGAGTTGCTCAATTGTTGTGCGTATAGATGATGTCATGGCCACTCGCACCATCTAGATGGCCACAGGTAGTGCACTCTAGTGTAGCACCGCTGCAGTATACTTGATCTGTGTGCTTGATTTATAAGCTGTGGGTGAGTGAGTATGTGTATGCAACATAAAATGCCTAATTAAGAGTAAGGGGAGACACACACGACGTCAATTTCGAATTGCAGGTGCTTGAGTCGGTTTACATTATTAGGGATATACTAGGCTTTTCATATGACACAACATTTGTAAAATGACTGTAGAAGATTTTTTGGTATAATTTTATAGCCTACACTATCCTGTGGTTGACTAGATTTATAGCCAAAACAGCCAATTGGTGCCTATTGTTACCCTTATGCATTAGACCAGGGGAAGGAACAAAAGAGAATTATAGTTTAATCTCCCGCAGGTGAAATGAAGATGAAAAGGCACCATACTTGAAGGCACCACGATTAGCACCCTTTAAATGCACAAAGATGCCATTGTCAAAATGTTCACTCAACAGGCCCTGGAGAAGATTGCCACCTATTGGACAGTAAATATGCAACAACAGAAAAGTCACCAATTAACTTTAGTTGCTGCAAAACCATTTTTTTGCTATTTTTCGCTGAGCTTTAAGTAGAAGCAGAGACGGCTGATAAACTAAAGTATCTTTGGTAAAAGATCTAGGAAGTATAGTGATCCCTGTAAGTGGTCTAAATTCACTATCTTCTCAGTCATCCTGGAAGGAAAGCTTCTTGGTTATGTTCCTCTCTGTCACATGTTCATCTTGTTTGAATAAGACCTCCACGTGTGCCATGTCAGCTCGTGCTGGTGGATAAGGTAACAGTAGTAACAGTCCTAATAGAAAAGTGACTTATCTTAGGCTGTGCCAGTGTCCTGATTATCGACTGGGCCTGCAGTGTTCAGCCACAGTTCAACTTCCTCCCCATGTGCACAGAATGAATCCAGGTCATTCATCTGAGAGCAAACGGTAGTGAAGGACTGTCTGCGCTGCCTGCTGGAGGTTCCATTTGTGAAAGTGCCATCTAAGGTTACGGTGGCATGGCTGTGTGTGTGACTGTTTGGGAAAGGGAGGAGCAGTATTTATCTCATAGTCTATTAAAAGCTAGCCGCGGCCTGTTATTGCTTTGGCAAACATTGTTAGACATAGAGGGGCAGTCAATTTAGGCGGGTGAGGAACTGTTGACTGCTCGCAATGAGAGGTCACTTCAGGACACTCCAGCACACTCCATGTCAAAAGTACATACAATTACTGTCTGCCCGAGTGTCTCATACTGCAGTCTGATAAAAGACGACCCAGAGATGAGTTTTATTTGACATTTACCTTGCTGTACCTGGCGAGATGTGTTTGTAGTATAAACACATAATGCATAACAGCATGTTTGTCATGCTATGATTTAGTAGAGTGGTTCTCAACCTTTTTTCAGTGATGTACCCCCTAACCAGCGCACAAGAATTACCGCTACGCTTCAACCACAACTCCATCGTTTGAGTTTTGACAGTGATTGACAGGTGATGGCGGGTGGCATGTGACAGGTTGGGTTGAACCATCCTGGTCTCGGAGGGAATCTGGGTTTTTAGGAGGATAATGAAATTGAATAGCCTACTGAAATATAAAATTCATTTTATGAACTTATATTTTCCTGAAATATTTATTAGGGCCCGAGCACTGAAGGGCGCAAGGCCCTATTGTTTTTGTAAGGATTATTATTTTTATTATTATTGTTATTCTACTTTTTTGCTGTCCTGTTTTTGAGGTAGTTAACATGGTCGAATACTCTTGAAATTTGGCACACACGTCAGGTGTCACGCAACGCAGTTAGGTACAAGAGCTTGACCCCTGGCGTGGCCCAAAGACTCGCTAGCGCCCCCTTAGGTGACTGATTCTGTGGTTGGTATATATTTTTAAATAATTGTTTTTAAAGTATTTTTGCATGGATTCTAGTTTTTAAATATATGTATATTTTAAAATCTCATGTACCCCCTGGAGTGCCTTCAAGTACCCCCAGGGGTACGCGTACCCCCATTTGAGAACCACTGATTTAGTGAACAGCTCTGGAAAAACAAACTTTGAGCATATATTTTTACACACACACTGAGACACAAACGCACACACACAGACATATACATATATATGGAGAGAGAGAGTGTGTGCGTGTGTGTGTGTGTGTGTGTGTGTGCTTGCGTGTGTGTGTGGAGAGAGAGAGAGCCGTGTGGTAACACCTCTCCTCTCTGAGGCCCCAGCAGTCTGACTCACCTCTGTGGGTATGCCTCTCCCATCCAGAGGTAAACCACATGGCAGACCACAGCCTCACTCACACAGGAAACTCTCAGCGCTGACCACAGCATCGCGCTGGCCTCACAACCATGACAGCTGCCCAGCCTGCTCTCTGTCGCCTTACCCAAGCAGCGCTGAGGGCAGTCTCCGCCCGTTACTTAGTGCTTACCAGCTTCACATTGACCTTTCACCTTTTGACTCAGTGTGTGTTCAATTAGAAAATATTGGCATAGACATTTAGATGGCTTAATTTACCAGTAGTGTCACAACATTACAATACCTGATTTGGAGTATTTCAAAGTGCAACAAGTGAAACAACTGAGGAGAATTTGATAAATGGTGAGGATCTTCCTTTCTTAGTGAGGGAGAGGTGTTACTTGACTCTTCCAACTCTAAGCAAAGTAGAGTTGTAAACAAGATTTCCATTAATAATGTAGTGAGTTTGAGTGGAATATTTCCAGTCAAATATTAAACATTACCGCTGCCTGAAACCCAGACTAAATAAGCTTCTATCCACAGTCTTTTCACATCTTGAATGAGGACTGGACCAGGTCCACATGACATAATAATAGAATTTCAATTCACACAGTATACTTCATATGAAGTATACTCTATGTTTTGTATGTATCACAGTAACACACATCTTCAATGTTCTTTTTATTTGTTTTGTTTTAATACATTGTCATTGAAGTCAGAAGACTAAGCATCTCACAACATATTGTACCTTGTATAATTATCTGTGACAAATAATTATTTTATTTTATTTATTTTACACCTACATGCTTTCCATTGCTGAAATGAAAAATAACATGAATCTTTCCCTGTCTTTCTCTTATAGATGCCACTATGTGGACACAGTTCTTTTCTATGGATCATAATGGTGTTTATACAAATCATCCTTTGTTTCATTCATCTGGCTGTATGGTTTGCTGTATTTGGTGGTTGTGAACAAGTCATCATTTTGAAGTTGATACAGGTCAAGGCGTTACCCTAAGGACGGTATGTCAAGCATTCAGAGCACTGGAATCCAAAACTGCCCTTTGAAGTGAGGTAGTAGGTTGTATAGTTTTAGGGTCAATCCCTTGCTGTGAGTTAACTATACAACTTACTGTCTTTCCTGAAGTGGCTGTATTGTCATCATGTGGAAAGTTATGAAAAAAAAACCAACATTTTTTGCTTATAAATACAAATTGTTATTTTGGTACGTGTAAAGTTATTGTAGAAACAATGTGTAAATTGTCATTACACCCAGTCATTTAATTCGAAATTCACTTATATTCTGTATGTATCAAAATAAAGGTTTCATTGAACTGTCTCTTGCATTGACTTAGCATGATTTTCTGGTCTTTTATTTGATTCTACCCTGTAAACACCAATAATGTGTTTAATAATGCTCGTGTTTACTTTTAGATCTACATGTGCAAGGTGTGCATATATGCAAATGCAGATTTATTTCCATAGGCTTATGCTGTAGATTTGTGCATTTGTAAATGAAGACATGACCTTTCATTGAGAAATTGAAGTTGATGCACTGATGTTCGTACAGGGTGAGGTAGTAGGTTGTGTGGTTTCAGGGTTGTGATTTTGCCCCATCAGGAGATAACTATACAACCTACTGCCTTCCCTGAAGGGCAGCAAAACAACGCTACATCTTCAAAGACCCACAAACTGTAAGTATTGCTATCCTTTTAAATATTTACTTTATATTACCACATAATGTGTTACATTAAATAATGTGTTACAGATGTATCTTTTAAAAGCAAACAATAAAATGATGAAATCCTGCCTGTTGAAATTGTTTCTGTTCCTGAATTTCCCCTTGGGGATCAATAAAGTATTTATCTATCTATCTATCTATCTATCTATCTATCATGGTCTTTTATCTCACTCTCATCATACAAATTCATCTGACCTATCATCCTCACTATAGGCATACATGCATACATCTGACCTATCATCCTCACTATAGGCATACATGCATACATCTGACCTATCATCCTCACTATAGGCATACATGCATACATTGGAGATGGATCTTTATTGATGGATCTATATTTTTCTGATGTTTCTGAGATCAAACAATAATGTTCTGTATTGATGTATCTTTATTTTTCTGATGTTTCTGAGATCAAACAATAATGTTTAATAGATACTGATGAAGAATGTCAGAAATAACTTAATGTTAAGCCCATCTGATCTCTGCAGGTTCACATGGGTGATGTCTGTTGTAAGAAACAGTGGTTCTCCTCCTCAGTTGCTAAAATGGATGCTTGTCCACTAAATAAAATATGCACTCTGACCCAAATGGACATTTAGCAGCTTCAGCTCAGCATGGCACAGACTCTCAAGCTTTCCTTTCATAGAAATGTCTGTGCTTCCAACATACAGGGCAATAGTCAAACTGTATACACATACACACCCTGTCATTTGAGTGTTAACCATTAATTGAGTTTTGATACACTTTTTGGGAAAAGGTTGTGTGTTTCACCCTAGGTTTATGAACAGTGGGTGGCACTAGAGTTCAAGTTACCACAAATAGCAGCTGAATATGTGGAGGGAATCCATTCAGGCTAGAGGAAATGCAGTTGGCTTTTTTCAGAAACAATGAGCTTATTATTGTATCTATAGCATTATGGTATCACATTATTATTGTATCTATAGCATTATGATATCACACGTTTATTATTATGATATCACACGTGTATTATTGTATCTATAGCATTATGGTATCACATGTTTATTATTGTATCTATAGCATTATGATATCACACGTGTATTATTGTATCTTTAGCATTATGGTATCACACGTTTATTATTGTATCAATAACATTAGTATTGGCTGTGGTGTAGGCTATAAGCATATGGAATGGATAAGCCTTTCTCCTATATGCTTTGCCTCAATGACTAAACCTGGCTATAGATTTGTGTAGACAATGCTCAAAGATGCTCATTAGATCCTGGTTTCCTTAAAAAAAAACTTTTTCACAGACTCAGTTTCAAGAACTGGTCTAATGAACTGTCTGTCTTCCCTGGCCTCAATATACTGTAACCTAGACCAGTGGTTCTCAGCTGGTGTGCTGTATAATTTTGAGGATGCATTTTTACACATTTTTAAATGCATCAGTGACACAGATTCTTAATATAAAAAGGTCAGTCAGCATTATGTGAGCATGCTGTGGTCTCTCAGCATGCTCAAGCTCCAAAAAGGTTGAGAACCTCCAACCTACACTATGATATGAGGATTTCCCGCATCATGCAGCTCACAGCTCGTGCATGCTCCAAAATCGGCTAGTACGAATTATTCACATCGTGAACTGTGTGCCATAATGAATCGACGTCGTGGATAGGACACCGTTCTTTCGTAGTAAAAGGACTTATTTCTATTGGCTGAAACTATAGGTGTGTCAGGAGGTGTGTGCATCCTGCAGTGTCATTGGAGCGTCACGTCCGGAAGCGAAACGGCACGGTTCGCTACCACCAACGCGTTTTGGCAATAGTAGGATACTGGTGAGTGAAGAAACGTGTGTGGACTTTTCAATATTTCGGCCTCCTCCTGATTCAACCGCTGCAGGCAAGAACCAAGAGTCGTATGGTAGATCTGGATTGGTCAGCTGGCTTTAAGGTAGACAGACATGCCTAAACAGTGTTCTGTCTTATGTAACAAGCTATTAGATAAATGATAATGCACGTCGTCTTACAAATATGGGCTTATAACACTCATTGAAAGTAACATGAAGACATAAAACATGTTAATTCTGCATGTCAATTCTCCGAACCGATGCCAACCAATTCTACACGGTAGGCTATTTAATGGCAAACATTTTCAGAAACTGCCGAAAAACGAAATATTGTGCATTCACATGTTGCGTAATAATGCAATGAATAGCCTAGCTGATCTGCTGCTCATTCCATGCCCAGCCTGGTTGTCAGTTTAACTGAATTATGTAAAAGTTATTTTTAAATCTGTGCATTTGTTTGACTTAATTACAGTCTGTTTTGTAGACACGAGTGTTTTCATTATTGTACTCTGCTATACAATAATCGAAAATGATGGAAACTCAACCTCCCCAACCTCTGACTCTGAATGTCTAATCAAGAAAACTGTGAAACTGTCCAATTTGGATGCTCAGATAGCTTCAAAACGGATTCCTATGATCAGTCTTTTGGCTTTACAAAATTTTGAATAGATTTGACAAGTTTTTTGATCAAGCATTACAATAAGGGTGTGAGACCATTTTGACTAGATTGACACTTCCTTTTGTGCTCTATCCAACGTTTTACTGTCTTCTGCTGGATACAGTGTGTCTGATGCTTATTCCACACATCTAACTGGTGTAGGTACCAGGTTTTATACTAATCTTGAGTTGCGCTGATGGTGTTCTGATTAAGTTCTGATTAAGTTCTTTTCAATGCTAACGCATTTATCACATCATTAACCAGCATTATAAGGCCAATTTATAGGCCTATTATATTCTTGGAATCGATATGCTATGTTGTGAAACCAATAAGCCTACATTTTGTGTTCATGGGATTGTTTGTCCTTTATACTGGACTCAGCCCTGGGAGAAATGTTTATGGGGTGAGCTTTAAGGGTCAGCTGAGGTCATCCTATCCTTAGCATCTGGATGTGTATGATTGTTTAGCTTTAGACAATGTCTTATCTCATGCTCACAGCTCATCGCTCACAGTACAGCTCAAATATTGGCCATGCACCAAATAATCTCGTTCATTGTGAAGGCCAGGTCATGCAGTGTGTGTCATTTTGGACTTTGTCCCTTGG
Organism: Alosa pseudoharengus; assembly: GCF_046254945.1. Lineage (NCBI taxonomy): Eukaryota > Metazoa > Chordata > Actinopteri > Clupeiformes > Clupeidae > Alosa > Alosa pseudoharengus. The sequence goes on along the minus strand of NW_027468664.1, from coordinate 4,318,187 downwards.
TGGAGCTTGTGTATTTATTTGGTCCAAACCCATAGTCGTCTTCTCATAAGTGAACTGTCAGGTAAGCCTAGATTTCTCTCTCCACTTTCAACTCCGTTGATTAGTTCTTATGTGATTTGGTTGTTGACGGTGAATCAGAGAGTTTTTGCGCACATGCAAGTGTGTGTGTGTGGTGTGTGTGTGTGTGTGTTGTGTGTGTGTGTGTGTATGTGTTAGGTGTGTGTGTGTGTGTGTGTTAGGTGTGTGTGTGTGGGTGTGTGTGTTTGTGCGTGTGTGTGTATGTTAGGTGTGTGTCTGTGTGTGTGTGTGTGCGTGTGTGTGTGTGTGTGTGTGTGTGTTTGTGCGTGTGTGTATATGTGTATATGTGAACAGTGATACTGTCAAAGGTCTTTAGCAGTTGCAAATGCTGTTCATAGTCTGTCCCATTACATATCGGTTTTCTTTGTCTGTCTAGAATAGCTCTAATTTTGCACTTGTATATATGCTCATAGCTGGAATCAAACATTCTGTGTATTAATCACAGGTTTACATACAGGGCACACAGCTGAATTACTTCATGTGTGTATTTTTGGTTGTGGTGTCTGACTTTCAACCTCATTACTTTGAATACCTGCAACATTGCAAAGCAGTTAACCACATGAACCAAACATCTAATGCATCATGGATACATCTCATTCAAGATGAGATGCTTTTGTGGCCTGTGTAAACTGAAAATGGTTACTTTGTTTTGTTATGGTTATGGTTATGGTTATGGATACGCTTTTGTCCAAAAGCGACATACAAATACAAAACAATATAATACTTAAATTTAACAGGGAACAAACTGAAATGTTGGTCAGGAGAATAGCAGTAATAAACAATGTGAATTCAATTAATATCCTAATGAAATAAACAATGAAAATGAAGAAAAAAAGCAATAATAAAAAACAATAATGTCCATTCAATCAATAATATAAAAACAATAACATGGTAAGACTACATTAAGGAGAATATCAATAGTAAACAACAATGTCAAATTAATCAACAGCCTAATGGAAATAAAACAATATTATACATACCATAACGCATAAGAAGCGCTTAATGAACTAAGTGCATGTTGAACAGGAATGTCTTTAGACCCCTCTTAAACGACCCAAAACTATCACAAGAACAGAGAGCACTGGGCAACTCATTCCACCAACATGGAACCACTGAGGAAAAGAGTCTTGAATTTGACCTAGCGTTTATGACTGGTCGACACAACAGACACTCATCAGAAGACCGCAGTGGGCGGTTGGGGATGTACAGAGTACTCTCTCAAGTGCAGCTCAAGGAAACTGTAACTGTAGAAGGTCTTCACTTCCTTAAAGGAGCAGAATATCTGTAGAACAAAAATGTACCGTGGCCACAGCCGTGGCCTACTGGTTAGCGCTTCAGACTTGGAACCGGAGGGTTGCCGGTTCGAACTCCGACCAGTAGGCACGGCTGAAGTGCACTTGAGCAAGGCACCTAACCCCTCACTGCTCCCCGAGCGCCGCTGTAGCAGGCAGCTCACTGCGCCGGGATTAGTGTGTGCTTCACCTCACTGTGTGTACACTGTGTGCTGAGTGTGTTTCACTAATTCACGGATTGGGATAAATGCAGAGACCAAATTTCCCTCACAGGATCCAAAGAGTATATATACTTATATACTATGTACAGTTTGTATCCAGAAAGACTGACATCAACGTCAGCATGTACATCTTATCAGTACTGTATGTGGATTTGGGAACTGAACCTAACCTTGCTAGAACAATTATTTGATGTAACAGTTCAGCCACAGTAATGTTTTAGGATGGCTTTTGAAGTATAGACCCTTTCAAGAGAGTTCCATTATCAGCATCATAGTTTCATTCCATATGTTATCTTAATGCAGAGGAAGTAGATTGGGAACCAAATAGAACGTTCAAGCATTGTTTTTGTTTTTATTGTTGAAAGGGTCTATATTGTCATGATAAGCCTCCAAGTCACGCCTGTCTTGTAAGACCCCATGTAAGCCAGACTGATTTAGTTGCCTAGTAGACTTGTCAGATAATTTAGCTATTTCAGGGTCCGTCCCAATTTCCCCCTCATCTTGTTCCAAAAAGACAGCCCCGGATTATTGTTCTCCAGGGAGCAAAAACCCGGCACGACAGGAGATGGGGACAATGAAAGGAGTGGTTGGTGGGCAGGTGAGGGTGTTTATTAGTTTCACAGTCTTCTTCTGCGCTGGCCTCCTCTGTCCGCGTCCTCTTAGGCACGTAGGCCGCTCTGTCTGTTTGAGGTTGGGGGTAGTTGGGGGTGTTGAGCAAGCATCCGTTGCCAAAATGGAACAGGATCTCCTACAGCTGATACATGCTGAAAAAAACAAAACAGTGCTTTATTGTATAATGCCTGCACTCCTCTGAATTTGAATTGGCTTGGTTTTAAACAGGATCGTGAAGAATGAAATGGAGGAAAATAGTGGACTGAGCTTCCTTTAAATTACTCCATAGTTATCTTTTTGAAGAATAACTGCTATGGGCTTGTGATCGATTTTGTCAAGTTCCCCCTGTGCCTTCTGTGTGAGTACATGTTCTGTTAGGAGGTAGCTGCATAACTGCATTGCTCTGTTGTAGTTTAGTTCCTGTTAGCTTAGTCTTTCCCAGTGCGCTGCTTTATTATGTCACCTGTGGAAACAAATCGAGGCAGAGTGCATAATACTGAGTGTTTAGTGTCAGGGATTGCTTTGCGGCGATTTCTTGATTTTCCTATTTATATAAGAATGGGCTTGAATGTATTACCCTATTGTCAACTTGCCCCGAGTATTGTTGCAGAACTTACTGTATTAGTGTAAGTATAAGTATATATACTTTTTTGATCCCGTGAGGGAAATTTGGTCTCTGCATTTAACCCAATCGGTGAATTAGTAAAACACACTCAGCACACAGTGAACACACAGTGAGGTGAAGCACACACTAATCCCGGCACAGTGAGCTGCCTGCTTCAACGGCGGCGCTCGGGGAGCAGTGAGGGGTTAGGTGCCTTGCTCAAGGGCACTTCAGCCGCGGCCCACTAGTCGGGGCTCGAACCGGCAACCCTCCGGTTACAAGTCCAGAGTGCTAACCAGTGGGCCACAGTGGTGTGCTCAGCTCAGCTCAGCTCACCTTGTTTTGTGAGGGATAGATACATTCCTGAGAAAAGGGAAATTATTCTCTAGGGAACTCACTAGACTCAGGCATCCTCATGCCATCTGGGGGCCAACAGATGTGAACAGTTGGGTAAGATTGATGTTTCACTTTTAATGAAATGCAGCTTTGCGATCGGAGTAAAACTGCCGTGAAGCTCCAAGGCCAAGGTCTAGACAGGTCAGCAATGTGTTTTGGAAAATAAAACAAAAACTTGTCAAACAACTAAAGAGAGAGGATTTGGCCCATCACAGCATTAACATACATTGTTAGCGGACTACACTGTATGTGTTTCCATTCAACACTGCAAAAGACTGAACAAAACACATCTCAAAAACTGTGTTTGCGATAATAGTTGCTATTGTGACTGCATAGACATTCAAAATAACTATCCTAGTCATCTGAAGCTGTTATCCAATAGCAGAGGAGTTAGAGATGAAGGTTCTGGACAGCTCTATAATGGGCCTGACAGATGTTCTCTGCTTTACAAATAGCAGCTGTGTTGTTGGGTGTGAACAAAGGCGGCCAGCCTCTAAGATGATGACTGTAGGCCACAAATATTGTGTTGCTCATCATCACTCTCCAACCACATATCTGCTATGAGTGTGCTGACAAGCAAATCTACATGATGCCACATGAATTGAATATCTTCATTTCAGCATTCAGTATGTGTTTGATTCACTTACAGACACTATGAAAGCTGATCTGAAAACAACAATTTAGATTAGATGAGATGAGATTAGGTTAGATTAGATTAACTTTATTGTCATTGTGCAGAGAACAAGTACAAAGACAATGAAATGCAGTTTGTGTCTAACCAGAAGTCCAAAAAAGCAGAAAACGGCAATGTGATATACAAAGTATAGACAGGTGGTGCATAGACAGGACAAGACATATAGTGCAGTGTAGACGTACAGTTATACAGTTGGTTTACAGAAGGTGGTTTAGAGTAGAGTAGAGTACAATGAACCAACAGATATGTTTGACCTGTAAAATAAAAGAAATTACCTAAAGCTCCTGTATTCAAAAACAACAATTTTATTGTCCTCTCTGTTAGCCAGTAACTTGCTCTTTGGCCCGTGAGTAAGCAAGAGGCCAAAGCTGAGCATTGTGTGATAAGGTGATGTGATAGCCACTTCAGTGTTTACACCATAAAGGAGGTGAGCACATGTAGAGCCCCTTCATAGTATACAGGTCAAGGATATTTACCTTCACTGGGCCCTGGCGAACCTGAGAAGGCACAAGTTTCTTAAAAAATGTGATTTCCGCTCTTTTTTAATTTAACTAGAACTTTGCTAAGCAATACTAATTTCCTGGCTTTTTAACTTTCCAGACATTTTACTCTACTTTTGTTTTGTAGTGCAAACTTTTTAAATGTTGCGTGTAGAACAAACTTGGGCTTAGAAGAAAATCATAGCCATAATTTTAGTAGGAGTTAATGCTGGAAATGTGAATCTGTTTGAAGATTCTATGAAGTGTCTGTGCTGTATGTACCATTCAGGGAGAGGCTCTAAATGTTATTGTATAACTGTGCAGTGTCAATAAAGGCATTCTAATCTATTTCATTTAATTGAAAAGAATTACAAATTAAATGTCATTTTTATTTTTGGCTGAAATTATTAATTCTGACCTGAAAAGAGACTACAGACTAGACTGAAGCAGGTTTATATTCTTCTGCTATCAATAAACAGTTTGAAAGACATGAATGACTCTACATAACTTGTATTCTACCTCTAAGAAGATAATCAATTTGTATTTTTCAATCAGTTTAACTGTATACACTTGTTCTTTTCTAGTCTCATGAAGGATTCAGTGCTTGGCATGGTTCACCACCATGGTCGACATGCCGAGTCCCTACAGTCCGTCCTCTATTGGAGACTTGGTCCTGGTAAGTCCTCTGTGCGGAGACCTTATCCAGGACTTGGGGGAGCTAGAAGATCTCTCTCAGTCAGTGGAAGATGATTCTTTCAACAGCTTTGATATCCATGAACACAAGTCTTCAAGTACAGGATCCGAGTGTTCTACTGCATTAGGTAACCTGCTGACTGATTCACCCATATCACGAGTTAGATGAGAAATCACTCTTGAGAATCACTCCATAGGCTTGAGCTTAATTAATGATAACAGAATGCTAGAATCCCACATGGTTTGTTTTGTACCAATCAACTCTGCTTATGAAAGACATTTCTGACGTTCCATCACTTCTTCAGTCTGTTATAATACATCATGACCAATATGTATTTGGGCACTCTTTCACACTTCTGAAAGCTATTTGCTTAAGATTTTTTATTCCATACAAATACCATGGGACATTTCCCCTTTGCTAGTTGCGTAGACTAATGGTACAGTGTGTGATGCAGTTCCCAATGTGCAGGTTACAGCCTTGCAAGGGGGCCTCCGCTATGTGTGTGTGTGTGTGAGTGTGTGTGTGTCTGTGTGTGTGAATTTGAGGCATGAAATTTGAGTGTTTGGAGTCCATTCACCATTTGCACAATTCATTATAAATCATAGAATTCCATATTATATTATATTTTTATTGCATGTAGATATCCAATATACTTGAAAGGTTGGGTTTTACACTCTGAAGTAGGCTACAGCATTAAATTAGTCGTCATCAGCCAACTTTTAGCATTTGGTGTACCCCGAGTGTAAGTGTTATACTCTATGTATACAATGGTTTTGCAATAATGTTTAGCCCTGGTATTTCTGCTTGCTCCTCAGATTTTTTAACACCAGCGTCCAGTCCATCCTCTGTGGTGTTTGGAATAGTGACCGGAGATGAGGTGTCCTCCAGCCCTCTAAACCTGGAGTGCCGCGTTTGTGCTGATCGTGCCTCAGGCTTCCACTATGGGGTCCACGCATGTGAGGGATGCAAGGTTAGAATACTCACACAAGTACACCCACCCTCCTATTCACTCACTTACAAGGGGAATGTCATGCGAAGGACACAGATGCCTCTGAGTGGCTGCTCTTTAACCTCTCCCCTGCTTGGAGCCCATCCATGAGTACAGACCAAACTGATGTCGCGTTGCCACATCAAGAGGTGGATCATTATCATCACCATCATCATCATCATCGTGTTACTCCTCTTCCTCAGTATGCACGCTTTGTTCATCTGACCCGACTGCCATGGACAGGGAAGGAATATCACAATAACTCCCATCTGGCTATTTGCTGTGAAGAAGAAATATTTTGAGGGTCATAAAACTGTCAAAAATGGTTGGAAATTCCTGTGAGGAAATCCATGTTTCTACAGAGACCGGGTAGTCAGGGGTTTTCATTGGCTGAGTCTGTTCAACTCCCCCAGTCTTTTGCATAACCTCTGTGACCTGAGGCCTAGAGCCGGTGAAAGAGCATTCATTGGGCTATTTTCTGGGACAAGCACTGTGACAGAATGGTTGGAAAGGGAAGACTCATATACCAACTTCAAAACCGATGCGCTGGGATGATTGCTTCAACCTTCTCTGTCATCTTGAGATTCATACCAATGTATTCTCAGCTACAGAAACAGTATGTCATAAGGTGTCACATGTCTCCGGGAAGATCTTGAACACTACGACAGGAGTGTGTTTTATGGATGTTTCCATTTACAGGCATGTGCTGGGTGGCTCCCAACAGGGCTATGTAGTAACAGAGATGCCTAAAATACTGACCCTTTGCATACATATCAACAGCTCACAGCTTAAGCTTTAAATGGCCCCTGTGTGTGTGCGTGTGTGGGAGGGAGGGAGGGTTGGGCATTGATGGATATTGTCATATGTTTATTTACAACATGGATTTTAAGTTTCCATTTGACCTCATGTGAGTGTATTTATTGAAAAACACAAACACTTAAATTGATCTTTTGATGTTTGTGTCAGTCAAGTATTAATGGAGGAGGCACACATTCATTATCTACTTTGCATGGCGGATGTTATTTCACTTGTAAATTCTATTATATCTATGTTTTGCTACTTCAACCCCAGACAAAAGTAAATATACTCTTTAGTAAGATCCTCTCCATAAGCTGTTTTTTCCTCTGATGCAGTCTTGTTGTCAAAGTTCATATTTAAACTTATCTCTACAGTTTCTTCTGCTAGCCTACTGAAAATGAGCACAATAGCTAGCGTCTGTGCATAATAACCCTACACTCCCTCCTCTTTACTAATGGTTCATAGGGCTTCTTCAGGAGGACCATACGCCTTAAGTTGGAATACGACAAATGTGAGCGAAATTGCAAGATCCAGAAGAAAAACCGTAACAAATGTCAGTACTGCCGATTCCACAAGTGCCTTTCAGTTGGCATGTCCCACAATGGTAAGCAAAGTAAAACCTGACATTTCAGGTGATTGTTTCTATGGTATATATATGTAGCACCCCTCTGCTCTACTTATGTAGCACCCCTCTGCTCTAAAAATGTACTTTAAAGTAAAAGGAGCTGCTTCTATGGGTTACTGTTAAGTTTAGGCCAGTTCTAGGTTGGGCATTAAGGGAGGAGTAAATTGACAAGGACACCAGTATGTAAAATGTTATACATAAATAATGCAGGTTTATTAAATGCAAAAATATATTTTCTCTAAGAGAAAAGAAGAGGAAATATTAGTAAATAGAAAATAAATAGTAAATTAATACAAAACCCTATAAAATAATAAAAGAGCTCTTATAATGCAAAGTATCAAATCAATAGTTAAAAACTCAAATGTCCAAAAGAAAAGAAATACCCGGGTAAGGTGGTGTGAGTGTACAATGTCAGTGTATGTGTGAAGGCTTATCTGTATCCAGGGAACAGATCCAAGGGGTTGGTTTTCCAGTATGAAAGGGCAGTTCAAGGGGTTGGTTATCCAGTTGGTTATCCAGTATGAAAGGGCAGTTCAAGGGGCTGGTTATCCAGTATGAAAGGGTAGAACAGTTTAATCGATCCAAGGGGACTGACTCGCCATCCAATGTTCCAGTGTACATAAAAAAAACAATCCTCATACAGCAGTTTGAGAATACAATTAAGGTTATATATTAAATATCAAAGTCGTAAGATATCATTAAATTCCAATTCAACTACAGTTCCAGTTCAATTAAGTCCTATTAACTTCTTCAACAATCCGTAGAAAAATAGATAAGGAAAGGTAAGATGATTCAATACGATAGATAGATTTATAAAAGGTTAGATAAGAGTTAGATAAAGATAGTATTATTTTTCTTAAGAGGATTATCAGTAACGTCTAATCAATTTCATTCAAGTGGAGTCTCGAGAGTGAAAAACAAACCCGTCACCTAGGAGATGACTATACCACAATAAAAGTATTTTAGAATACCTGCACCAATCTTTGCCTGCACTCTAAAGCAGAAATTTGTCCAGTTGTTTCCGCTGACATGGATGTGGATGGATGTGCGCTTGGACTTTAACCACAATATCTCACCCAGGGCTCAATTAGTGTGTGTGTGTGTGTGTGTGTGTGTGTGTGTGTGTCAAAAAATAATGTTTTACCCTAATAACCAGCAGACCTTGACCCCTGCAGGCAATTTGATTGTATTTACCCATGGCTTGTGCAATAAGTACAACTCACTAGATCTAAGCTTGAGCTAGGTCAGAAGATTCCGCAAAGACTAAACTAACCCTGGAGCAGAGTGCATTTATTATATATGATACAATTACAACAACAGGAACACCATTTTCAATACAATGGGCAGAAAACATGGTGTAACTTAGAGTAACATCAGGACGTAATCACTAACTAATGTGTGTACTGTGGTTGATTTTAGCTATCCGTTTTGGGCGGATGCCCCAGTCAGAGAAGTTAAAACTGAAAGCTGAGCTGGAGACTGGAGAGAAGCAGTATGTGGAGCCTCAGCTGGCTGATGTGAAGGCTCTCATTCGACTAATCCATGCGGCTTACTTGAAGCACTTCCCCATGAATAAAGCCAAAGCCAGAGTTTTTCTCACTGGCAAGACCAGTGCACCGGTAAATACTCCCCAATGTGCACACACTTCATTACATGTAAGTCTGCTAGTTAGTTTCAAATGCAGGCCTTGGAAGAAGGAGTAAGAGAAATGTCTCCCAATTATCCCTTCAGTGAAGGATATTTAAATAAACTAGTGGTAGCTAAAGAGTTCCTCCTCCTTCTCCACACTTTACTGATATAAAAGTCTTACAAACATGCTCACAACCTCATCAACTTAGTTTCCCATTTCATTATCCTAATGTTTTCTTTTTCTCTTTTGGAAGCCGTTTGTCATACATGACATGGACACTCTGCAGCTGGCAGAAAAGACGTTGCTGATCCAGCTTTTTGGAGGCAGCGTAGACGCGGTCGGCCTTTTGCAGCGCCAGGCAGAGGGTCGGCTCTTCCACTGTTGCCAGTGCACGTCCGTGGAGACGGTCACTGAACTCACGGAGTTTGCCAAGGCTGTGCCAGGCTTCCAGGAGCTTGACCTGAATGACCAGGTGACTTTGCTGAAGTACGGAGTACACGAGGCGCTCTTCGCCCTGCTGGCCTCCTGCATGAACAAGGACGGGCTGCTGGTCGCGCAGGGCAGAGGCTTCATCACGCGCGAGTTCCTCAAGAGTTTGCGCCGACCCTTCAGCGACATGATGGAGCCCAAGTTCCAGTTTGCCACGAAATTCAATGCCCTGGAGCTAGATGACAGTGACCTGGCTTTATTTGTAGGAGCTATCATCTGTTGTGGAGGTACTGTAGACCAGAAAAAATAAATTACTCTTTATTAGCCTAGTGAGTAATGTTATAAACTGCACTTCGTATGGTGATTTAAAATGATAAACCTCAAAAATATTTGATGGGATTTCATTTCACTATAAACCCTTAACAAGCAACATAAATATGCAGTATTTGATGAGTTGTATGTGATGAGACGTTTTATGGTAGGCCTATATGGAACACTTAAAAAACGAAATGGTGGTCGCTGTAGGCAATAATGCCAAATGTTGTAGAACAAGTTGAGCCAAAGTGCATAGCTTTTATAGCTATACTTCAGTATATCAAGTCAAGTACTTTGTTGTCAAGTCTTTCAACATGTATGTTATCTCTGTTTATCCTCTCAGACAGACCAGGCCTGGGCAATGTGTCGCACATTGAATGCATCCAGGAAAATATTATTCATGCACTGCGGCTCCATCTGCTGGCCAACCATCCAGATGACACATTCCTTTTCCCCAAGCTGTTGCAGAAACTGGCAGACCTTCGGCAGCTTGTGACTGAGCACGCTTGTCTAGTACAGGAGATTAAGAAGACAGAAGATGCCTCTTTGCACCCGCTGCTTCAGGAGATTTACAAAGACATGTATTAAGCATGGCCTTACATCTCAGAGTGAGATCTGGGGGGATATCGTCCAGGGAGGACTTCTGGAGCCTTGGTGGTTTGTGGAGAGCAGTCTAAAGTTTGGTGTCATGAGTGGTGGTGGAGAGCTGAAAAGTACAGCCGCCTTAATATAGCCACAGTCGCTGTTGGTGGAGATCAGAGAATTGCTGGTAAGAGTACTGGTTCCTGCAGGAACAGATTTTGCTTGTTATTTAGGCCTATGCAAAAAATATATAGTTTTAAGTATAAGTAGTATAAGTATATATACTCTTTTGATCCCGTGAGGGAAATTTGGTCTCTGCATTTAACCCAATCTGTGAATTAGTGAAACACAGCACACACTAATCCCGGCGCAGTGAGCTGCCTGCAACAACAGCGGCGCTCGGGGAGCAGTGAGGGGTTAGGTGCCTTGCTCAAGCGCACTTCAGCCGTGGCCCACTGGTCGGGGCTGGAACCGGCAACCCTCCGATTACAAGTCCAGAGTGCTAACCAGTGGGCCACGGTTGTGTCTGTGGGAATATCCAAGTGACAGCAGAGATAAAGGGATTGTTGTATACGTTGTATAAAGGGATTGTTGGGATGAATACATTTGCCTGATGCAGCCACCAGTGACCAGAAGCAGTGTAAACTTGCCTGGTGGTTACCGTGCAACTATTTCAACATGGGACACTGGCCACATGTCTGCTGTTAAAGCTAAAACATTGTGCCTTTTTTTGTTAAGGAGATCCACGTACAGAAATGATTGAAAAGCACAGAAAGCACTTCTGATGAGTAGGTTGAAAAACACCAAGACATTTTTGACTGTGAATAATGTTATATGAAAAATAAGGAACTGATTCAATGGGATTGTGGTAATGTTTTCCATCATCCATTTTAGAAGAGATTGTTTCATGTTTCATTGTGTGTTAAAAGTTTTAGCCAATAACAAGCCTTTTACCAACTCTTACCTCACTTTGTTAAATAATGGAAATAACTTCATCTGTAAATAATACATACAGCTATTGTATCACTCCAAAAAGATCACTAATCAATGTCAGGATTATTTATGCCTGTTGATAAATAATATGGAGACCTTCTTTTAATATTAAGAGATACATTTTTGTAAGGGTCTTTTTGGTGTCATTATGGTTCTTTTTGACATTGCTTGTCACCTAATCAGTGGTAGGCCTTTTTTTATACATTGTGTCCAACTATGAAGGCTAAGTCAAACTTGGTTTTAATTATAATTTTGTCTAACACATACTGCTAACAAAATGTTATAAAGTTAAACAAAATGTGTCACTCCAAATATATACCTCTGATGTTTTTGTAGTTTTGTGATATGATTGAGGGAGTATTACCTCCCCCCCCCTCAGAATTTTGGGGTAATAGTAAATGAAATGAAAAATCCAAAGTAAATGGATATTCTTTATCTGATGAAACCTCCTACTATTCCCCTGATAACAGCATCAATATCAACAAATCAGCAACATAAATAAAGGCAAAATAAGCTATAATATAAAACATGTTTTATATTATACTGTATTTTTCTAATGTGTTTAGTCCCAGGTGTATGTTGGTTCTTATGGTTTAATTCACTGGAAAAATCATATAATGTATATAGAAAGTTCTAACAAGTATAATATGTTTGCATTTTATTAACAACAATTTTATACAATGATTATCAGGGATTACTGGCATAGTAAAACCTCAGGTTGGCCCCTGCCTTAGTGACCCTGTGTTAGATGGAAAAAGAGTCACTGTGCAAATAGTTAAAGTAATATGACTGTAACATTGGTGTTGTGATCATTAAAATATCTTTGCTGTATCATCTTGTGTTCATTTTTGGGAAATCAGAATAATATGCCTATTTCCTCAACATGGCCACTGATATGGTTCTGAGAAAACACAGGTTGTCCAGACAGTTTTTGAGCCCTTAGTGAATTAGAAACCTATTGCTATTTGACAAGGCTAATATTGCTCCAATAATGGGCAATTCATCACTCAATGTGGGATTGGGGACTTTAATGTCCTCGAGAGGCTACAGCACAGACACAATAAAACACATCAGTAGCTACACAAACATACCGGTAGTCACACATATAGCAGACTCACAAGAACATCTCCCCAACTTTGACTAGGCCTACTAGGCCCACACACGACATGGCCATCGATAGGTTCAGGTGGCACTGGCACTCTGGTTACTCTGACACAGACATAACATATAGAATAGGTCTATAGTAAAAGGTGAGTAGCTATAATTTGCACTCCACCAAGTCAAGGCCTACACATAAATAAACGCTGAGTAGCCTACTTTGCACATATTTTATGTATATACTGTATATTTTCATCAAGCTCTGATTCTACAAGTTAATTGCCATAAATCAACCCACTCCGTTCAAAAACGCGAAATGAATAAGATTGTTCTCTTTGCCTTGCCGTAACTTCATCCGGACGATGGTCGGCCCAGAACGGAGAGCGCGAAGAGTCCACGCTATGGTCCACGCGCCCTGATGCTGCGCCTACCTTGGAGCGGCTCAAACTAAATTCTGAGGCTATATACAAAATAATTACGGCACATACATACAATAACTTATCTTAATTAATTCGGTATTTCTTCAATAGCTCTTAGTATTTTAGTGAGTTTAAATCTTAATATGGAGATAAGTACTGAAGGATCTGTTCGTGGTATGTTTACTTGTGAAACGTGTGACCTGTCAACGCCGTTCACATACTATGGTCAGAAGCCTCCGAACACAAGAGCCATAGTGTAGGTGAAAGTAAACCACATATTTTCTGCCAGCTTAAATCTGAGAATGTTACCTGAACAGTTCAGTAAAAAATACACCCCTTCCCTTCCCTTCCCCTTTGTTTACATTAGGCTCCTGGAAGAATCATATGTGTTAAAGGATCCTTTCAGCCCTAACAGAGACAAGTTCATCGTTTTGGGCGCAAAGTGCACCTTGTGCAGTAAGGTGGTTTGCATCGGCACGGTAGGCTATGCTCCGTTTAATTTCATTTTTGAGAGACTCGTCTTCCTCTTAATTATGATCCTATGTTCGTGTTTGTAATGTTAGCAACCTAACATCTCAATGTAGACCTGCTTCATATGATACATTTGTGCTTTCAGGATTGCAGTCTATTCTACACCAAACGATTTTGTCTACCATGTGTAAGGGAAAATCTGGACCAGTTCCCCCAACAGATTCAGGCTGAACTGGCGAAAAAGAAAGTTCCCCAGCACACATAGACTGAATTACAAATGTGCAACCTATGTGTGTGTTCCCTCGGAGATAGAGATGGAGATAATGGTAAGTGAGAACGTCATCATATCTATATTCATTACTTAATCAGATTTGAAGTGCAGTTAGGTTGGTTGGTTGCTATTGCAGTGGAGAGCTTTGTTCTCAAAAAATATCTCTTGAAACCATAATGATGCCAGTCATTGAGGGATACAGAAGACAGACATACATGAAAACAGAAATAGCACATTCTGCCCACAGCACACACTAGCCCACATCCCAAAGAACATGGATCTAGCCTATGTCACTTCAGAGCGAGGTTTACTGGCTTACCCTGGTGGCTTCAGGAGTACGGTAACCACTGATCAAAAGAACACTTTACTGCATGTTGCTTCTGAAGTGACATATTGTTTTGAGGTGACTCCCAAAGTTACTTGTGTAAGCCAGTAACCAGCCACTGTTTGGTGTGTACCTCGGTTTTGAAGTCACGGTTTGGTTAATTTTTGGAAAATGTGCAGATACCATTAGAAAGACTGTTGGTTTGCTAGCTCATTTAAAATATCCTAAACCTTTTTTGACCCTGCCTTTTAAAAAAATCGGAATCGAGAATCGTTAAGAACCGGAATCGAAGTAAGAAATCGGAATTGGAATCGGAATTGTTCAAATTCAAACGATACCCAACCCTACTTATAGGCTACCAGAGATTCTTGAGTTACATTGTTGCAAATTTTAAACAATGATGCATCATTCCACAAAATTGTTTGTCTTCTCTATCAGGAAGTTATTCAATAAGCTTAACAATAAACATATAGCCTTAACTCAAAACAGCCGTTAGGCTTATGTCATTTTGGTCTGTAAAAATGTCAAATGCAGCTATGCTTAAATTCTGCTTACAGCACATTAATTATAGGATATGTAAGGGATAATGTATAGAACGCCGGTCATTATGGGGAAAATAAGTCCCGACAGGGCGAACCGGACCCCGACGCGTCAGCGGAGGCGAAATCAGTGCACACTCTAGACAGAAAATTTGGAAAACGCTTCTTAAAAAGTGTCTGAAAATGCAGGGGGAGGGGGGGGGGGGGTAGTTGCTAAAACATGTTTTTGTGACAAAACTGTTGAGAGTAGAGAGCTAATATTTGGGACTACCTATTAAGAAGTGTGTGAACCACCTTGATTTTTTTCAGCCAAATCTGTGATGGTCGAGTGGGGAGATTTGTACGTTTGGGATGGAATGACCCTCTAGTAAAAATGAGAGCATGATTTAGTAAAATGAGCACAAATTCTCTTGATACACAAAAAATATATTGCAATGACACCTCCGGGCTCCATACCAACACACACACGCAGATAATGCGCTAGAATACGCTTTGCGTCGTGATGAGAATACGCTTTGCGCCGCGCTTTTGACCCTCATAATAGAGCCGTATATCTTCAGAACTTTTTGCCATGGAAGTAAATTACACATTCATTATCGGACATTTGTCGTGGTTTGGCAGTAATGTTTTTGCAAGCACTCAAATAAGAATAGTAATTAGCTTCCTCGATGTCGGACACATTAGCTAATCCACCGGCTAAACCCCTGACCATTCGGTACACATCATCTGTATTGAACCTAAAGTCATGTACCAAAAAATTGTTTGGTACGAATACATGTATCTTTACATCCTATCATTTACTGTCATTCTAAAAATCCAAAAATAAACTGTAGGTG
The DNA here is from genome assembly GCF_046254945.1 of Alosa pseudoharengus. Taxonomy (NCBI): domain Eukaryota; kingdom Metazoa; phylum Chordata; class Actinopteri; order Clupeiformes; family Clupeidae; genus Alosa; species Alosa pseudoharengus. Next base: position 4,302,798 of record NW_027468664.1, on the reverse strand, counting down.
ATCAGATGTCATAAACTACAGCAGTATCATTCCTGCCAATCAGAGTGCTTGCTGGCAAACCAAATGTAAACATTTACTTTCATTCCCTTGGCTGGCACCTTGCTCCAAAGTAATGCAGGCTACACGTGAAAAGTAAGTTCTGACATCAGTGACTAAAATAAACTTTCCAAAGCCCATTCCCAGTAAAGGTGCACTGTAGAAATACATTTCTGCAATATTGCGTTTACTGGCAAAATCAACATTGTCTAAAATAACAAAAGTCTCTCTGTCTCTTTTTGACGTTTACCATCTCTGTTGTAATGCAACACAACGGCAGTCTGCTTACTGAGGGAATAGGTGATGGGGAAAGTAAACAAGTGACCGTTTCCTCACTTTGGGATTTATCCGAACAATGGGATGACAGTTGGAAAAACATCATTACAATTAAGCATTCTATAATGTTTATAATAAACATTCATTAGGATAATTGACTTTTTTACAGATGAAAATGACAGACTTAACCACTAACTGTTTTGACATAGGGTTAAAACTCTGTTAACCCTTAGAACCCTAAGCTGTTTTTAGGGCATTTTCACTACCTTTATTCATAAGGATTTATTCTGGTCATTGTAAGTGCCACACACATATATTATATATTGTTTTTTTCAGGAGAGTTTAGGCTATTCAGATCTGCCATCATTTCATGTATCATTTCAATACTAGCATTGATTTTATTTTGATTTTTAAAGAATTAAAATATAAAAAGTGTATTATAAAAATTCTTATATTTCGACATGTATCTTACCACAGCAAGCTCACAGCTCTACATGCATTTCATGTGTGTGTAGGGCAGACTGTCCTGAATCGGGCAATATAATTGCCATGTTGGAGGGATACTCTGGGGCTGAGCAATTTACAGAAATATTTGCTGTGTGATTTACGGAAATAAATGCCATTTTTTATTTAGTGATGAAAAATGACCTTTCTGCGCTCCATATCTGTGACACGAACTGATCTGACCTGACTTGACCCGAGGTTGCTGTTAGCCTGCGTGCCTGTGTGTATGCAGTCATAATAATTCTCAACTCTTTACTGCATTGCCATGAACAAAGTAAAGGCAAAAAAGGTGTTTATTTGTTGAACAAATTGGGATGCAATGTGAGCCTTGAATTGGATGCCATGCAGGAATTTGCTAGGATCTCAAAACCGGAATATGAACATGCTTTGCCATAGAGAAACACATGATGGCATTGGATTATAAACATGCTTTGCCACAAGAACAGACAAAAACGTGGGGTAAGTCCAGCTATATGAAGTTATTATTTTGCTGTCAGATCGTCTGTTTTATAACCCAGAAGGATGTACTTGGTATCAAATGATAGCTCTGAGTCTCCTCTTTCATCTGACATGCGTGGCATATCTATGCGATCACGGGTCCGCGAGTAATTCAAACGAGAGGAATGAGTGTGCAGGTTGGTTTGTGTACATGAAGTTATTATTTTGCAGTCACTTCGTCTGGTTTTATAAGCCAGAAGGATCGATAAACATGGTACCAATGGATAGCCCTGTGCCCCCTCTTTCATCTGATATGCTTGCCATATCGATGAGATCACGGGTTCGCGAGTAATTCAAACTAGAGTAATGTGTGTGCAGGTGAATGCAGAGAAGTATAGACTGTAAATATGATGCAATTTGATTTAATTTCATGATTTTTTTTAATTTTCATACTTGATCGTACAGACAAGTGTGTAGTCTCGTTGGAAAGCCCCACTTCTGCTCTGTCGTGCAATAAAGGTTTCATCTCGCTGCGATGAACCGTTCCGGAGCAATGTAACAGAGAAGAAAGTGTGTATTTTTTGACGCACTTTGCGTCAATCGGGTTCTAAGGGTTAAACCTAATTCAAGAGTTTGTAATAGGAAAGATGATGAGCACCATTTTGTGGAATGATCCATTGCGATGAAATTGGCAACTGCCTAGCTTTCCAAAAACAGTCTCTGGCATAAGTGACATTATGCTCTGCCTGGTCAGTGTATGCCTCTTCATGAGAGTGATACTCTGAAAGCAGAATTGTCACTTAAATTCCAAAGTAAATGTGATCGGTATGCTCGGAGTAGTAGTTTACAAACACATTGTTTTTTATGTTGTTACACACATACATTGCATTCTGATTTGGTTGACATGGTTAAGGTCGATCTGCAGAATCTTTTGATGCAAGCAAACCGCATAGAGGAGGGTTCTATATCAGCAGACATGATGTCTTTTAACATTATCCACATACCTGGATACAGCACTCACTTGCACTACTTTCTGTAGGTGCACACTGATAGTGCTGTACTGTGTATGGGGAGGCAGAGGGAGTGACTAGAACGGCAAGAGCAGATAAATGCTTCTTGTAACTATATCTTTTGCATTTCTTATCCAACCACTCACTACACTCACTTGTGCCCTTATCAAGACACATGCTAAGTGTGAAGTTCGAGAGATCTGTGAAGAACAGACAGATGTTCTTTGAATTAATAATAATAATTAATAATTCTTCTTTCTTCCATCCCAGGTCTCAGAATGGCACCAGACTTTGTCTCCTGAATGGCCTTGCTCCTGCTCTGACAGGCATTTGCTCTACTAAAAACATCCTCAGATTCAGAAACTCAAACAGGTGAATTCCACAGGACACTTAAGCCATCAATATACATTCTAATGTAGTGTATTTTAATTATCTGATTTAACTGATACATTAGATTGGTTGTTTTAGTGTCTATTGAGAGGTATATTGAAAATGCTTACGTTTCAGCATTGATGAGTTGATAGTTAAGATTTAGATCTTTTACTGAGTACTTTGAGTATTTTGTTAAAAATGCAATTTGTGATGCAAACAAAATAAAATGTTTGTCTACCATTACCAACAAAGACATCCTTGTTGACTTGAACATTAATACCAAAACAGACACAATAAACTTGATTTACCATCACGACCACTGAAGAGTGAAAACCTCATCAAATTTAATTTTGTCATCTTGGGCTCTTTGAACTGCTCGGCCTGCCTGTCATGTGATGGTATGAAGCAATATTTTCTTCACAAAATATGGTGACTCGTGTGCTTTAAACCACTGGATGGCAGTAGAGGTGTGCTTGCTGCTAGAGCTACTGTAGACATACATCCATGACTATAGCTGCTTTTGTGGGTATTGCCAGGGATGTTTAGGTATTATGAAAGAGAAACAGCCTTGTCAAAGAAAGCTGCTGGTTGATAATATTTTGGCAACATCTTATTTTGTTAATGATTTGGTGATTCATGCAGCACAGTGGTAACAATGTAATCAGGTACTAAGCCATTTAATGATTCCTGGATTACAGACGAGTACAGACATGGTAAAGTTTGGAGAATTGTAAGACTTAATTAGTTTCAGGTGGGTGTTTGTAGCATGTGAGCAGTTGCCAATACTTGTACGTGCACATAGTGCCAAAGTCTGCCAGAGATAAGATTGTTGCCAACTATGACATAGCCCCAAAGACTGCTGGTTAGATTACTTGTGAAACAAAGGTGAACTAGGTGATGACATAATGCCCCCTGACTTTTCCAGGCAGGTATTCCAGATACATGGTTTGGGACTAACCGGCAAGTTATTTCAGAGTAACAAACACTTCTAAAGAGAAATCAGCTTTATTTTGCTTGGAGAACAAAGTCATAGGGCTCCACTAGGTTAGTCAGTCACATGCTTGGAAAACATGCCGCAGGTTATACACATGCAGTTATGGTGTTGATCCCCAAGGAAGCTCACAGGGTTTAATGAGGGAAGAAGTGCATAGTTTTGCCACTTTGGTGAAATAAGACACGTTTAAAAGCATGTCAGCAAACAGCAGCGCACAGACTCCACACAAAAGAAACCTCCCGTCTGAGTGGAGTGTTATTGCTTGTCTGTGGACCATAGAAAAACAATTAATCCAATGCAATGGGGATCGGGAAGTCGAGCAGCATCAAAACAACGAAGTCACCAAAGTTTAGTGGATACGTAGTCTACATGTTCGCCTTAAAATGGGCGGTGCCTGTATTCTTATCCAATGAATATCGTTCTCTATTTAAATAGCTTTTGCTGTCAGTCTATTTTTCTCAGTCGGTTTCCTTTTCCATCGCCATATTGGCCACTCAGATGACTTGCCTGTTTTTCTTCGCTCTTACTACGAGACTAAACTGACAGGACAGCCCTGTTCAGCTGCAGTTTGTTTTCAAGTTCAAGTGATTGTAGGCTACTGCACGCATTGCCACACACTGAAGGGAGTTCGCCTGGATCGTATATAATTTGGCCATGAACGCATTGGCCTTAATGTGGGCTTTAAACGGTTATTGTGGCAATAAGTGTTGGTAATCTCGGACTCTGTTGGTTACATAAATTGACGCACGGACATTTTCATATGTGGAAAATGTCAAATGTTCGTCTTTCTAATGGAAGTCCAACGCTGGAAAGGGTGGATTCTAGATCGACTGATCTCACCAGGGACCCCGTCTGCAGAAATCTTTTCGGACCTGTTGATCATGAAGAGTTTAAGAAGGATTGTAAGGAGCAGATGCAAGAGATGACAAGAGCATCCACCGAGTCATGGAGTTTTGATTTCGCCAATAACGAGCCTCTGTCTGATGGGAAATTCGAGTGGAGCGAGGTGGATGGCAGAGCCGTTCCCGAATTTTACACCAGACCTCCGCGTATACGCACAGATTCCCCAGACAGCTTGGATCATAACGGGAATCATGACTTGAATACTATATTTCCTACTCCGTGTGCGAGTGGAGGAGGGCGCTCCGAAGACACCGACGCTGATCGGAATCAACAAGGGTTTTCGGAGACCCGTAACCCATCAAGGAAACGACATGCAAGTCAAGGTGGGATAGACTATGCCAATATATTCCTTATAACGTAGGCTAGGGTAGGCCTATAGGTTAGGAGCAGCCTATACCTATACCGATAGACTACCCTGGTGTAGCCTGGGCTACGTGTGACAAGTGCACTGAAGCTGGCCAAGTCTTTAGTTAGCCTAACGTCAACAACACAGTAGCCTATGCAGCCTATTCAGAAAACTGTCTTGGTTGACAATGTAACATAATCAGCAACAGTAGCCAAAACTAACCAGCTATAGAATGTCCGAATGTTATATTTCTGCTATTGATTATAATTTATCATTTTAATCTCTCATTGAATAGCCTTAATCAGATTTTTACGTAATTAGATTTGATGAAGACATACAATTTGTGGCACGAGAACAGTTGGGCTATATCTATGCACATGCAGGCAGTTCAAACATTGCGCGCAAGTGACATTTTCTCTCTCTCCCGTGCAGAGTCTGCGTGCCGAAGTAAAAGAGCCAACACAAGTTCCAGAGAGGTCGGCCGTAGTCGAGACACGACAGATCTTGTAGAACAGACGCCTAACAAATCTGGTCCAGGACCTAACCACGAACGTTAGCTTTCAAAGGTAAGTAGCCTACTTCAGTGACAGTAGGCATCAAATTAGGTTACAACTGTGGCATAGTCTGGTTATCGGGGGGAAAATACCATTGATGTGGTTAAACTGATCAGTAACCTACGAATCACTCCCTTATCAACGAAGCATCACTGGTGGAGAATAAACGGTTTACCAAGGTGCAGCAACAGGCTACAGACGATTTTACATAGGCTAATCCTTACAGAACGTCTGATTACACGGTAACAACTTGAAGGAAAGAGTGAAACTGGGGGATTTCACTACACGACCTAGAGTTAAGTTTCTGCCAACTTAACAATAACCTGATATGTCTGTATTGGGCCTATATCTGCCAGGTTTGACTGGACACAGCCCATAGCTTAGGTGTATAGGCTAGTGCAGAGTATATTTTCTGACCTCTGTGGTCAAGTGATTTCACTGTGAATTGTGATGATCTCAGATGGCGTCAATAAAACTAAAATTGTTTACATTGTTGCCTTTTCCAACAAAAAGTTTTACTGGATTAATGAAGCCCCCTGTAAAATCTGTGTGTCCTACAACTAGATTTATCCTACATTGATGTCAGTGATATCTTTATGTGACAGACTAGCCTACTGTCATTATTTAAAATTATATTATGGGCCTGCTTCTTTGTATAGCTTAAACAGTTTTCTGCTTGTGCAAATCTTTTGTAGCTGTTTGAAGAAAAATATGAGAACTTGACAAAGCTGAGATTTTGTCTTTTTTTCCCACAGACCTAGCAATTCCTACCTTTTCCATGAAACACTTGGTGCTTGAAGAAGCAATGAGGAACTGCAGTGGGAAAAGACTCATAGCCCTACATGAAAATGGGAGGGCTTGTATAAGCACTGATTTTTTACACTAAAGTTTTAGCACTCAAAGGAATACATTTGCCTCAAAAGCAAACTATGTAGCAGTGTGCAATTGGATTTTGTCCTTTTTTGCTCAGTTTTTTTACTACCTATCTATAAATATTTGTTTTATATGTAGCACATACAAAGTAATATTGTGTACTTGTAATATTATAAAGTTTTTATTACAGTGTGTGACTTGAAGAATTGCAGTGCAGTTTTAAAATGTCTCCCCAAATTGCTGTTGGTCCTTCCAATGGAGGGTTCTCCTGTTCAGGTAATTATTAGTTAGATATTGACATCAGGGTTGAAATATTTTAAATCAAAAAGTGCCTATTTCATGAGTTAAGTGCAGTTATTAAAAAAAGAGAGGGTTGCCGTTTTTAAGTAGGTCATAAAATAGGGATTGAGGGGCCATAACCTTTCAGTTACATTGCCTAGCTCAAAGATAAAAAATAGTTTACGTATAAATTATGGTTGGTGGCAAAAGGATTTTATTTGGGGTTAAATATGACTGTGAGCGAATGACGTTCTGCCAAAGCTTCAATACATTGGAAGGATGGGGTGGGGGTGGCCTGGGTGTGCAGGGGTGGTGTAAGGTTATATTCTATGGTGTATCTGATGGAATATAATAGTATTAAATCACTGGGATATCCCACTAAATTTATTTTGTGCCAGTTATATTATATTAGTTTTTTTTTTTTTTCTAGAAGTCAAAATCCTACAAGAAATCCTACTGAGCACTTAGCACATAGCATACGTCGTTAGCACATAGCATACTATGTGTACATTCAAAATAAATTCATTTTCATTTCATGCATTAATCACAGTAGAGAATGATATTGGCTTTTAACACTGGGTTGTGCATCTTCAGACCACATTAATGCAAAGATGTCGTTGTTTTCACATTCATGGGTATTTGTGTTGATAATGTCATGGCATTATGATTAGAGACGAATATAGGGGAGCGAAGACGTTACACTGCTTTTATTTGTGTACAATATTGAAGTTTATTTGTATATATTTCTATGTAAGGAAACACTGAGGAAATTATACTAACTTATTTATGTTAGGCTTATGTTGTTTATGACTATCCAAAGTGGCATTTGTGCATTTTTTTGTAAGTCCATAATTCTCAGATATAAAAATAAATAAATTGTGCAAATTTGCAAACTGAGCCTACTTTTAAAATGTGGATTTTGTATTGCATGTTTGAAAAATATTAAAAGAATATCAAAACCTAATTATCTGATTTTTTATTATATTTTAATTTTTTCTCTTAATTATTATTATTATCAGTAGGCTATTGTTATCTGTTCCAAACATACCTAGGCCTAAAATCTATTGGTGCATGCATGGACACATCCAAGAGCAGCATTTGAATATCTCACTCTGAAAAAGGGTGCAGTGACCAACAACGCTTGGACTGGAGTATGGTATGCTCTCCTGTAGGCCTATTGCTAATTAAGATTGTTGAAAAACTGTTGGACTACATAGATTATATATAGCCTGCATGTGTTCAGTAAACCATCTAAAGCACAGCAAAACGCCTTGCTGAAAGTTCCCTCCTCCATTTCAGCTCACAACTTCATCTCTTCATAAAGATTAGTCGACATCGTTACATTCCATAATTTTGGTAGTTCTTTGTCCCGATTTTGTGGTTCACCTGCACTGAATGCATGCGTATTTCAGATATTCTCTCCCGTTGCCAACACATACAGTAATAGGTAACCGGACCTATTTACCACACGTAGGCTGCTCACTAGGCATTCTTCCTGGTGCTCGAGCTATCAATTCGCAAATACAATTTTTCAACTGAGAAAACAAGGACACGTTCTTTAAAAAAAGGAAAGACAACTTGTCCCAGATACTGACATTCGGGTTGTCCAATCAGGTCATCATTAAGAAAAGCACACCACTCGTTGTAGCCACTAAGATCGCCCTTGCTTTAAAAGTGCGCTGAGTCAGTTTTTTCGGTACAGGGTGTTCTTTTGCTCGGTTCAGCCCTCAAGTATGCCCATTGGTCAGACAGTGATTTTTTTTCATCCGTGCAGGAGCAACACTGTTTGGAAGACTGGAGGCGCTGATATGCAGACGGAGGAAATATAAGCAATGTTAACATCTGAAGTTGGGTAAATGTATTTATTGCATTGTCAAATCATACCCTATCACAGCTGCAACTTCAAGTTTACAAATGTTTGCGAGATTGCAAACGAAAACACGGTAGACTGGTTGCCTCGCAGGCACCCCACCTCGGATATAACAGTGATTCGCCATTCAGTGCTTTTTGAGCATCACTTCTTATAGATTAGGCTATTAGTTGATAATTAGTTGCAACATTTCTTTGGATAGCCAACTCCACAGAGAACCGACAAAGAAAACATAATTAAAAATATACAATTATAAATTTAAGAGTCATATGATAATACATGTTGTATACCATATACATACATCCTATAATCAGAACTGTTGTTGGCTTTGTGCCATTCTGCCATAAATTGTAAGTCTAGTTTGTGTAACTATATAATATTGTAAAAAACTGGCAGTGGCCAAGCCTTAAACTTTTAACCTCCTCATCAGACCATTATGCAGAGTTCAGCATCATCCACTGCCTAACATGACATCACTCAAAAGAACCAAGTGTGTCATGCCAGGTATGACCTCATCCAATTGGAGTGGGGTTGGTCCTCCTCTCCCTCTTACTAACACAACTTAGTGAATGAATGTGTGTAAATCATTACCCACATCTCCTCAAATGCCCCCTGAGATCATGAGATAGAGGATGCTGAGGGCAAAATGCACGTTTACAAAAAATGGCCCAAAAAACCTGATCCCTAAGGTAAAATGAGAAAATATCTAATTTTATTGCATGGCATATAATAAGAGGGGAAGGCTAGTAAAATCAGCCTAGTTTACAGCTGTAACTATTAATAGATATTTAGCAAGAGATTCAAACATGACTTCATATTTGGCATTTCCACTGCAGGGGGATCTGTGTTTTTTTGGAAGTGCAACTTCCCATCTGCTTTGTATTTGTATTAATTTGAATGTTTTATGAGGGTAACTAAAGGTTTTATTTTCCACCTCTCTTTGCCTAATCATGTGTTTGGGCTGAACTGTATAATTATGAACCTGCATGAGTGAGAGTGTGACTCTCTGGCTAAGTTATCTCAGCTTGGCTTCCAAAGTGTTTCAAGAGGATGTAAACAAGCCCTCTGCCCAAGGGATCTCTCACACACTTTTGGCTCCCAGAGTTTTCCCGCTGTTAGCTCAAGTGCATTCTGTGTGTGTTTTGGGTTTGCTAAGTGTGTGTGTGTGTGTGTGTTGGTCTCGAAAGCCTCTGCACTTTCCTTCCAATTCCTCGTCTTATCACATGGTTTTCATTTCTTTCATCTAGCTCTGAGCCCATGTATGCATGGTTGTGTGAGAGAGAGAAGAATAGTGTGTGTGTGTGTGTGTACTGTATGTGTGTGTGCGTTTTGGGGGTGGGGGGGTCATGGTTTAAAATAATGCTAGCAATCAACTCCTGAAGTTATCCATGACCCTACTAATCACAGACCGACACGACTCTTCAGTAGTCATAGCACGAGCAGCTGGGTGTTAGGTGCTATGCTAGCCATGGCTACAATTTAAACTTGCTTCAAATGTTAACCACAGTCACTGCATAAAAACATGAACACAGTGACCTCCCATGTCTTTAGACATATCTGTTTTACAGTTCTTTTCACACCTTTACTAATCTGCTAGTCCAAAGATTGTGTTACTTCTTGTCATAGTGTCATAGTTTCTGTTTTCTGTTCACAGATAAAAAATTTGGAGGAAATCTCAACGGTCAAAAGGACTGCAGAGGTCAAGCTAACTTGCTCCCTGCAGTTACTGATTTAAAAAAGGTGACGACATGAAGTGGCAATTATCTGATGCTGAAGTGTCCAAAGGCCAAAGGTTATCTGATATGTAAGAACCATAACAGGAAATAGTTTTTTCTGATCATCCAATGCACTTTTCATGTAATAAAAATCACAGAGAGCGCCAGTAGGACAAGTCTTAGGGCAATAGCATTTTAAAAAATACTGAAGGATAAATCAATAACAAGAATATGCTCTTATGCTAAACATGTTTGAGTCCTGTCAATAAGAATAGTGAGACTTATTTGCAAAGCTGGGCGGTAAAAGAATGTTCACTGTGAGTTAAGTGCTATCCAAATACTCCCCATGCGTTGTCAGTTCCTATTGTTGCAGAGGACTAAAGTAACTTCAGTAGAGATCTTAAAGTTAATGTTTAGATGAAGTGAAGAGTCATATTGTTGAGCATGCACTGTTGTCATGCTTAGCGGGCCTGTAAGAAGTGTAAATAAACCACATTCCTATTGACCCAATATAGAATAAAATAGTTACCATACAATCCATACCATACAATCAATACACCACTGTTCTTTAGATGAAAGCTGTTGGAAAACAGCAAGTACATTTGTGTGAGGTGTTTTAAAGCACTCCATCAATCACTTATTTAAAAGAAGAACAACAAAAATATGTTGCCTTCACCTATCCATTCTAAAGAAAGATGAGTTGTAATTTATCTATTTTTGTGATTTACTGGGAAGGTTTGGAAATAAAACTCAGAAAAGTTTTTTAATGTTAATATTGTTATGATGTTGCCCACAGTTAAGCACAGACTTGTCTCCAACACTGCCCTCTTTTGGAAGGAAAATGACAGTATGATTTAAATGCTGTTTATTACAGATAAATTGTAGTGTGTTTCTTCACTAATTGTTTGTAGGTTCAGGACAATAGCAAAATGAACAATAGAAATCATCTATACTACACACAATACAGCCCACAGCTGTAGTACCGATCTACAAAGAAAACAAGGGGGGCACTTTACAGCATGGCCTGAGCTGTGCACAGAGATGTGTATCCATCTGTAGAGAGCAGATACGAGAAACCATAATCTGTTTCTTTTTTTCTGTGGTGTTGTAGAAAATGAGTTTGGCTGCCAAAAAAAACAAACAAACTACCAAATGGTGGAATGTGTTGACGCAAACTAATGGTGTACTGCCTTCATCATTACTGGGGGGCAACATCCTTTGGCGCAGAGTCTAATCCAGTACAACTGAGAATATGGGACATCATACAGAAAGCAGACTAGACTCTCAAGCCTTTTGTATGACTCAGGTTTCCTATTTGTTCTATTTCCACTATCAAAACACTAAAATAACATTATACCAACATTGCAGAGGAAATCTCAGATTATCAACAGCAATTCATATATAGAGAAAGAGATCCTAACTGAGCACTAAGTACATCTACACTCACAAGCATTTCAGTCATGCGAGTTAAGGCATGATGAACAAGGTGTATAAATCAGGCATTGTTCTCTTTATTTATTGACATGTTTGTACATGTTCAGAGGGACTGAGATGGATAGGTCAGGTAATGGATGTTGAAGGATGATTTGCTTTTCCTTTGATGTAGAGAGTCCAGAGATGACCTTTGAAGATCTTTATAGCCGTATGGCATGGCATCCCTGTTAGATGTGTGACACTCGAGGGAATGCCCTTTGTGTCTTTTTTTTATGACAAACCCTGTGTGTGTGTGTGTGTGTGTGTGTGTGCGCATGCGCTTGTGAGCACACCATGTTTCAGCTATATTTTTTAGATTTTGCTCCTCCGATTGACCTCTTGTAGTGTTTTCTGGTCTCCTCCACAGTTACACCTGTTGACCTGGAGATGAAGCACCACAATAGGTCACTAAAATGAGACAACTATCCTCCAAGGTCTAAAAAGAGTAGAAAAATAATAAAAGAGCAAAATTAATTTTAAAACAGAAAAGGCAAAACAATTTGGTTTTTATTTAGTATGCAGACTGTTGCTTCTCATAGCCAAATGTGCATCATGCCACCGCAGAGTGAAGAAAGTCTGTTGGGGATCACATCACGGCTTCGTAGTAGTGAGATTTGAAGGAATGGACACCCCTTTTGTGCTCTGTGCTTGAACTCTATTGTTGACCTCTCTCCCTCTCTCTCTCCCACTCACATACACACGCACACACACAGAAATAAAAGACAGTTTGCGTGCTGATGGTTACACTAATCCCAGAGGCAAAGTGGGGAGACTTGAATATTCCACAGGAAAGTCAGATGAAAGAGCGACATCCCTGTTTATTAGGGTTCTCTTTCAGCTGGCTATAGAGCACAGCTCATAAAGCCCCCTAATCTAATTAGACTGACCGCCTGGAGCCCCACGTGTGGACAGAGGGTGGGACATACAGAGGACAGGGAGAGGGATCTTCTGAGAGGGAGATGGAGAGAGGAGAGCATGAGGGATCTTCTGAGAGACAGAGGGAGAGGGACAGAGGAGAGGATGAGGGATCTTCTGAGATATGGAGGAGAGGAAGAGGAGAGGATGAGGGATATTCTGAGATATGGAGGAGAGGAAGAGGAGAGGATGAGGGACATTCTGAGATATGGAGGAGAGGAAGAGGAGAGGATGAGGGATCTTCTGAGATATGGAGGAGAGGGACATAAAGGCATTAAAATGGTTATTGAAAATTACACTGAACAGAATTGCCATGATGCCATAGGGGATGTTTGTAGAAGCATTAGATTGTAACTGCTCTTGTTATACATGGTCAAATAATGGATATAAAAACTGAATGGACATTTACCAGTTTGTTCTGCAACCAATTAATAGCACAAAATCTAAATTGCAACATTAAGTTCATTCTAATTTGACCAGCTCAGCACACCCAAGCGCTAATTGTCTTAAAACAGAGACATGTTAGTGAAGATGATGTAACCTTTTGATTGGACAGTGTCCTTGGGTGACCTGAGAGGCACTTCTAAATAAGATGTATTATTACTTTTTTCTGTACTGAGGAAATACTAGTGGTCACACAGAGCTTTGTGTGACGTACTTAACAGGACAGAGTTTTAGTTCCACATGGCTGAGACCTACAAAAGCCTGGACGTGCAGAGATGTCCACGTGATATGTACAGTAAGGCCAGGCTGTGTTAACTAAAACTGGGAAGCGTTTCAATGTTTAAAGTACTCTGACGTGTGCTGATATCAGTGGAACTTGGGCGAGGGACCAGGAGTGTTTCCCTGCACTGGGTACATACTGTATCTTGGATTAAGCGTAGCAATAAAGCCCATATCGCTGACATATCACTCTAATGTCATATAGCTGTCTGATACTATGGCCTTGGGCCTATTTACTATTTGATATGGTATCTGTAATGACCAAAATAGTATGTTCATTGGCTTCCAAACTATACTGCTGTAATGTATAAAGGTTACATATATACACAATATGCACACATGTATACACAGACACTTGATATTCATGTGTGCAACAATCTGGTAAGCCTCTGTCTCTGTGGATATGTTTATTCACAGGATATGTATAGGTTTATGTAGGCTGATGTTTGATAACTCTGAGAAAGTTATCTAGGATTATAGAAAAAACACTACCTCCATGTTGTCTCATTTCAAATGTATGATTAAATGTTGTAATGCCATAACATAAATGTATACACTCTTAAAACGAATGTGTTGAAAACAACACAACTTGTGTTGTTTTTAACACATCTCTGTCTCCAGATAGGAACAACACAGTTTGTGTTGTGTCCTTTCTTATTTGTTACACAATATGTGTTGAATATAACACAACTTGCGTTGAAAACAAAACAACTTGCGTTGTTTTTTCACACATCTCTGTGTCCAGATAGGGACAACACATTAGTGTTAAGAGTGTAATATCTATATTGAATCAAACTTCTAGGCATGGTTTGTATGTGTATCTGTGATGGAGCACAAAACAATATGCCTTGAAGGAAACTATAAAGTAAGGGTTGACATAAAGTTGTGAAAACCTGATTATGTGCCTCCAGATTCTGTAGGGGTCTCTGAGAACCATACAGGATTTTGGCACCTGTAGTTGAGGGCTATTTGGCCTGATACAAGCCCTCTGCGTGCAAGCAGAGCGCAGGGACATGAGCCTAGATAAGATTGCTCTCATCAGCGCAAGCTGAGCGCCCAAACAGGGCAACTCTGCACTGCTGGCCAAGTCCTCTGAGGTGAACTATGCATCATGCTCCATGTTATCTCTGACAGCATGTATTCAGCACACAACATGGGGAGGTGCTGCTTCACTGGCCTGCATGTGGGTTTACATGAGGCCAGTCATGTAGCCTGTCTAACCTCCAACAGGAACATGTGAAACTTGCCACATATGTGCACCTGTACACTGTAGAGTCTTCTCCTCAACTCAGACTAGAGACCCTTGCCACTGAGGTCAAGGGTCAAGAGCAGTGGGATTTACGGTTCAGAGATACAACTCAAAGCAGGGAGCCTGTGTCCAATTTCACAGGCTATTGCAATTTGTGCATCTACATTTCAATGATAATTGCTGTTGCTGGCCAAGTTTGTATTCATTTATGTGATGGAAGACTTGCCATTGGGTGTCCTTCCACAAAAGGGTAGCCCAACAGAGGGTGGGGAGAAAGCGTGGTCGGAAAGTTCCAGTGAAAAGAAAATAAAAAGGGAGGAAATGTGGAAAGGTTTCATAGGCTACTTCATGTTTGTTGCCTTGGCGGTCAAGGAGTCATGGCAACCAGTTCAGTCCTGGACCACAAAAGAGATCACACACTCATCCAGTTCACACAAAGGAAGATTAACTCTGTGTTGATGTAAGAATGTGTGTGTCTGTGTGCAGCCTAACCTTTGATATATTGAAAAACATTCAATAATATTGCTTGATGTTTAACAATTGCCATAAACAATCACTTGCTGCATAAAAAAGAAAATTGTATGTATTGTATGAAAGCACTTTATAAATCACAATGCATTCTCGGATGATTTTTTAATAATAATACCCTTCCCAGTCTATTTTCAGACCATCTGGTTATTACAAGAGAGACATTTTTAGCACTGAGGCATTCTTGTGTTTTTTCCACCTCATATTACTGAAGCGAAGAGTTACAGTGAATCCCTTAGAACCACAACATGAGACTACGTCATAACTTCTAAAATATAGAGTTTCCCTAAGTACAAGGGAGCACTTATTTAGGCCCTCGCGTTTGGACCAGTGATGAGATCAAGAGTCTGTCATATTCGCTCAGCTAAAATGAGCTTAGCAGCTCGCAGAAGGGCTGACAGCAAGACTTTGGGGTAGCCGTCTGCACCAGCGGAGAGGGTGAGATTTGGAGTCGAGTCTGTGACATAGTAGAGCTGATTGAGAGTGACTCATATTTGCATTCCTTCAGTGTCATCAAGAAATGGCTGCTGACAGGCAACACACACAAAAAATAAAAATACTTGTTTGTCTAGTGTCATGAGAGAGAGAGAGAGAAGTAATTCATAGATAATTGCTGTATTTGTGCCACCCCTTGCTGCCTACTTGTTGCTGGGAAATCAGAGTCTTGTTTACTAATGGGCATGACAGATACATGGAACCTCTTCGTTGACAGTGACATCTGCGGTCACACACTTGTTAAACTATTTATGGTTCTGTTTTTCAGTAAGGCTACATTATGGGTGGACTCCTATGCAGAGGCACTTCAAGGTTTTCAGTGTCAACAGAAACCAAACAAACCCAGTGGCCTTTGGGTAGTCAGGTGAGAGACAAATCAATTCTGTTGGATTAACCAGTCCCCTATGAGCTCATCATCTGGCGCCGACTTTTGTTTTGAACCAGTTAATTGAATAACTCACCTTACAGGAAATTCCTGTCAGACCAGATGCTGTAATTTTCTTTGAAATATGTTGTTGTCCGGTTGCTTTCATCCATTCAGCGCAGGATGCCAGGTGCTTTGTATGGAGAAATGCTTTGTTGTTTTGAACATGGCACTTTTGTGTCTCGTCTGTCTTCTGTGAGAGCTGTTCTGCATCGTTGCTTGAGGGCACACGTGAGGCTTCCTCATTGTTTTTGACTTCTAATGTAAATGGTTGGGAGGAACGAGAGCGATACCTCATCACTGTCACGAGGACAGGTCAGTCCTCAGAAACACTGACACACAAAAAAAACAAACAACTGCCATCCTAGACATAGTTAAGCCATAAAAGGTGATTGTAAAATGCTGATATTGCAGATGTCAGACTTCGAGAATGTGCCATTGAGTTATAAAGAGGGAGGAGTGGGTAACAGCCAAGATGATAGCCATTAATGGTGTGTCCTATTCAGCGAGCTGGTGCCAGGGCAGTGGGGCAGGACAGGGCGTGAGCGGTTTGGCTCCTAGCGTTTGTCCCATGGGTGACTCACCCTCTGGAAATGGCCTCCGTAGCACTAGGATGGCATGCGATCATTCTCAATCATTCTTCAACACTGATGACAAGCCTCACACTCACCCGTTCAACATGCACAGTCACACACATGTCTCTTTAGTGTGTGGGTCACATTCCAAGCCTTAGTCTGGCCCCACCCCTTCCCTTACTCTCACTCACGCACACTCTGTTTACCAACGGCAACCACAGTGCAGTGCTTCATAGGCAAAGGCTGTCTGTCACATGTACACACATAAACAAATAAGATGCCATTAGCCTGCCATTGTCACGCTATCCCAACATTAAGCTATAATAAACTTTAAACAAATAGACTTTGACTTAATAAAGTTAACGATGAAATCATCGCAAACATATGCTGCTAGGGCAAACACAGATCCTTTGAGATGCTGGGTGTTACAACGCAAAGGTCCCTGTTTTGGCACATGATGTCATCGCTGCCCAACCCCAACCAAAACACAGGGAATAAACAGAGATGTCGTGTAACGTAGACACAATTCCAGTGGTCCGTGACTAACGCCTTCCATATCAGAGCAAAAGTGGTAAACACCCAGCCGCACCCTGTCATAGGCCTGTCCCTGGGATCCTCACGGCTGCACAGACTCCAGCCATACTGTGAAATGAAGCTCTCCATTTGTTATTGTGGCCAACTCTGGCTCCTTGACCATATAATCTCAAGGGCGGAGTGTGTGAGGACGTTGCCAAAATCCCTGGGCTTGTTTTGTTATTTGATCTAAAAAATAAACAAAAAGGGGAAAAGTGCCCTTTTTAGACTGGCACAGCAGGTATTGTTGCTGGAATATAAGACACAGACTCACTCTTTCAGCAGGAATATAAGACACAGACTCACTCTTTCAGCTGGAATATAAGACACAGACTCACTCTTTCACTTGGGCCCTGTAGTCTGAGAACAGAAAGGGAGCTACAGCTCACATTTAGGAGGCAGCTACTGACTTCTGAGGCCTGGAATTCGCTTTGATTTGTTTTAGCGTTGTTTGCAGTGAAGATAATGCAGTATGCATAGATGTACACTGTTGCCAAACTCCAATCCATCTCCAGACCCTACATTTTGGGTCCTAATTATGACTGCTGCTAGCATAGCTAGCGTAGTGGTCGTATAGGGATTGTCAAAGTTTTTAAAAAAATTTTATTTAATTTTTATTTTTTTTTTCCCCCCGTCATCAACTGAATTTTTGGTCAACGATTCCCGGGACACCGAAACAACGGGGCACATGAAACTTAGTGGGCATGCAGCCCCACTAGACTTTTACGGAAAAACTTTGTTTGGTTCCCGGGGGCCACTCTCCCCCCAGCCCTAGGCCCCTGAAACCCCAAAAAAGCAGTTTTTCCTACATTACTACCTGAACCGTGGCACCGAGGATGATGACATTTTTATGGTATGTTGGTTTCAAGGGCCCAGATCAACCTAGCCCATAATCACTCATTTGTGAAAAATGAAAATATTATAAAAAATATTATACTGCTTTAATCACCCCTATCTTCAGTTAAGATGTTCTGAACTGCAAATTGATTAGCCAAAAATGATTAACCTGACATCCTATGCCAGGGGTATGCCAAGTTTCATGAAATTTCATCCATGGGAGGGGGGCATAAAATAAATTAATTTATGTGTACATTTAGTGACTGTACACCCATCGGCCTGTAGATAGTGTTTAGCGAAGGGTTGCTGGTGATGAGGATGATGAGGAGAGGAGTGACAAGGCAGGACAGTCTCACACACACTCTCTCTCACACACACACATATAAACATGCACACACACGCATGCAAACACACACACACATAAACACACACAGGCACGTACACACTCACACACACACACTCACACGTACGCACGCACGCACGCATGCAGGCACACAAACACACACACACAGGCACGCACACACAAGCATACACAAAAGTTGCAAGTTGGGGATGGAGTAGGAGATGGAAACAAATTGACAAGCGTGATTAATTTTTTTGCGGAGATGATGTACAGGACAGAGCAGCGGTCATATTTTGTACCGCTATGCGGTGCATCTAGTTTACATGTGGTGTTACAGGGTTGACGTTACCTTTGGATAAGTTACAGATTACTGCTTACCTTCTATAAATGTAATAAGTTATTTAATGAAATGACTTAAAAGTAATGTGACTCATTATAAGTGATTGTTTTGATTGACAGATGAGAGGTGGCGCTAATGCAAATGAGAGAACCAATCAAATGCTCTAAATTTGAGTGTTTACTGACAAATGAATGGAGCCTGTCTAGATGGTAAAAGGATCCAAAGTGACAGAATAAATATGCTATATTCCAGACATATGTTTGAAAGGTTTTACAGAAAATAAATCAATGTAATCCCTTTGTAATCATTTTGTATAACTGATTCTGATTGGTTCTCAGTAACTACAACTGATACATGTTATAAGTTACTCCTCAACCTTGTTAAATAATAAAGTGCTAAGACTACGTAAAGCAAATTTAGTTGTACGATAATAACATGTAATAAAATGTATTTGCTAATTTACCACAAGCAAGGTTCTAAGCGCAAATAATGTCATTAGAGGGGATGCATCCCCTCTATTGAAATCCGGAGACTTCTTATTACAGTGCATGAAAATGCACTGTACTGTTCTTCCTAGGCAACAACTTCTTATTACAGTGCATGAAAATGCACTGTACTGTTCTTCCTAGGGAACTTATTACAGTGCATGAAAATGCACTGTACTGTTCTTCCTAGGCAACTTCTTCTTCTTATTCCGCTTACCACTTTTTCCGTACGCTATTTCTCTTGAACAGTTTAACTTAGAAACTTCATTCAAACTTTGTAACGTAGGTATTCAAACGGACAAAGCTGCTATGTCTTTTCAACTTTGAAACTTTTATACTTTTTAAACTATTAAAGAAAAACTTTTAAAAAATCCCCATAGACTTAACATTGCCGATTGTGACATCATAATACGGCCGTTAAGCAATTAGAATCCTATGGCAGGTGTTCAGGCCACCTGCAGCCTCAGGCTTTAAGCATACAATCTGGGTCAATTAAGACTACACATCCTATTCAACTGTTTCCTCTGCCCAAAACTGTTTCAAAATAAAAGTCCTCACTACAATAATCCACTGTTAAACAATGTAACCCATTAAACTACTGAACTTTTTACATTCAACTTTTAAACGGTCTACTTTTAAACTATCATTAAACTATCTATCTATTAAACTAGCTGTCTATCAACAACTTTTAAACTATCTACATTCAACTTTTAAACTTTTAAACTATATACATTCAACTTTTAAACAGTCTACTTTTAAACTATTATTAAAGGAACCTTATGTAGGATTTTGGCCAAAACTGGTACTACAATCACTTTCAAAATACTGTAGAGCGGTGTACACCGCAGATGTGGTAACTAAAGCAGAGCTGGCAACCCAGATGCCGAAACACTACTGACTTTGTGATTACTAGATAGGTGGAAGGTGGCGGATCAGGCTAAAACACAAATATGTAAACATCAACATCAGTTGAGGGCTGCAACTTCACTTTTTTAAATGATGATATCCTGGCCGGACTACTGTTGTCAGTGATATAAGTATTTGAAATTAGCATGATTTCCTAATGTCTAGTGACAAATCAGGGCAATTTTATGATTAATTGAATTACATTTCTTACATACGGTTCCTTTAAACTATCTATTAAACTAGCTGTCTATCAACAACTTTTAACTTGTCATCAACTATGTCAACACTTGTCATCAACTATGACTCCTACCCACTGTAGCTAGTTAGTATGGTTAACATAGTTAGCATGTTAGCATTGTTAACATTTTTAGCAAAACTGCTAAAAATGATTAGCTAGGTTAGCTAAGTCACATGTTAGCATATGTTAGCATTGTTAGCATGCTATTTAGCATAACAACTAAAAATGATTAGCTAGGTTAGCTAAGTCACATGGTTAACATAGTTAGCATGTTAGCATTGTTAACATGCTAGTTAGCATAACTACTAAAAATGATAAACTAGGTTAGCTAAGTCACATGGTTAACATAGTTTACATGTTAGCATTGCTAACATAGTTAGCATGTTTAGCAAAACTGCTAGAAAACGTTAGCTAAGTTAGCTAAGTAACATGGTTAGCATAGTTAAAAATCTTAGCATAACTGCTAGCAAATATTAGAGCCATTTCCAACTTTCAGTTATCGTCAAATATCTACCTATACACAGCCATTAAACTATTTGAATATCAACATTCATTAAACTGCTAGAAAACGTTAGCTAAAACATATTAGCAGTATTTTAAAACAAATACTTTTCATACTAAATTATAGGCTATAAAAAATGTATTTTTTTATGCGTGTGTCGTGGGGGGGGGTTGTGCGGCCCGCCGGCCAATTTTCAAAACCCAATGTGGCCCTTGAGCCAAAAAGTTTGCCCACCCCTGTTTTAAACAGTCTACTTTTAAACTATCAACTTTTATTAAGCTATGCAACCACCATGTCTATCCTAGCATCACCGTAGTAACCATCTCTGTATTATCTGTTTTAACTATACATGATATTTTACATCACAACTTTAGCATTTTCATGCACTGGTAATTCCTTGGAATTGCATTTCTAGTTAGAGGGGATGCAGCCCGAAAATCCGAAAACTTCTTCTTATTACAGTGCATGAAAATGCACTGTACTGTTCTTCCTAGGCAACTTCTTCTTCTTATTACAGTACATGAAAATGCACTGTACTGTTCTTCCTAGGCAACTTC
This sequence comes from Alosa pseudoharengus, assembly GCF_046254945.1. NCBI lineage: Eukaryota > Metazoa > Chordata > Actinopteri > Clupeiformes > Clupeidae > Alosa > Alosa pseudoharengus. The sequence goes on along the minus strand of NW_027468664.1, from coordinate 4,281,465 downwards.
TTCTTATTATTACAGTGCATGAAAATGCACTGTACTGTTCTTCCTAGGCAACTTCTTCTTCTTATTATTATTATTCCGCTTACCACTTTTTCTAGACACAATTTCTCTTGAACAGTTTAACTTAGAAACTTCATTCAAACTTTGTAACGTAGGTCTTCAAACAGATCGGGTTGCTATATCTTTTCCACATTGAAACTTTTATACTTTTTAAACTATTAAAGAAAAACTTTTTAAAAATCCCCATAGACTTAACATTGCCGATTATGACATCATAATACGGCCATTAAGCAATTAGAATCCTATGGCAGGTGTTCAGGCCACCTGGATCTCAACTGCCAGTCTCAGGCTTTAAGCAAACAAACTGGCCCTATTAAGACTACACATCCTGTTCAACTGCTTCCTCTGCCAAAAACTGTTTCAAAATAAAAGTCCTCACTACAATATTTCACTGTTAAACAATTTAACCCTTTAAACTACTGAACTTTTTAACTGTTTAGCCATTGTAACTGTTACTTGTCATCAACTATGACTCCTACCCACTGTAGCTAGTTAGCATGGTTAGCATAGTTAGCATGCTAGCATGTTAGCATGCTAGTTAACATTTTTAGCAAAATTACTAAAAATGATTAGCTAAGTTAGCTAAGTCACATGGTTAGCATAGTTAGCATGCTAGCATGTTAACATGCTAGTTAGCATTTTTAGCAAAACTGCTAAAAATGATTAGCTAAGTTAGCTAAGTAACATGGTTAGCATGAATGATAAGCTAGGTTAGCTAAGTAACATGGTTAGCATAGTTAGCATGCTAGTTAGCATAGTTAGCATAACTGCTAAAATTATTAGCTAAGTTAGCTAAGTAACATGGTTAACATAGTTAATATGCTAACATTGTTAGCATAGTTAGCATGTTTAGTAAAACTGCTAGAAAATGTTAGTTAAGTTAGCTAAGTAACATGGTTAGCATGCTAGCACTGCTATAAAACATTAGCTAAGTAGCATGGTTAACAGAATTAAAAATCTTAGCATAACTGCTAGCAAACATTAGAGCCGTTCAAACTTTCAGTTATCGTCAAATATCTACCTATGCACAGCCATTAAACTATTTGAATATCAACATTCATTAAACTGCTAGAAAACGTTAGCTAAGTAACATGGTTAGCAGGTTAGCATTGCTAGCACTGTTATAAAACATTAGCTAAGTAGCATGGTTAGCATAGTTAAAAATCTTAGCATAACTGCTAGCAAACATTAGAGCCGTTCCAACTGTCAGTTATCGTCAAATATCTACCTATACACAGCCATTAAACTATTTGAATATCAACATTCATTCAACTTCCAGTCTGTCAACAACTTTTAAACTTCAACTTCAACTTTTAAACAGTCTACTTTTAAACTATCATTAAACTATCTATTAAACTAGCTGTCTATCAACAACTTTTAAACTATCTACTGTCTATCAACAACTTTTAAACTATCTACATTCAACTTTTAAACAGTCTACTTTTAAACTATCAACTTTTATTAAGCTATGCAACCACCATGTCTATCCTAGCATCACCATAGTAACCATCTCTGTATTATCTGTTTTAACTATACATGATATTTTACATCACAACTTTAGCATTTTCATGCACTGGTAATTCCTTGGAATTGCATTTCTAGTTATTATTATTATTTTTACCTTTTTGTGCGCGCTATTCAGCCCAAACCGCTTAACGTACAAATTTGGTTCAAACACCGTTCCGTAGATCTTCCAAGGCTTTACCGTCCTATCCGTTTTTCATTTTTGAGAAGTTTATACTTTTTGAGATATTTGTAATTAAAAGTGTATTTTTCCCCCATAGACTTGAATGGGGGCTGTGATGTCATAATAGAGCCAGCTGCGCTCATTAAGTAGTTCTCAGAGCAGTTCCCAGGCTAATCAGAACACTGGCACAGGTGTCACCTGTGAGGAATTCAACTGTCTCAGCCTCTAAGCATACAATCTAGCTCTACCTGAACTACACATCCTGTTAAAGTGTTTCCTGTGTGTCAAAATAAAAGTCCCAGCCATATCTCATGCATTCAGCATTATATCTCCAGAACGGCTTGACTTACATGCTTCAAATTTGGTACGAGTGTTTTTATGGACTCAAAGATGAAGTGAGTTGAAGTTGGAGGTTGAAGGTCAAATGTCAAGGTCAAAAACACCTTGAGTATGATATCTCAAGAATGCCATGTCACACAAGATTCAAATTTGGTTACTCCAAAAGCACCTTTGCAGGTATCACAATTACCCTACCAACCAGCTAGCAGTAAGCTCAACAGCCCCACCAACACCCTAACCAGCAGACTGCATCCCCTCGTGTAATTCCTCGGAATTGCATTTCTAGTTTTTCCTGACATTGCACTTATTCACATTCATTTCAATTCATATGTAACATTTGTAATTGATTATTTAAATGTTATTTAAACTAGGGCCCTATGTGTCAGATAGCAAGAGTGTGTTCTTAAGTCTTTTAATGGGACGTTTGCCATAAGAATGTTCCAATGAGTCTGAGCCACACCTAACCTCTTTTTTATTTTCTAATTTTCTCCAATACTTCATCTTCACATGTTTCTCTGACTCACCGGCCACAATAATGTAGCCTACTTCACATATAGTACATGGAGGTGGTTAAAAATCCCCCAGAAAATCGTTTGATGATCGCTACTTTGCTAATGACTGATCATTACAATGGGTCTGTGAAGACAGTTGAGCACCACACAAAAAGCCCTGCAATTCAGAGCTTGAAAACTAATTACCTTCAAGATTTTAAAGGGGCAGAGACCAAAAACCACAGGCAAGGGGAGGGCAGTGGGGTGGCCAAGAGCTTTAAGAACTCCTTTTACCTGCACTAGAGTTCTGCATTCAGGTTTCAAATGTAGCTGCACTGCCTGCACCGGGCTGCTCGTAATGACCATGCCCTGCAACATGATGAGGGAGAAGAGCATGCGAGGTGCTCTGGCTCATTTTTTCTCTTCTGTAGGGAGTTTTGATGCCTGAGGCGGTATGAGTCCCAGCATGCCTCTCTCTCAGTGGGCCGTCTCGGGTTTAATGCCCGGGGAGAGGGTGTCCACACGGAGCACGGGAATGTCTGAACCACAGGCGGCACACGCCACTTCCACTCCTCCATTAATGTCCCCGGATTAGTAACAGGTGGTTAATATGATTCCATTTCAAAAACTTTTCCTATATCTCCTCGACGGTGTTTCTGCTTCTGCAGCAACAAAAATATAGGAGGACATTTTTGTTAATAGCTGTCATGTGAACTATACATTTTTATATCCTACAGATGTTAATGCATTCAACTTCAGTCCTTGCTGCTCTGATAAAAAAGACAGAGATGACTTTAATAAACAATTTTCTATTGTGAGAATGAAAACATAACCATATCAATATTGCTTTATCAGCAACATAGGAACACATACAGGACTTCCAAGACAAAAATACAGAAACGTAGTCCTGGTATATGCTGCATATGTTACATCACACATCCACATATGAACATAACAACATGATAAAGGTGTCTGCTACCATAGCTACCACCAAAACCTCAGACAAGTACCAGTGACAACTTACATTCCATCCAGTCTTTCACCTGAGACAGAATTATGTTTGAGCTATTATTGTGCATGTCTGGCTTAGTTGGAGTTTGATCTACTTGGCACAGCACACAGCAACAAGTAATACTAAACGAATTCCAGAGGATATGAGAGAAGCCAAACATCTTACATAAATACTCTGTTACAAAATTCAATGGAAGAATCCACGATTTGCTTATGCATAATTTTAATCTCCTTTGTGAGAGCTCCAATTAGCACACTTACACTGTGAAATGATACAAGTGTTGAAAGGGCCAGAGAGCTAAACAAAAACAGATGTATCTTCACTGGTAGAGCTGGACAGCTGTCTCCGATGCCTCTAATCAGTCTGCACACACCTTAGTCTGTGTTCTGTCTTTAATCTCACATGATAAAAATCCCCGAGTTGACTGGCTATACTCTTTCTTTATACACTTTCTCATCTCTCACTTTCGCAACATTTAAAATATTTCAAAGGCAACCCCACAAGGTTGGAGTGGAGAGATGAGTCAATGTCCTGATTAGCATCTGTTGTGTGTTGATGTGATCAGCATGTGCTATAGAGGTCCTCTGTCTGCTGTGCACCGGACTTATCAGAGCAGGACAGAGCTGCAGCCATTGGCTTCTAATCAAAGACGGCATCTTATCCCACAGCTCTCTAACATTGTTAGACTTGACTGATCCACTCTCTGAACATAGTGAGAACTGGGGGCAGGGGATGAGACCGACTTCAAACATAAGCCCCCACACACATATATAAATAAATATAAAATATATAAACACAGACATAAGCACACACACATACAGTTAGTATGGGAAAAGTTGTTTATCTCAAGTGTCATAATTTTCTCTTGTTAGTCTTCTCAGAGCTTCTATTTACTGTGGGGAAATTCAATCCAATTCAATTAACACATTATGTGTGTCAGGCCGAGCCTGTACAGTTGGATGGGATAATAGTTTGATCCAATAGAGTGTGTGGAAGGCAGTGGAGAGGGGTTTCACTAGTGATGTGTGCACATGCAGCTGCGGGGCCTGGGACACATAGACGCCTTGCTGCTGTGACTGGCGTGGGCCCCTCCTCCTACCAGCTTCACCTGACTTCATTTAGCAGACATGTGCTCTTCCCAAATACACAGCCCCACGTGAGCCACCCTACGTCTGTCTGCACGCACACGCCCAGAGACCAGGCCCTCAAGCAGCGCTGTCCTGCACACTGGGGGGGGGGGGGGGGGGGGGGGAGTAGTGGGCTGAAACACAGGAGGGAACAGAGCACCTTGAGCCCATGAGCTGCAGAGACCAGCTTCCTCCGTTTTTTGGTTTTAGATGGTGTGAGAGCACAGGAAGAGAGCAGGGACATCCGTGAGATCTGTTTCTGACAGCATTGGTCTTAGTGTCGAAAAGCGTATTGCTTTTGTTCCTCTTTTGTATAACAGAGTAATGTATGAACAACTTTTCATACATTTAGTAATGTATAGACCCTTTCAATCTGTTCCTAGAAGATTTCCCAAAACCAACGCAGATATGAAAATTAAGTTCTCCAGTTGAAAGGGTCTATACTGTAATTTGTCCTACTTTGTGTTAAATGTCCTTCATGTTTTAAGTAATCAATACCACATGTAATATCAGAAGGAACTGCACTTACATTAATTGACTATAAAGTAAAAAGTACATAAAGACTCTTAATTAGGTTCCAATATTTTTTTTCCAAGATCCTATCACTGAACATAATCATTCTTCTCAATATATTTGGTGAAAGTAAGGTATTTTTTATATATAACATTTTGAATAAATATTCTTCCCATAAGTTCTATTCATATCACCACAAGGTATTTTACTGCAGGGATATGTCCGTACACCCATCGTTTTCTTCATACCATCTCATTTCTACAGGCAGTTTCTCCGTTTCTTCGGTTCTCTCCTTCTCCCATAAGGCCAGGAAGGTGACCATGTCATGCTAGTGGCAGCCAAACAACTGTCTACCATGCTGAGACAGGAAGGATGTAATCATGGATCATGCTGCCATGTTAAGACATTGAACCAACAGGATTTATTGAAATGTTTTGCTTTCTGAGGTGCCTGCGGGCTGTTTTCTGCCCAGTTCCATCTTAACCTGAATTCCTGTAGGCTTACCGTCTGCCAGGGGAACACTTGTAAAGTTCTGTGCTTCAAGGAACATAATTTGCATGAAATGATGGAACTGGAAGTGTAGCTTGTCATAGTGAAACAAATGCATGACCACTAAATATGATTTGAATCTCCAATCCAGTTTGGTAAGTTGTTCACAATCAGTGTATCAAAGAGATGCTGATAGCTTAAAAAAATCTAAACACCTGACTCTGGTGTTTGCTCATATGCTATATATCCAAAATTGCATTCAACTGACACTCACCATCAATGTAACTCAATGTAACTGACAATGCAGAGATGGAATTCTCTGGGACTAGTGACTAGTAGGCATATTGAGCTATATATTGTTTCATGTTTGAACTATTCTCTTGTCATGACATTACTATTCCATCACACATTCATGCGAATTTCTAAGAGAGATAAGCATTCCTAAAATACCCCCAAATACAGATTTCAGACATGATGTCAGGGAAGGATCAAAGACAGCTAAATATAAACCTTATGACAAAACTAGAAAAAAAAAACATGAGCAGAAGAGCATGACAGACAGATTAAAAAACTGATATCTCTGAGACGTCTCGTTTGAGACTTGACATATAAACACACAACTAGTTACACGAGGATTAAAAGGATCATAAAGCTTTGATCTAGCTGAGTGACTGCAAATACATCTGAAAAAAAAAAAAACCTGGTGTCAGTCCAAGAGGTAGTTACTGAGTGTTTCTGCATGTCACAAGAGATAAAAGCCCTTCTGGCTAGAGGACCCTCCATCATGTAAAGTAATTACTCTTGATAAACAAAATACTGTAAGACTATGCACAACATTTGGTACAAAAGAAAGACTTTACCTATAAGCATTATATTCCACAAGGTCCAGGTGAGGTGACTAATGCAATAACTGCATTAGTACAACATAGCGACATTAAAACAAGCAGTCAGAATCTGTGCTGTGTATTCTATCCAAGTACATTTGATAAACAGGGCCCAAGGGGACCTTGACGCTCTATTTTACGTATGAGTCGATGGTCACTCTTGGTGGCCTGCTGTGCATCCTGCTTTCTTGCGTGTTTTTGTTCTATTTTTGTCTTCTCTGGCACATAAAACAGCCTAACGTCAAATCTGATGGGCTATCCTGTCGAGCCAGAGGAACTGAAACTGGTGTCTTTAGCACGCCGCCCTGTAATAACTCAGACACCAAAGCCACAGTTGTAGTAAAGTGTCTTATCCAATCAACTAAGCATTAAACCCAAAATCATACATTCAAACTGATATGTTTGTCTGGAAGGTTACTTCTAATTAGGTATTATACTGATATACAGTATATTACTGTCAGATGTACTGACAGTATTATTTGGAGTGTGGTGTTTCAGCCCCATGTAGTTCAACTGAAACCATACTACAAGCACAACAGTGTGTCTACTGTTGCCATGTGCACACTGTGGGCCACGTCACATGTCAGTCTCAATGGCAACCACTGGTCAGCAAGTCATCTTCGGGCCAATGCAATCTTGAACACCCTTTGCTCCAAAATGTTCTATGAGGTAACTCCATTGCTTCAAATATCTTCATCATAAAATGTGACTCTAAAGGAGAACTCCGGCCCTCTGTGAGCCCTGCTGCTCCAGCTCACTGATCCTGTGACTGAAATGCATAGAAATTGTGAAAGGCCTTATCAAATGGCAGCTGATGCTTGAGTGGATTTGGGAAGAATGTGTCACCGGTCCAAACTGGGTGTGGATCTGTCCCAGTCATATGTACTGTATGTGACGTGGAAACTTCACCGTGCTGGTTTGCACATCTGATCTGGTCCTTTGGGGGCATCTCTATTCATTAGCTCTCTCTAACACCATGGACAGCTGAGTTAGTCCATACTCCTCGATCCACACGTGCTGGAGACAGTTCTGCTCACAGGTTCGCTAGCTCAGAAAGCACATCAAAGAGGGACATTAATGGCTAACAGAGATGGGAAGTATGTCCTTTGTCATGAATGCGGATCTTAGAGAGAGGAAAGGGTAGTAGAGAGACCGAGGACATCTGCAACACATTTACATCTCTCATGTCACAACAAAGAACATGAAGACTTGACAAAACACACACACACACACACACACACACACACACACACACACACAATGCATGCACACTCAAAGCAAGGTTGCTGAATATAAAAGTATTTACACATCTTCACAACATTCATGCAAAAATGTAGGCTACACATGCCCTGATGCACACAGCCTTCAGCTCAGCCCTTGCATCCTCCATAAAGAGGGAGGATGAGTCAGACAGTCTACTGGACTGGGCATGTGGGTGATGCGGGCAGTGTGGGAGATTGAGTTTCTCCAGTGCTGCAGTTAAACTAGAGGAAAGCGGAGGTGCTGACTCAGCTCGTCTAACTCACGGCCTAATGGGATTTAGCCATGTTCTCCAGGAAGCCATGAGGAAGATTAGGCCGCCTGCAGTTAAGTCTCTGATTTACAACATTTGGTTGCAGACAGAAAACGGTTCTTTAAACACTTATTCTCTGTTACAAGCAGATGGCTGTGGCTACTCACTGTACATGTGCACCTCTCAGGGGGAAAGGGAAGAGAATCCATGCTCTAAATGGAGGTCAAAAAGGTAGTGTTTAATTGTCCACCTCCACTCAAAAGATTCTTTTTGACATGGGTGTCATAGGTTCCATCCCTGCTGAAAAAACCAGCCTGACCAGCTAAAAGTGGGTTGACCAGCCTGACCAGCTAAAGGTGGTTTGCTGGTTGACCAGCTTGTTAAGCAGCTTGTTTGACCACCCTATGATGGTTGACCTGCTAGACCAGCAAAACTCTTGCGACCTTCAGCTGGTTTTCCCAGTTTATGATGGTAATTCAGCTGGGTTTGCTTGTCGTACCACCTCAAGCTGGTAATTTTAGCTGGTGTTGCTGGTCTATAGTGCTGGTTTAACTGGCCATGCCAGCTTATGTTGGTCATTCTTGCAAACCAGCATGACCAGCTTGCACCAGCTGTATCCCACACGACAGGCTGGTCAAATCAGCATGACCAGCTTCCTCAGATGGTCACACCAGCATATCCAGCTGGTGACCTAATCAGCTACACCAGCAAAAACCAGCAAGAGCTGGAAGGAAACCAGCAAAGACCAGCTACCAGCATAAGCTGATTTCTAGCTGTTTTTTTCAGCAGGGATATCTAAGATGTTTGGAATATTATGTAACTCTAAGCTGAACATAAATATCAACATATACTTAATCTCTTATTTATAAAAGGTTGGACATTTCCAAACATTCATTTGTTGGAATAAATATTGTTACTTTATTAGAGATCTATATATATGTGCATCAAGTCAAACACTGCATGACATTCATCTTCCTTTGCTGACAATGTATTTAAAAAGGCTGCAACCTTACGAAAAATTCAGAGAATTTTAGAGACAACTAGACTAAATATAGGAGAAGGCAAGTGTTTGAGAAAGAGAGGTGCATGTGAGCGTGCAAAGAGAGATGTGTGCGTGTGCGTGTGCGTGTGCGTGCATGAGTGTTTGAAGATCATGTGTGAGAGATGGGGGGGGGGGGGGGTGACTGCCTGCTATCCCCATTCAAACAAAATGGAGGAATAACTGCTGTCTGGAGCTGACCATAGTGCTCCATAAAACCACTAAAGCCAAGGGCTAAATCACATAGTATGAGAAAGCAGAAAGCTGTCCTCTCTTACGTATTCTGTTTCACTTTCCCTGTACACATGCACACACACACACATTCTTTCTCTTTCTCCACCTCCACCCCCCCCCCCACACACACACACACACACAAACTTACTCACCTATAAGATAGCTACAGTAAAGCTCAAAATGTTCAAGGGGGTGGACAGGGTGTGTGTGAATGGGAAAGGGAGAAAAATGATGTGAGGATTGATTGCATCACTTGAGTAAGCCTTAGCAGACAGCCTCCTATTAGACTTCACCTCTCAGACAACTTAAAACCACATTCTCTGAGATGCCATTAAGGAGGGAGAAGGGGGGGGGCATATGGAATGAGAAAGGGGTAAGAGGACAAATGGGAGTAGGGAAATTATTAAGAGCTCACGTAGAATGCAGAAAGCATGTTAATGCTTGTGAACAGCCCTGGATTTAATGTCAACATGCTCTCATATCATGAGATAAGCAGACGACGGGACATTTTTTGATGGGATGCTTTGACATAACAAAAGACATTGCCACATTATAGTCATTCACTGATTACAGTTTAGTTGAAATTATATATATATATATATTGTATCATAGCTGATGTTTGATGTGTAAAGAGCATTCTTGTTCCAAGAAAAAGCACTCTGAAAGCTTGTGTTGTATGAAAAGCTTTTTTACATCTCTACTACACAAAACATATGCTCAGACTAACTAAGAAAAACATGGATGACTTTTTTAAACTAAAAAAAATGCAAAGGTAATTATGGGAGGGAGAGCCAAAGAATGGTTGATCTATGGGCCACTAAAACCCCATATGACAAGCCCAACACAACTGGCAGGCCTGTAGCACTTATGATTGGAGGGAGTTCAACAACAAGGGGAAGACAAACCAGAAACAGAGATGGTGTGATGATGTCACTCAAATATCCCCATTTGAATTTATGACTTGGAATGTTTTATGGTGAACCTTATCATGTAGTTCATGATAAGCACTACCTTACAGTATAATGTGCTGTGGTTTATGTCTTTAGAGTAAAATGAGAACCAGTGAAGAATTTGTAATAAAACAAATTCAATTTTAGTAAGCGGTGTAAGGATTTCACAGAGGAGATAATTGAAAACATGAAAGTCCCCGTCAGTTTCACACATAAAATAAACTCACAGCACATTTAGGGCCAATGGTGCACTTTCTCCTCTGTTAAATAAACCCAACAATCAGTACGACAGATGTCATTACTCAATTTCAACTCTTTCCACACGGTTTGCTTTTTTCCCTTTTTCCCCGTTTAAAGACATTTTCCTGTTCTAAAATGAACTTCTCTTTTGCTTTCGTAAATCTGTTGCTTGATGCGAGGATTTTTAAAATTTTGAATGATTCAGAACATTGGGAGGGGGAAAGTCAATTGCTCAACAAGAGGGCCTTGAGAACTGCTTGGCTCTCACTGTCTTTGCGTAAACAGTGTGATAAAAAAAACTTTAAAAAAAAAACGGACAAAATAAACTAATCAATGTCATCCATGCTGTGACACATAGAGGGTGCCCCAATAGAAGGCAGCTATGTAGAGAATGATCGTAGTAGGCTGACGACATCACCCAGGGATGTAGTTCTCTGTTGAATGAGATTCTTTCCCCTGGCTTGAGTTGGTAAAGTTGGCAGGAAAGCCATGGCTGCTGGACTTCCGTGCCCTGACAGGTTTATAGAGGGAGTGCAGGACTGGATCTAGCCAGCCCAGCTTTCCTAATGCACTCATCTTTAGCCCACACGTTAAACAGTGGGGACGCAAGAGAGCAAGATCTCTGTTGGCTTTTTGTAATTAACCTTAATAGAATGTATGAAAGACAAGGCTCTTCAGGTGTTCCATGGCTGTCTCATACATGGAGATTCTGTGTTGACTAAATGAAAACAGTTACAAATAGGAGACATGACAAGACATGACTTTGAAAACTGACTTATTAAATCCAAAGAGAACATTTTATGAATGTACAAAAATGTTCAAGGCAGTATCAACTTTTGGTTCAATAAAATGTCCAAGCAGCTGATCATTTTTACAAGATGGTTAAAGGGGCCCACCAAAGCTGCTCACAACTGTTTGGCTGAGCAGAGACATGGACCCCCTTTCTCTTCCATGCAGCCTGACAGTAATTCTGCTTCATTTATAAATGAGACTACACACTAGCCTCACTGGCCTTTCTGAGACAGGCCGGCAGGTCAGTTGCAATACTGCCACCTTCTGATTGCCCGTGTAGTATTGCTCCTCTCTAGATGTTATGTCATTTGACGGAGAAAACAAAAACATTATTGTAGCATGCCAGTACCCACACACACATGGACAAACATTGCATAGGCACACACATGTAAACTCAAACACAGAGAGGGATGAACAGAGTCCACATTTGCATTGAAAGCAGTGGTCTCACAGGGCCTGTTATGCTGACAGGCAGACATTCAAATCTTTGTTCCAGGAGGCAGCAATGCCAAGACAGTGACATGGCTGATTTATGGGAAAAAATGAGAGAAATTACTGTAAACATGCCAAATTTAAGCTTCAGGGTTTTTTTTTTTTTGTCAACCAGTGAATAAACACACATTCTTTTCAACACAATCCTCTGTTCTGGAATGTTATTTATGAATGTGGAACACTGAAAAAAGGAGGATGTAATGTCTTCTATTTTTGCATGTTTGTTTTTGATTACAATGTTGTTCCATTGAAGAAAGAAGCTTCTATTGATCATATTTTAGTTGGCAGAATTACAGGCTACTCTCTGTAAAAAATGAGCACAGAAAAGTTCCAGAATTAATCTAAAATGTAAAGTCTTTGCAGAAGCCATGTTTTCATATTCCCAAACCCTTCCTAACCCCTTGAAAAACGATTTGTCGTTTGTAGGGAGACTGCAATACAATGCCATTTTTGATACAAAGAACAAACTATGGCATTCATTTGCAGCACTTATTACAACGTATGAGAAATCATGGCATGCATCTTTAGAGAGTCCGCCCCTCCCTCTGGTACTGTGACAGAGCTGTGGCACAGTAGTTACCCCTGCCTGGCGTAACCTGCAGCTCTCAGGTTTATTTGTACAGCTGAGTGAATTCAAAGCTGCCCTAGCAGACACAGGAAGACCTTTGGGCCTGGGCTTGGTCTGGAGAGATGAAGGGCAGACACTCAAGTGCTTTTTAATGAGCAGGGTTAATTTCCTATTTAGCTCCCTCAGAACTGACCCTTGCTTCCCCAGGAATGGATGATAGGTTTGTTGTCTGGGAGGAAGTCACGTATCAAAGGGCCTTTGCTCAATGGGATAATTGAGTGAACAAGTGAATTGATGGCCAAGTCCTGGCATTTTTATATGCCAGTGTCTTAATAAGACACATGAGTAATGGAATGGAAAAGGCTGTCGTCAGCATCAACCTTATTTGGAATTGTTTATACATTAGCCAACTAACTCTGTTGCAACATTCATTCAGCAAAACCCACAAAAGTCTCTCAATTGAAAGTATGTTACTGCATACCATGAGGACACATTTCAAAGAGCTTACTTTGTACAGTAGCACAAATAAAACTCAAATATCCCCTCTCCCTAAATATCTTCCAGGAGGGGCCAGGGGAAAGGACATTCCCATGACCCAAGCAGGGGGACAGAGGAACAAAGCATGAACATCACAGGCCATTACTGGCTATTGTGGTTAGTAACTGTGGCTGGAATCTCCGAACACAGATTTAATATGGACTGAAGATATTGTTGTTCTTGTGCAACTAACTATGTAAAAAAAACAACTGTACTATACTCAGACAAGCACCAAATGTACATAACTGATCCATTGTTCCTACAGAAACTATTTTAATCACACATGCACAATGCCTCTGTCTGGTTAGCATTCCGTTCCTTTATGCCTGATGTGTAGATATGAGCCGTTGAGGGAAGCCCTGGCCTGGTCTCAGATAGTGTTTGCTCAGAACACACACTGTGTGTAAGAAATGTCCTGAGTTACACGCAGGTCGGTTGGAGGAGACTGTAGTGCCCAGTGGTCCTACGCTGCCTGACCGCACAGTCAGTGAAGCAGCATCAGGCAGCCTGTGGCTCCCTCTTGCTCTTGCTCTAAACAGCTGACCTCCTGACCCACATTAAACCCTACCCTGTGCATGCAGTGAGAGCACAGCTACCAGATGGCACAAGGACACAGATCATCACTTTGAGCAGCTGAATCAACAGAGAATATACCCAAGTGTAAGCTCCAGAATCCAATTCAGCCTGGAGAAAGGTCTCTATGCTGATGAACTTGAGAGAAAACATGATCATGATAATAAAAACCCTGAAATAGCTGAATTCCACATCTCGACATGAGAGCGTGGCTGTGTGACTGAGAGCATGGGAATATGACAGCACCCTGAGGCCAGACTATAGAGTTACTCACAGCACACCACATGTATCCTGCCAGGGTACAGAAAAACACACACACATTATAAAACACACATGCACATTTGGTTATATAACCGTACATACATCTCCATGTACATAATCACATACATTGACTAAAGCATATATTTAAAACATATGTTAAGGTTTGACCTTGCAGTTTAATGTTCATTTGAGTGGAGTTTCATACACTGTTGTGGAAAGAAGGCAGTTCAAAGCAGTGACAATACATCCTCACCCATTAGCACCTTATCAGCCTACAGCTCTTACTGTATATGTTTGCAGGACAGAATAGGATACTTGTGACATGCATGAACAACATCTCCTGTGCGTAGACTGCTATATACATATTCTTTCAGTTTGCAAGTTGAAGCTCATTTTAATGCTAGTTTGTACCAAATAAATTACAATAGCCACCTTTGCAGGATACCATGATGGTATTCCTTTTTGTACCAATCTCCAAAACAACACAGAGGCCACTTGAGATTACTCAAGGCCAGGAAGAGCTTTCATTTGGCATAAATTCATGAGGCAAGGGGAAAAAAAGATCTGGAAACCAGCCAAAGACAATATTTGTCAGTGAAGCCTCAATTCAAACAGTAAGTTTATTAAAGTCGGCCCTGCTGTAACTCATTTTTCTCAGGACTGTACATTTTTAATAAAGTTTCATATTCACAAATATTCTATTTTCTCTTTTATCAGAGCTCCATGAGCACCTTATTTATACATTGGGGGGCCCAGTCCTCTCCTGAGTGAACCATCTCAAGAGTGTGCATTTCAGGTACTCTTGATCTGCACTTTATGACAGATACTTACCATTTTCAGCCCTAAAATGATAGAGTAAAAACATACACACACAGACAAGAGAGAGAGAGAGAGTAACAGAAAGTGCTCTTGCCCAGTTACACCAAAACACCTTAATCAGACAGATTTAACCCTTTCCATCCATCCAATACCACAGAGAGAGAGAGAGAGCTAAAGAGAGAGAGAGAGAGCACTAAAGAGAGAGAGAGAGAGTGCTAAAGAGAGAGAGAGAGAGCGCTAAAGAGAGAGAGCGCTAAAGAGAGAGAGAGAGAGTGCTAAAGAGAGAGAGAGAGCGCTAAAGAGAGAGAGAGTGAGAGCGCTAAAGAGAGAGAGAGAGCGCTAGAGAGAGAGAGAGAGAGCGTTAAAGAGAGAGAGAGAGAGTGCTAAAGAGAGAGAGAGAGAGAGCGCTAAAGAGAGAGAGAGAGCACTAGAGAGAGAGAGAGAGAGCGCTAAAGAGAGAGAGAGTGCTAAAGAGAGAGAGAGAGAGAGAGAGCGCTAGAGAGAGAGAGAGAGAGTGCTAAAGAGAGAGAGAGAGAGCGCTAGAGAGAGAGAGAGCGCATGTGTGTCCAGGTCTGAGAGCAGGCGTGGAGCTGAGCGAGCCCAGCGGAGCCCCTTGACTTCCTGCACCTGCACGCTCAGCTGCAGCGCTGCAGTGTCAGGCCCGCGGGTATGTAGGTCACAGAGCTGCACACAGCACACTTCCCCAAACAAACACAATCACGCAGGAAACCCCACTCTGGCTTCTGCTACCCACTCTGTTATTATTTACACATCACTTTATTGTGCATGCATGTGCATAAATGTGTTGTTTATTGCATGTGTCTATCTCCTACTGCATGTGCGTGTGTGTGTGTGTGTGTGTATGCATGTGTTTTGTGGATCCATGTGTGTGTCTATGACTGTAGTGTGATTTTGGCACATAATAAAGTAACACTGCATGTCTTTTTGTGTTTATGTTATGCAGGATGGATGATATGAAAATGTGTATTATGTATGACACTGATTGTTTGAAAAGAAGGCTGGCTCACAGTCTTTCCTCTAGTTCATCCCAAACATGTTTGATGACATAGAAAAAACCTGTTGTCAGTGGGCCAGTAAAGTTCCACACCAAACTTGCTCAACAATGTCTTTATGGACCTTGCTTTGTGCACTGGGGGATAGTCATGGACAGTCCATGTTGTCTTGGAATAGCGATGTAAGATTTCCCTATAAGCCCAACCCCTGAAACACAACCCCTGTGCCCTTACCCCTCCACCAGCATGACACAAGGCAGCGCACAGAACCTGCTCTACAGAGACATGCGCAAGTGATCTTGCTATGGAAGAACTTGACTGGCTTGCAGAGGTTTTTCTACATCATCAAACACCGTTAGGATGAAGTAGAACAGATATTGTGAGCCAGGCCTTCTTGTCCAACATCAGTGTCTGACATTTTACATTTTATGCATTTATGAATATGATTTTGGTATGGAAGAACTTGACTGGCTTGCAGAGAACAGGTTTCTCCACATCATCAAATACATTTGGGATGAAGTATAGCAGACATTGCTAGCCAGGCCTTCTTGTCCAAAATCAGTGTCTGACCTCACAAATACTCTTCTGAATGAAAGGGCAAAACATTCTATAGACACTCTCAATCCTTACATCCTTACATACAGACACTCTCAATCCTTCCATCCTTACATACAGACACTCTCAATCCTTCCCAAAAGAGGGGAAGCTGTTCCAACTGTAAAGGGCCAAGTCCATATTAATACCTGTGGATTGCCATTGAAGTTCCTGTGGGTGTAATGGCAGGCGTCTCAATACTTTTGTCTATATAGTGTAGTTACAAATCGTCTAAAGAGAAACATGCTTGTTGATTGAGTTTTGTTAGCTGCACTAGAGTGGCCCTGTCACACACCTTTTAAAGAGGTGCACAAAGAGTAAGGACAGGCAAAAACACTCGTGTGCACCATGTAGTAACATGCAAATCTGAAGAGTGAACACTTAAAGCGTTCACTGTTACACTGTGAAATACACTTTGGCGAGTTATGTGTTGTGAATAACAACACATAACTCGCCAAAGTGTATTAAGTGCATAAACATATTATGCAAGTAACTAGCATTTATTGAAGTATGTTTTATAATCCAAATCTAGAATAATTGATTAAGCCTTCAACATCAGGTGGCCAGGGCAAGGGAAATACAGCCCTTTATATTGCCATTATATCAACAGTGGCAGTGTTTGAGCAGTGATAGATTATAGGAACTCACATATGACCCATTTAACATATCTCACTTCCTGTTTCACCAAATCCTGGCAAGATGTGACCTTTGTGAGAGAGACAAAGCTATTTTAATGAACAGAATATGACATGATCTATACAAATGTATTTATATGTATGTTATGCATTTATGTAAACTACAATACAACACCTCAATTGACACAGCTGAGTCTGATGAGATAATACTGTTTCACTGATTCATACAGAGCCTTATAGATGTAATATTATCTAAAATCCATTCCATCCAAACATGAAAGTAGCATGGACTGATACTCTTATGATTTCCCATTTAGAAGATATATTATGTCCATCACATGCAATGTGTGGGTTAGTGGTGGTTTATATAGTGTAATTCAGTCAGCTATTAAGAAACATTCCTGGTAGTATATTGATGGTGACTTATGCCCACTGCTATTCTGAAGTGTAATGTTCTATGTAACGTTAATAGAAAATGAATGCCAAGACCCTCAGATGTCTTTCCAGCACATTAACTCCAGGAAGTAGTTTATTTTAAAGTCTAGAATACAACTCGACCTTTGATTAGAACTATTTGAGATGTTGTTCTTACTATATGCAGCATTTTCATCCTCTTAAAAGAATACCTTAACGCATAATTAAGTAATTACTGTAAAATGTGTAAACATTTTTATTCCTAGACTTGTACTTAGACAAGTGCTTGTTACAGAATAGCCTGTCTCACACTTGGACATGTGGTGTATGCCCAGTAGAGAGCTTTTTTCTTGGGAACTTTGATATCACCACCGCTTTTAATTAATTTCATGCTTGTTTTGGCACATCTTTCTGCTTTTCCTTTAAGTGAACAGTAAAAGGGCTTGTGGAAGAGGGAGGACTCATGTCATTATCTTCACTCATTAGTGTAAATGTCAAAACATGGGAGGTATGTTTTGCGCACTCTTTCAGAGATTGCTCTGGGCACACAGTGCCTCAGTGTTGGAGAAATATGGGGGCTCTATGTTCTTAGTTTCATGCCTCCAAAGGAAGTCAGTGCAGCGTGGAGAATTCAATTGAAAACCCAGACACAATTAGTTCCAAGCAGACTGAGAAGCATTCTATGAACAACTCAACAATTAGGGGGATTAAAAGCGATGATTCGGTGCAGGAGTGGTCCCCCTGTTTGAAGGGAACAACAAAACACAGTGGCTGGATGAATTTGCCATGAAATTTGACAAGAAATGTTTTATTATCACTTTGAAAGAATATAGAAATGTAGCATACAAAAGATACTTTTAATTGAATATAATCATAATTCCAAACCATTTGATCTTTTATTCATCTTCAGCAAACCAATACACTGAATTATATTTGTCTTGACTGGAGTAGTTATGTCTATTAAAGGATTAAACAAGATTAAAGATCAAATCCCTGCATTTCACAGTTGTGAAAATGTGCTGTGCAAAAACCTGTTTGTTTAGAACTATGTTTACCAGGTTAGCCTAATTCAGAGCCATATAAAGGTAGAGTTGCGACAACTCCATTGACGCTAATGTTCCATTTTTTTTTTCAACAATGGAAGCCTCAAATAGTTCCCGAAAGTTAACAATTTATAATAGAAGTCTAGCAGCAGTGCAGTTACAGACTGTTTGTAGCCAACATTTCAGACTCAGATTTACATTATTGGCTCATCCGAATAATAATAATAACAGTAACAACAGCAATAGTAGTAAAGTAATAGTATTAATAACCTAATTATAATAATAAACTATTCAGCTTTTCTGCTGCTCAGTTTTTATCAGTTCCTTATCAAATAAATTAAAAGAGGCTTAAGCCCAATAAATGTGCCACAGATAATAACCTAATATAAGATAAACCTTGCCTATACCATTTCAATTAGGCAGCACTAGGCAACACCACGAACGAGCTGTCATTAAGTTTTTGCATTTGTAGCCTACAACTTTTATGACGTGACGTGTCTTGGGCATTTAGCTTTACCATCATGTCAACATAGTTGTAATGCGCAATGCTCATCTAGGCTATGGATTTAAGTGGTTTAATTTTTAAAAGGGCAGCAAAAGTGGGATAAAGTGCAACTGCTTCCCCAAAACAATTCCTCCATAACTGTGGATTTAATCGTTTGATATGTGGATAACTTTCAGTGGACTAAACACATAAAAGGTAAGATTTTGTTATCACAAAGCTAGCTGGTTCGTTAACATTTAATATGGCTAAGCATATTTACAGCCAATTTGTACTTGCAACAATGAAACTGAGTTTGTTGTTAACATTGTTGGTAACGTAAACGTTTCTTCAGTTAGGAGCAGGGCCCACTTCCCCGATAACGACGGAGACACGCTCTTAAGAGGGTTTTCTACGATTCATCTTACGATCGTTCGTTTGATTTTTCCGACTGTTTCCCGAACATGCTCGTAGCGTGAACGCGCGTGCACTGCTCTTAAGATGCTCTTAAGGGGAGCTGTCCACGTTAATAGTTCTGAAATATCCTCTGATTTGACGGTGATGTCAGGTGACTGCACGTCACAGCTATAGGCCTACCATTTAAACTTCGGATCTACACATTAATTCACATCAATACGAAAATAAAACACTTTGACATCTGCATGTAAGCATCCCAAGTAGGTTATATACCACACAGAGACATAAATAATTGTAATTATTTTAAGATTAGTTTGTTGCACCATGCAATAATTTTTCGCGGTGCCACTTATGAACACGTTTGAAGATAAGAAAGAAGTCGAGTAAGAAAGAGAGGAAATGTGTAGGCTTAGATTTTGATGCAGTAGGCTACAGACTAAACCACATGTTGCTTTCTCTGCTTTTTACCTCATAGGCCTAATAAAATATTCACTTAGCAAAGATAAGGTCAAACTATTCTGGCAACGTCTCGTTTCATAACTTGATTACATTTTTGTCCGCTTTTCATCACATTATTATGACCATTAAATGTAGGCTATTTTGCACGCTAAAATCTGATTCATCACAGGTAAACACAATAAAGAATGGGAACGTAAATTGGATTATGTATTCTAAGTTGTAATTCCTCTGTATGTCCTGTTGGTGACCTCAGTGAGAAGTACTGTTAAGACGCTCTTAGCCGGTAACGAGTACTCTGGAGCACTCGTAGATCTACGAGTGTTTTCACGACGCTCTTAAGCTACGATGGTTTCGGGAAACAGTCGGCAAATCTTAAGACGTTCGTAAGAGGGACTTTACGACGCTCTTAGGCTTAAGATGCTTTCGGGGAAGTGGGCCCAGGACTGTTTCTGCCATTTCTGCATTCATTCTGCATTCATTTTCATTGGCAAAAGCTGGCCTAATATGCATGAGAGAACCTAGATTTGAGGGAGCTGCAGCTGTTAGCATCAGCACGGTCATATTAACACAGCAGGGCACACTAGCCCAGTGATGGCTAGCCCAGTGATGAAGGATCGTGTAAAATCCCCATCCCCAGAAAGTTTCAAACCAAGCTTGCGCTGATGATGCATGATCACTGATCAAATTGCTATTTTCTGACACGATGCACACCATTCCCAGGTGCTCACCTGTCTGAATCTCAAGCTCTTCAGCCTAGCATCTTAATGCTGTTCACAGCACGGTGAATGACAAACGATGACAAAATGCTGTTCATGTTTATGAGTTCATAGCCTGGTTATTTATCGAAGGACTAACATGTCACGTTTTATATTTTATTATGAGCACTTGCATTACCATGGGGTTATAGGTAGGCCTAATGCTACGGTTAACTTAGAATGCCCTCCATTACACTGGAGATGTTAAAAAACGTTTAAACTTTTTTTTATTGTCCCGCGACGATAGGCTAGGCTTGGCTAGGTAATTCGCTCATTAGCTCAGATCAGTGACTACCAGAGGAAACGCGGGGTAGAAAACTCAAACAAGTAATGTTAGACTAGCTGTGTTACAGTTTCTCGTTGCAACGAGCTTCACAGGAGCTCCATGCGCTTTTGTAGGCTACACGCAGTCTCAAAAACACTGTTCACTTTTCGAGTCACTGTACGAGGTCATTTATTTTATATTATAGTGATAATTTAGATACATTTAGCTGCTATGGGGTGGATGCAATTGCGTTTTTCTAAAGAATCTCCCGTCTTGATTTTGTACAGAAATTAATATTAAGTGACACGTAAAAGGGCGGAAAAAAGGTCACCTTATATAGCAGGCTAAGATATAAGGTCTGGAATTTAATTTAATATTGTTGTAATGGTAGGATAACTACATAGTTTACACAATAACTGTGTTATAAATATTGTATATCAATGCATTTATTGACTGTCAATTACCCAAAATCATGGCTCTGTCTATTGAACAGTAGCCTATTTAATGCATTCTAATCCATTGTCAATCACTTCCGGGAACTAGTTGAGGTTTACACAAACCACGTGACCAACGGAATTTTGAACACCCATTGTCGCAACTCTACCTTTATATGGCTCTGGCCTAATTGGTTGTGACACTTTTTCTGTCCTTGCGGTCAGCTCGGCGTGGCTCATCCCCATGTTTTCTCACCCTGCATTATGGACTACAGAGGGGTTGGCAATGGCCAGATCACAGTGAAGACGGAGCCAGACTCTGAAGGCACTACCTCTATAATCTTCCTCAAATATAATATGAATGTACTGTAGAATGCATTCAAACACATGTAGAGTAAAGAGCACAGAAAATTAGGCACACAGTTTAAAGGATCAAAATTCCATTTTTTGTGAAAACCCCTTTTTCACAGAAAAATTAAGCAAAAGTGGAGGCAAATTGTTTTTAAAAAACGAACCAAAATTAAAGTACGGTTGAAAGTGAAGCTGTGTATTTTGACAACAATCTTTAAGGTCACAAGGACTTGCTTTGGCTGCAGCCCACAAGTCTCAGAGAAACTCCCCCTCGCTGTCTCTCTGTCACTTACTCACTCACACAAACAAACATTGTCCCTCTTTCTCACTCATACATACAGGCCACACACACACACACACACACACACACACACTCACACACACACACACACACTCACCGCAGCTTCCTGTAGAGTGTGAAAGACACTCCTCAACCCCAGAGGACACCTCCCTTCCCACCAGCAGGACAGGGTTTCCTGACACTGACGACTGCAGGAGCTTGGCCCATGCCAGTGCTTGGCTGACACAGCCTCTCTAAAATAGCCAAGCTTGTAAACCCTGAATCTGTGTATTCACAAACTCAGCCAATCAGTAATCTTACAAAGAATCCTTCAGCAACATCCACATGGTAGCCAACATTATCTTGACTACCCTCAATATCACACATCAACATATTTCAACAATATATAACACATATCTCCCCTGCAGACCATGCATGCAGAAGCCTGCAGAAGTTGTTATGATGGACAATAGTGTCCAGTAAAATTACATTTGTGCACAGTATGGACTATTTTCCCACAACATTGAGATGAAAATGCAAGGCTTAAGGTAAGGGGAATTACAGCTGCACAGTGCAGTGCATAGTGCACTCAATTGGCTTCTTAGTAACACTGATACAACAATACCGCCACCTGGTGGCCAACAGGATGCTATTGCTTGTTTGTAAGCTTTGTGTGGGAGGAGAAATTGGGTCTTTTCTGTAAGTCTCCTGTCTAACAATGATAACACAAACACACACCTGTTTTAGGTGAAATGAGCCATGGAGACCAATACACACCCATATATAAAGGATAAAGGACTGCATCTTAGACAAACAGATGATCTGTGGTCTTTTGGGCCCCCACCGTCGACTTCAAGGCAGCGCTGTCTGGAAGGCACTAGTGTTAATCAAGGGTTATGTTTATGGTTAGGGTTATGGTTAGGGTTTAGGGTTAGGTGCCTTGAAGTCAAAGAAGCCGACAGTGGATAAACTGTAATAAGAGGTGGATAACATTTCTGAAATTTTTAGAGGTGGATAAACTGTGTTTACTTGTGTTTAGCCTCCACTACATCCCTGCATAGGTAGATAGGTAAGCTTGATGATCTGTAATGGTATGAATCATGATCTAGGTTGCCTCCCATAACAGTTCATGTTTACAAGTTTAAATACTTGTGTAGCAGTAGACTATACAGGACACAAGTGAGTACACCAGTGTGCATGTCAAATGATCTGGGTTTGTTTCACCTACAGCAGTTGCATTCATTCTAACTTGAACACTAGAGGGTATTTTAGTCTATGTAAAAATAAAAATGAATAAGTAACATACAGTGGGAAGCCAGTGGTCAGTGCACCTCTACAATGACATTCAATTTTTTTTCTTTTTTTCCCCCCCAATACTTCATATTGGGGCAGCCGTACTGGTTAGCACTTCGGACCTGTAACCGGAGGGTTGCCAGTTCGAACCCCGACCAGTAGGCACGGCTGAAGTGCCCTTGAGCAAGGCACCTAACCCCTCACTGCTCCCTGAGCGCCGCTGTTGATGCAGGCAGCTCACTGTGCCGGGATTAGTGTGTGCTTCACCTCACTGTGTGTGCACTGTGTGCTGTGTCTGTTTCGTTTCACTAATTCACGGATTGGGATAAATGCAGAGACCAAATTTCCCTCACGGGATCAAAAGAATATATATACTTACTTATACTTATATGTCCACGTTTTTGATGGTGGATTCCACCCCCCTTGGCATGGAGGATACAAATGTTGCTCACATTCCTGGACAGGTGTTCTGTCATTGTTCAGAGACTATTTGTTCTGCTGCTCTTTGCTGGAGACTTTGTTACTGTAGGTCATATTTCACACCTTTATTTCCCTCTTTGACATCATATTATTGTAACCTAATATAAAAGTGATTTTCAATTGTGGATTGTTTAAATGAAATATAGTACATTTATTAGTACCTAAGTCTTCCACTTAGGGTTATGTGCAAAAGTTGTTGGGGAGATGGTATTTATAAAGGGGACCATGAATGCCTCTGGATATCAACGAACTGGCTGACAACACGACTATCCAAAAGTTTGGCGGAAGAGGAGTATTCATGCAGCATGATAGCGATCTAAAGCACGCTGCAGAAATCAGGCACATTTTTGATTAAGACCTTAAAACCATGATCTTATCCAAAATTGACTTTGTCAGAAGGCTAATAGCAGTGTTTAACTGAAGGGCAAAAACCTGATGCTCTGTGAGAAACTTGAGGACGTGTCTACTGCACACCATACTGCACATTTCCCTTAGATCACAAAAATGCCTACTGGGCCTACGCCACGATAAAACCACAAGTTAAAACACAGATGATTGAAGGCAGAGCCCTGTTGGTCAAATCTTTAGTTTAAAGACTTTAGTTTGAAAGCCATAAAGAGGCCCTTTGACCTTGTAATGCCATTGTTCTTTGCTTCCTTCGTTAGCTTTGAGGGCCAGCTAAAGCCTCTCCAGCTTAAAAAAACAAGAGTGTTCCTGCTTTTATAACTTTTCATTCATTTGATGAATGGGATTCATGTTGCCAGACAGGGCATATTGCATTTTGCGAGAGGGGTTGTCTAAACCCAAAGAATTGAGTAAGCTTCATTAGTGGCATAAAAAAAATAGCATGGACACTGTGAACTTTTGTTGTTCATTTAATTTCCCCCACATCAACAATGAAGCCTGGAAAGGGTTAAAATGATGAATGGCTACTCTCCAAAACCAATCCCCTGCTTTCCTTCTCTTGAATCTTACTGCCACGCGCTCAGGCTCCCTAGCTGCCAAGTATTCAGTCCTCTCCTCCTCTTACTCCCTGCTCCGCTAAACCGTCAAGCCTCATAAGTGAAAACATATTGCGTACAGTTTCCTTTTCATAGGACTGATGGATTTTCAATACATAACGCATTCATCTGCATGACATCACTCCAGGGTTTTTAGATATATTATTTATTCAGATCTAGTTTGGAGCAAGGAATGGTTTCATTACATTCATAATTCACGTTGGAGAATGTTCATAGCATGTCACGTTTTCCTGAGTGGAAATGCTTAACACTACAGGACTGCAACTCTGCCTCCCACTAATGGTGATTTGCAAATGGGGTTAACTGAAACCTTTTGCATCTACAAAAACATACACCTGATGTTCCCCATGAAGAGCCCTTGAAGAACAACTGGTTTCCGTTAAATAAAATTTTGATCTACCTCCTCTGTGCAATAAACATGCACAAGACTGCGGTAAACAATGATGGTGTCATATATATTACTCAGTGTGTGTAATGTGTGATGGCCAGGGCTCATACATACATACTGTGTGAGCCAATGACATAGTGAATGAGATCGTGGTAGAATAGAACAATACAAACTGATGATAGGCAGTTTTCAGGCTTTACATTTTATATTTACATTAATTATTGATCAAAATGACTCGTTAAAGCCCTAATTCTGCAAAGTGCAAAGTCACTCAATGAACAACGTGACTGGTGCATGAAGTACAATACCATGGCATGAGTGAGCATGGAGGGGACCCATGCATCAATATGTGTGCTTTGGATCTTGCACATGGTATTCATTTAGGAAATGTAGATTTTAAGTTTAGATTTTGCCTCATTATTCAAGTAGTTATACTTTGCACTCGGCCCCACATTTTAATTAGGACCCAATCTGTGAAACATAAGATCTGAATGCAAACCAGCATGCATTGTATTTGTTCTGTTTTAATCACAGCAACAAAATAAACAGAAATGTATCTGAATGATTTGTATGTTCTCACCAACAAATACAGAACAATATATTATGGAATTAAAGGGCAATGCCGGTTAATTATTTTGTAATTACTTTCGTGCATGAAGAAATGTCTATTTACACACCTGTGAAAGTAGATACGCTTGAGCTGCAATGAAGAAATCTCAGCTGGCAAAAGCATAGTTATGGTGATGTGAAAAACACACATGTATTGTAATTCTGATTTTTATGGACGGTCATAATTATGCCAGTCAAACAGCTCTACATCACACTGTCCTCATAAAAGACAATTCAGAGAATAAGTACTTCCCCAGGTTTAGCTTTGGAATAGATTAAATAGATTGCTGTTCATCTGGCGCACAACTATTTCCATGGATTTTAACACTGGGTGTAAAGTTTCATAGTCATAGTCATCTACATATATTTCGGTTAACATGCAAACACACACACACACACACACACACACACACACACTCACACACACACACACACACACACACACACACACACACACACACACACAAACACACACACACACACACACACACACACACAAAACAAACACACACACACACACACACACACACACACTCACACACACACACACACACACACACACACACACACACACACACACACAAACAAAACAAACACATACACACACACACACACACACACACACTCACACTCTCACACACACACACACACACACACACACACAATCTTTTTCAAGAGAGGTGTAGAGAAATTACTGTGCTCGCATGTGTAACACTGTACCAAACAGTCATGCTAATAAAGCCCCTTTGAATTTGAAATTTTGAATTTGAATTTAACATGACCACTCTGTCCATGCTGGCTGGCCTGTCCTATAGCCTCCCTGTTTTCCACTCTCTCCTTGTTGCAGCTTTGCAGAGTAAATATACTGTAGGCTTTTTGTTGTTGAGTGCCAATAATCTTGGGCAAATAACAAGAGAGGAGTATGGACACTCAAAGGAAAATAACATTAAATGCTTAAATGCGTTATTGAGTTATTGTGCTTTTTATAGTGACACTTAATTCCTTCTCTCTCTTCCTCCCTAGATATTTCTTTCTCTCTCCCTTTTTTTCCAAGTCCCTGTTAATGCACTTTAGCAGAGCAGTGGTGAGCGCCCAAGTAAAACATCTCCCCCTCATTTCTGTCCTCCATATGCTTTGATTGTGCAGCTCTGGCGGAGGAGAATGATTCATGCCATTGGCACGCATGGCAGGGCAGCAGCTGGACACTGCACCTGCAGGAAAACAAGCTGCCCGGCGCATGCAAGAGAGACATTCCTGCCTTATCGACCCCCACCCCAGGCCTCCGTAAAGACCCCTCTTTCTGTCAGAAGACTAATTGATAATTGTAAACAGGAGAGAAGCCAAACCTCTTGACTCTACATTTTACATCACTCACATCAACATCTGCCTTGGAAAAAATATATAATTGAAACTACAGGGTGTGCATGCCATACACTTTTCAATTAGTTTATAACATACTGAGATGCTGGAGAGTTTTGTTTTATTGGGGGCCAAGCAGCAAAGCTGCGAGGCACCATTAGTGATTCTACGTATTCTTCTTATTAGGGGTCCGAGCAGCGTAGCTGCAGGAACCCTATTGTTTCTGTACCGTTCATTTTTTGGCCAAAATTCTGTAAAAGTCATACTGCAGCCTAAACCGTAACTCCAAAACTCTTGAAATTTTCAGGTATGGTTACCAGTACCCCCCTCTACCCATAACCCAAAATTTGGGGTACTGCACCCAAAGGTGGCGCTATTGAAAAAAAAAGTTAATTATGCTTATTTCTCCTTACCAGATTCACCTAGACTCAAAATTCTTTCAGAATATTAATCTCTAAACTCAGATGCATCTTTTTGGCCCTGGTCTTATGGTCTACAAATGTTTACTTTTTCCACAATTTCATGGAAAAGCCAAACATTATAAAAAGTTTCACACTCTTCAAAAATAATCGAATCTTCACCAAAATTCTCACAGACAATGTTTAGACCAAGCCTCACAAAAGTTATCGCTCAGAATTTTGATATTTTGTTCCATTTCAGAGATATAGGCCAATAAAGTTAGACCACTTAGGCCTTTTTTCCTAGATCACCTATATTCCTAGAAACCGTAAGTCCTAGAAACTTGACATTTTCAAGTATTGTTACCAGTACCCCCCACTACCCATAACCCAAATTTGGGGTACTGCACCCAAAGGTGGCGCTCTTGTCAAAAACGCTTATTTCTCCTTACCAGATTCACCTAGACTCAAAATTCTTTCATCATATTAATCTCTACATTCAGATGCATCTTTTTCACCCTGGTCTTATGCTCTAAAAATGTTTACTTTTGCCACAATTTCAGAGAAAAGCCAAACATCATAAAAAGTTTCACAGGCTTCAAAAATTATCAAATCTTCACCAAAATTCTCACAGACAATGTTTAGACAAAGCCTCACAAAAGTTATCAAAAGAATTTGGATACGTTGTTCCATTTCAGAGATATAGGCCAATAAAGTTCGACCACTCAGCCCATTTCTCCTATATCACCTATATTCCTATATGAGTAATTTTTTTTTCTTGGATAACAACCATACAACCATCATTAGGTGGATACCATTAACAGTGCACATTTTCAGATATGTACTCTTTTTTATAAAGCCCTTAATTCTATTGTCAAATGTATGCTAGGAATTTTCTTGATGTTGTGTGTTTGCCAACACACATTTTCACCATTTGAATGTGACTGCTCAATGTGTATGATTGTCAGTGGCTGAGTGGGATAATGCCTAGTGCTGGTGTTTGTTAGGTTGAGAGTT
The DNA here is from genome assembly GCF_046254945.1 of Alosa pseudoharengus. NCBI lineage: Eukaryota > Metazoa > Chordata > Actinopteri > Clupeiformes > Clupeidae > Alosa > Alosa pseudoharengus. The sequence goes on along the minus strand of NW_027468664.1, from coordinate 4,253,141 downwards.
CGAATCCTGCTAGAGCTTTAGGCTCAAGATGCACATGCTATTGGTTATTGAAGATTCACACTATTGAACAGCACCTGAATGACATCAGACAATTAACATTCACACTCATTAGTTGCCAAGAATCAGAATGCCGACACACTCTATGACATATAGGGGAACTTCTTTGTTTACTATTTTTCCTTCATCATTAAGTCTATCATATTTATATTTCATCCATTACTGTTCTTCTCTATAAATGTCTAATTGCCCCAGAATATCCAAAAGTTTTCAGGTGTACTCTTTCAGGAAAGCCCTTCATTTTATTGTCAAATGTATACTTGGAGTTTTTCTTGTGTGTTTACCAACACACATTTTCACCATTTGAATGTGACTGCTGAATGTGTATGATTGTCAGTGGCAGAGTGGGATAATGCCTAGTGCTGGTGTTTGTTAGGGTTGAGAGTTCGAATCCTGCTAGAGCTTTAGGCTCAAGATGCACATGCTATTGGTTATTGAAGATTCACACTATTGAACAGCACCTGAATGACATCAGACAATTAACATTCACACTCATTAGTTGTCAAGAATCAGAATGCCGACACACTCTATGACATATAGGGGAACTTCTTTGTTTACTATTTTTCCTTCATCATTAAGTCTATCATATTTATATTTCATCCATTACTGTTCTTCTCTATAAATGTCTAATTGCCCCAGAATATCAAAAAGTTTTCAGGTGTACTCTTTCAGGAAAGCCCTTCATTTTATTGTCAAATGTATACTTGGAGTTTTTCTTGTGTGTTTACCAACACACATTTTCACCATGTGAATGTGACTACCCAATATGTAGCATTGTCAGTGGCTCAGTGGGATAATGCCGAGTGCTGGTGTTTGTTAGGTTGAGGGTTCGAATCCCCGGTAGTGCTTTAGGCTCTAGCTCGAATACTATTGGTTATTGAAGATTCACACCATTGAACAGCACCTGAATGACATCAGGCAATCAACATTCACACTCATCAGTTGCCAAGAATCAGAATGCCGAGACACTCTATGACATTCAGGGGAACTTCTTTGTTTACTATTTTTCCTTCATCATTAAGTCTATCATATTTATATTTAATCTATTAGTGTTCATCTCTACAAATGTCTAATCGCCCCTCCATGCTTGGAGTTTTTCTTGTGTGTTTACCAATACACATTTTCACCATGTGAATGTGACTGGCCAACATGTAGGATTGACAGTGGCTCAGTGGGATAATGCCTTGTACTGGTGATCCTTAGGTTGAGAGTTCAAATCCCACTTGAAGCATTAGTGGGTTGTGGATGTTAGCATACTACAATAGAATGCTGTTGGGTTGTGGAGGTTAACACACTATAACATTACAGCTACTTGTCAATATGGACTTGTAGTGCAAGGCAAGTATTACTGTATAATTATAAGCTGTAGCCTATAATTATTTGTTATTCTTATAATATTTGTCATTTCTTATACATATTTAGTCGGCTCTTCCACTTGACAGAACAACTCTATATCGGTTAAGGATGTCACGCATGAAACAATGCTGCAGAAACACGAAAATACGACTTTGAGTTTAGTAGGCTATAATTTTCAGTTCCTGTTTATCTATTGCACAATGGGTAATAATTTAAAGGAATCATGTTGCAGTCTTGTAAATAGTGACCCTGCAAGATCCCTAGTCATTGCAAAATCATAGTCTGTGACTTAAAACTCTACTACTTGTCTTTAGATGTGAGAGGGTCTGAGACTGTAGTCTTTCAAAAATCTTTTCCAAATCTTTGCAAATCTTTCCAAAGTTTACCTGCTGGGAAACCCTGTAGCTCCGGAGCAGGGGCTCAGACCAGGATAAATTGTTTGCTCGCCCTCAGTTCGCTCTTTTGTTCATCTCAACCCTGCACTCCAGTGTGTCCTGCTCTGTGTGCGTCTTTGAGTTAACGTAAGTCATCACTTTAATCATCACTTTAATGACCCTCACTATGACTTTTGTGATGTTTATCAGTTTGTAGAGTAGCTCTGCCATCATGTGTAAACTTAAGGTCTTTGTTTGTTGGTTTGGTGTGTTGGAGTCCCATGTGAGATGATTAGGTGATGTTTGTTGACTTGGGATGTCAAGTATTGTTTAGTTGTACCTTATATAGCCATATGATTTCAGTTTATTGTTCAAATGTCAATTGGTTTGTTTGTGAGTTGGGATCTGTACTGATTTACCCCATTTCACTGATTACTCCATTTTCTGTTTGTTTCCTCTTTGATGCAGCACACATACAAGTAAAGAACAAAAGAACAGATGAATTGAAACTCAAATAAAGTTAACTTGTGTTGCACCGAAACCTGCCATCTCCGTGTCATCACTCCATACCATTGAGCCTTCTGAGTCACACCATTGAACAGCACCTGAATGACATCAGGCAATTAACATTCACACTCATTACACACTGCTGGTGTTTGTTAGGTTGAGAGTTCGAATCCTGCTAGAGCTTGAAGCTCAAGATGCACATGCTATTGGTTATTGAAGATTGACACCATTGAACAGCACCTGAATGACATCAGGCAATTAACATTCACACTCATTAGTTGCCAAGAATCAGAATGCCGACACACTCTATGACATATAGGGGAACTTCTTTGTTTACTATTTTTCCTTCATCATTAAGTCTATCATATTTATATTTCATCCATTAATGTTCTCTATAAATGTCTAATTGCCCCAGAATATCCAAAAGTTTTCAGGTGTACTCTTTCAGGAAAGCCCTTCATTTTATTGTCAAATGTATACTTGGAGTTTTTCTTGTGTGTTTACCAACACACATTTTCACCATGTGAATGTGACTGCCTATTATGTTGGATTGTTAGTGGCTCAGAGGGATAATGCCTAGTGCTGGTGTTTGTTAGGTTGAGAGTTCGAATCCTGCTAGAGCTTTAGGCTCAAGATGCACATGCTATTGGTTATTGAAGAGTCACACCATTGAACAGCACCTGAATGACATCAGGCAATCAACATTCACACTCATTAGTTGCCAAGAATCAGAATGCCGACACACTCGAAGACATATAGGGGAACTTCTTTGTTTACTATTTTTCCTTCATCATTAAGTCTATCATATTTATATTTCATCCATTACTGTTCTTCTGTACAAATGTCTAATTGTCCCAGAATTTCCAAACGTTTTCAGGTGTTCTCTTTCAGGAAAGCCCTTCATTTTATTGTCAAATGTATACTTGGAGTTTTTCTTGTGTGTTTACCAATACACATTTTCACCATGTGAATGTGACTGGCAAAGATGTAGGATTGACAGTGGATTAGTGGGATAATGCCTTGTATTGGTCATCCTTATGTTGAGAGTTCAAATCCCACCTGAAGCATTAGTGTTAAAATACTGTTGGGTTGTGGAGGTTAGCATACTAGAATAGAATGCTGTTGGGTTGTGGAGGTTAGCACACTATAACATTACAGCATTACAGCTACTTGTCAATATGGACTTGTAGTGCAAGGCAAGTATAACTGTATAATTATACGCTGTTTATCTTATTGACTCCGACACAGAACCCACCACCACAAATACAATTCAATTCTGTGGGAAACACTGCCTTCCATTATCAAACCCTTCATCTTATCCACAACAAATAAATAGTCCTGTAGAATCAAGTATTGTTAGAATACTGTTGGGTTGTGGAGGTTATCACACTATAATGTTACAGCACAGGGTAATCCTAATTTTATGCATCAAATTTATTCCAATCCAACTCAAAAGTTTTGAACGACACAAAGTGAAGGTTTTATCCAGATCAAAACCAAGAATAGATTATGTGATCTAATCCAATTTCAGGATCCTTGTTTCCCTTTGAACAACCCATTTTCAAGATTTGATCCAATCCGATAGCTGAAATCCGGTAACTGAAATCCGATAACCGAAATCCGATCACGTTTCTTTTGAACAATTGTGCCCAAACAATCAAAGCATATGTAAAACTAAAAAGCTATGCTATCATGTTCGTTTTGCTCGGACCCCGTAAATCACCGCTTGCGGTTATATTTATTATTATAATAATTAATAATTATTAACGAAACGCTCATTATGAGATTTAAAGTCATAATTATGAGATATAAAGTCGTAATTTTGAGATTTAAAGTCATAATTATGAGATTTTAAATCAAAATTATGAGATTTAAATGAATAATTATAAGATTTAAAGTCGTATTTATGAGATTTAAAGTCATAATTATGAGATATAAAGTCGTATTTTTGAGATTTAAAGTCGTAACTATGACATATAAAGTCGTAATTATGAGATTTAAAGTCGTAATAATGAGATTTAAAGTCAAAATTAAGAGATATAAAGTCGAAATTTTGTGATTATTAACCCAGGAAGTAAACCCAAAAGGTCATGAGCTGTTGCTGAACCATACAGTAAAAAGTTGGGAAATTTGGCACATTGATTCGGTCAAGTGTTCTAGCACCACCAATGTGTCAAATTTTGCATTACATCTATGCGCTTAACATTTTAACCGTAGATTGAGTTATATTTGGAACCCTTGGATGAGGCCGAACTCAACGCACCCCATGACATCAATTTCCGCCATGATGGATCTTCTGCCATATTGGATTTCATCAAAAACACTTAAAAGGCATCAAAGGTCAGAAAGTTTCTCCGATTTTCACGAAACTTGGCACAGATGATCTTCAGATCATGACTCACAAACGCATTGCTTTTTGGAGCCATATTCAAAACCTGTCGCCCGTCGTGACCAATCAAGTTTGGCGGCGAAGCCGGCAAACAGGAAGTGAAGTGATATCTCAGCAAGGCTTTCGCGTATCAACACCAAACTCAGTACATGGTCTCAGGACCCAATTAGGAGGAGGCTCAAGAAATGTGGTACATTTTGACCACTGTGTGGCGCTATAATCACAGGAAGTATAGTCATATTTCAGCAACTCTTTGACATATGTTCTAGCATGCTCTGTAAGAAAGAATGTTCAAAATATAATATAAAATATTAAATTTAACATGCATGATTAGCACATTTCACAAGATTTGGCTGTGAACCTACATCAACCTACTGTGATGTAGAAACACTATGCTTTTCTAATTTACCCTATGACCATTTCCTTTCTATGGTCATTACAGGCAGGGAAGGGAAAAGTACTATTAGTACTACTAAGTTCCCTGTACACACTCACTCACACACTCTCTCACTTTGTATTGTATTTAATATATTCTTATGGCTGCAATGCCGAGGAACCAAAATGCAAGAGTTTCACTCTTACACAGGTATAATAAGATGTTATATCTTGAATGAATCTGGAAAGCCAACAAGAAAAAATGGTTTTCTGTAACGTCACCCCTTTAAGACTGTTAAACTAAATAGCCAACAAACACTAATGCAGTGGGTATGGGATGGCATCTCCATTTATTATATGACTGATTAATTGGCCCTAGTCCAAGAGACTATACATTTTATTGTCAAGGCATGAGTGGTTCTGGTCCATAAGGGTGGGTCCAAAAAGACTGAAGAAGGATTCAGATGTAGCCTACTTTGCTCTCCTATGCTCATCCCAGATTTGGCAACAAGGAACCCAACTGTGTGAAAACTGGTGACTGCCCACCAAGCTGCTTCTTAAAAACAGGTTTTCTTTGGCAGCCAATTTGAAAGCCAAACATCCTCACCCAACTCATGTCCTCTATGCAATCCAAAACAACCTAGGTTTTTTCTAAATGTCCTCTATCCCTGTGTATAGCCTAACTAAACAAGATGGCAAAACACCACACACACACACACACACACACACACAGAAAAGAAAGGGTGGCTGGAGGTAGGGGTGGATGGGCATGCATGTGTGAGTGTGTGTGTGTCTGCATTAATACAGTGATGGCAAAACCATCCAACATACTTAAAACTCATGTTGAATGATATAGAATTTCAACAATGATAGTGCTTTAAATGATTCCAGACCCCGCCAGTATATAAAGGGTTGTCGGATGTGATTTGTGATATTTTGTGTGCGCTCATTTTACATTTTTAACTTTTTTCGATTTATTAAACTGTGTGCTCATCATGAGCTCTATGTTTGGAGAGAGCCTATTGTTTGAGTTTTAACAATGACTCGCTTCTGACTTCATTATCATGGGGAACTTTGTATGTAGCCTAGGCTATACCAAATTGGTCTATTGTGCTGGTGTATAGTTTCTGTGAAGAGATGCAAATCATTGAAACGAGCACACAATTTAAAACACACACATGATTTATGAAAAGAAGCACATGATTGAGTCAAATGAGCACACATTTTAGTAAAACGAGTGTAGGCTACATTTTCTCACAATGTCACCTCCTGGCCTCCATAGTAGTCTAGGCCTGTACAATTGGGACTGTAGGCTATGACTTTATGTTCTATATTCATATGACATGACACATGAAATATTATTCGATTAGTCTATAAGCCTACCCAGACCATGCTCTGAATTCTTGTTCAGCGCTTAGAGTCACTTTTCTCATTGTTGTTGATTTATTAGCACCACAGTCATGTGTAGATTATTTTTCCTAATCTAAACCAGAGTATTACTGAACTTGTCACTGCTATTGACAGACATAACATGCAGACTATATGGGGACCGATCAATTAAATAGGCGTAGGCTACAGAAATGGAATAGACTTCTCCAGAATATATCCCGCCTCCTAACTTCCGTATCCATCCAACTTCCGGGCGTGGATTGTCTATGGGAAATAACATGGCGTTTTGAAAGATCGTACCTGTCAAACTCTGTAGGTGACAAATTAAAAAAAGCTGCTGGGCAGATTGACCTACACACTTCTGCCATCTAGTTTCCACTGGATTTTTTGATTTTCGGTGCCGTTTAAGTAGTATAGTCTATAGTATACTACTTAAACGGCACCGACAATCAAAAAACCCAGTGGAAACTATATGGCAGAAGTGTGTAGGCCAATCTGCCCACCAGCTTTTTCAACTTCGCTACCTACAGATGTTTTACCGGTATGATATTTCGAAACGCCATGTTATTTCTCATAGACAATCCACGCCCGGAAGTTGGATGGATACGGAAGTTACGGAGGCGGGACTTATTCTGGAGAGGTCAATTGAACATATTTTCAAAACATGCGCAGAAGCTAAAGCTTGGCCGCCACAGGCTGACTTCATCTCTGTAATTTCAGTAGTAACCACGAGGGGTCGAAGTATTCTGTTGACGTGGAATAGGAAGTACAGCAAACATGGCGGCGCCCTTAGAGGAGCAAGAAAATTGCGTCGAGAGAGAGATGAACAGTCTCTCAGTGTCTGAAAACACCTCTGCTTCAGATGACGATGAAGTAACAGACTATTTAATGCAGTTTGTAGAAAAAGAAATTGGTTGCGATCTGAAGGCATTAAGCAAAGTTAGTGGTATGCTTGAGAAACTAAAGGCTGAAAACAAGGCTCTGGAAGAACAGGTACGTTAACGGTAGCAGCTAAAGTAAAAGACAATGTCCCACTCCCAGCTATGACAGAAAATTAATTAGTGTGTCATGATAGTTGTAGATGTTCATGACATTAAAACGGATTTCAGTTCATCTATTATGCTAACGGTGATCCCACAGAGTAATGGCCGCGGCATGACGATGCTTACAAAACATATGCCATATGTACAGTAGCTTGCTCATGTTTTTTGTTCTACATGACAGGTAATGACAGCATCGAGCTCGGTGCCGCTGCGGGTGTCTGCTGCCCTTGAAACTGCAGAGAAATCTCAGTCCAACCTGGAAAGTTTACTTCAGAAAGAGAGGGTACTCTCTAACACATTGCAACAACATCTTCAGGGTGCACAGAGTTGGGCAGACAGACTTGGACAAACACTCGGCCAGTTGGATACCATAGAGAAGCACCTGAAATATTTACAGTGTTTAGCCCGCATCGAAGAGCTCAGGTAAGTCAACAAAGAAACGTGTTGGGCATCTGCTGACGATGACATTTTGGAAGAAGTAGGCTACTTACGCGAGTTTTGTGTCTTTTTTTGTATCCAATTCACAGTGACAGTATTCAGCAATGTTTAATGACCAGTAGCACATGGGAAGCTGTTGGGGCCATCAGCACTATGGCTAAGTTGGACGTGAGCCTGCAGGAGTCAGGCTGTAGCCACCTGCAGGCTTTCCTCAGAGAAACGCTACGATTTTGGCACAAGATTCTAAAAGACAGACTTACAGGGTATTTATACCTAAATTGTTTAAGTTAATGTAGCATAAAGAGTGGGTTTATTTAGTTTTTCAACCTTTCAATTCCCTCCTCTTTCTCATTAGGGACTTTGAAGAGGTTCTCACACAGTTGCAATGGCCTTTTATCTCTCCTCCAACTCCTTCCCTCTCTCCACCTGCTAATGCCCAGGAGCTCAATAGCCAGCTAGAACTTCTGGTATCTCAGCTCCTGGCCCTGCAAACCTCGTATCCTTTTATGCATGTTCACTGTTATATTTCTACTCTCCATGGAAATACTGGAAAAAGTGATTCTAGCTAAATCTTAAGCGCAATGCTGAATATTTACCCTATTTACCCTATTTGTTAATATAAAGTAACCAGTGAATATACAATCCATGACTCCATTCCCAGTGATGATCTAATATCAGAGGAGCCATCCTCTCGTTTGGGCTTTCCCCAGTCTATACCCCTCTCTTTGCCCATCAAGATTATGCTGGTTCCTCTCAGTAAGCGGTTCAAGTACCACTTCACTGGGAATCGGCAAACTAACTCCCTAAACAAGGTCAGCACATTAAATACGATAAGGTACACTTTTCAGATTTGACACTACTATTTTTCTTTACAGTGTCCATCTCTGTCTACTTTTTGTTTCTAGCCAGAGTGGTACCTAACCCAGGTCCTCATGTGGATGGGGAACAACTCTAACTTCATGGAAGAGAAGATTCAGCCTATTCTGGATCACTCACGAGCCAACATCAATGCTAAGGTGTTGTTTTGAGGAGTATTTTTGAACAGTGTTTGATCGGATGATGGTTAGATAATGACATATGTGGTATGTTGCAGGTTTTTATGTTATCAAGGCAGGTTCAGACCTTATGGTGGTTTTTCTAAATGGTGAGAAAAAAGGAAGGAATTGTCTATTTTCTAGGCTGTTGTGAATAATACACTGTAGGTTATGATTATACCATATGACTCCTGTTGGCTAAATTATATTTTTTGTCAAGTATGAGCCTGTTAACTATGGACAATGTCTCTCTGGTTTAGGTGGAGTTGTGCCGAGGCCTCCTCTCTCTCGCTCAGGAGAAGCTAGCGTTGGATGCCTCCCGGCTTCTGTATGATGATGCTCTGTTCTGCCACCTGGTGGATGAGGTGCTTCAGTTTGAAAAGGAGCTGCGCAGCACACATGCCTACCCCAGCACCTTACCTGGTGCCCTGCACATCCTGCTGGAGGAAGCTGTCTTGCAGAAGTGGCTCAGTGTAGAGAGAAAAAGTGAGCTCAGTCAGGCCCAGCACTATTGCAGTGTCCTGTCAGCCCTGTTAGTTTTGGCTGGGGACTGATCTCCTAATTGTGCCTATGCCTCCATTGTAGTGGCACTTGAGAAAGTGGATGCCATGCTGTCAGCAGAAGGAGCTTGGAGTTCCCAATACAGAGACATCACAGACATGGATGAGTTGAAAGCTCCAGATTGTGCAGAGACCTTTATGACACTCCTGTTGGTCATTACAGGTAACATGCATTTGAAGCAAACATAACACATGGTGACCAACACATAAATACCGGTAGTTGTAAATTGATATTAAACATGTGTGAAATTTGTGAAATTCATTTGTAATTGTGTAGCTGTAAATCAAATTCTACAGTTGCAGTTCAGTTCTAGTGCTTCATATTTCCAAGACAGAATGACCCATTGGATGAAAAGAACTTCCAAGCAGCATCCCATCAGCATCTCATCAGCAACCGTCTCATTTCTTCTTCTGTCCTCTCAGACCGGTACCGCTCTCTGCCCTCTCCTCGGGCGCAGCTCAGCTTCCTGGCTCTGCAGAGGGAGCTGGTGGACGACTTCCGTATCCGACTGACACAAGTCATGAAAGAAGAGTCTCGGAACCCACTGGGCGTACGCTACTGTGCCATCCTCAATGCTGCCAATTACATTTCTGCAGTGCTTATTGACTGGGGTGACAATGTAGTAAGTTATGCTATCTGTTTGTCTGTCCAGTGTTGGAGTCGTTACTCATTGCTCACTACTGTAAAAAAAAATGTAATCCCTTGCATTACTTCTTTACTCTCTATGGCAGTGTTTCTCAAACCTTTTTTCTGGGGACCCACTTTTTAAAAATGACAGACTATCGTGACCCAGCTCGTGACTGTGGTAGTTAACAAACTATGGAAAGTAATGTGTTACATTACTTTTGTGTTACTGCATTGAAATGTTTCTATTGGCACCGTTATTGATACCGTCCCCTTTTATTTATTATTTAATTAATGACATAGTGTAAAACATTAGGTAGCATATACTCTTTTAGACTCCATGTTGCTTTTTACCAGGCATTTCTTATAGATAGCTGATCATTGCTCTGTCTTGCTGAAAGATGACTTCAGTTCAAGTTCACAAACATGGCACCTCAGTGATGCTTTTAAAAATTGTGCAAATTCAAATTGCTTTATGGAAGAGCTGCCCAACTCACGCACCCTCCCTCACACTGAAACCAGTGGCAGTCCTAGCTTGTATAACACCCTGAAATCTTTTTGGAGGCAATTCGTGGTGTGATTGACTTCAAACTAGTCATTAGTTAATTAAACTAGTCATTAGTTAATCAAACTAGTCATAAGTTAATCATTAGTTAATTAAACTAGTCATTAGTTAATTGTGTGCTGTTCTCCGCTCTCCCACTCAGTAGTAAGCAAATACTCCGATGTTTTTTTTTTGATGATGTTCTTGTAGCCCTCCCAGAGGATGTGCGCACACACACACAAACACATAAAATACCGGCAACGCAGTTTAACCTAATTAAGAATGCACTCGCTACCGTGACATTTTGAACGGCTGATTTTTTTATTTTTTATTCAGGTGAATATTTAGTTTTTTATTTGTAACTCTATAAACAGCATTAATATTAAACAGATTGTAAATAGGAAAGCAAAGAACTAAAGCCAAGGAGTTCTTCTCAGAGGCAGTGCTAGGATGCGGTCTGATTCCACGCACCCTGCTCCACATGACAGGGTAAAGCACGTCACTGCAGCATGCATGGAGACCACAGCTTGAGGAGGAGAATTCCTCTTTCCTTTTCTCAAATAGGAGAATATAGTAATCTTTGCTCACACACTGTTACGAACTGTAGTGTGATTGCTGAATTTAGAACAGTAACACGTTACACAACCTGTTACTGTTACTGTAAGTCCTCTGCTAGGGACAGGGAACTATAACAAAACTAACTAAAGCAAGGGCAAAACACGGCAGACAACGGTGGATACATTTGAAAATAATCAATAACTTATTATAATTAAACTAGAACATATATAAAGGCAAAAATTAACATTCAAAAGAAAGTATCAACAGAAGGCCGCGAAAACGAAGCCGCCCGATTTCCAGGCCTCTCTCCCAGACTCTCACTCTGAGATGGACTGGAGACCTGGACGTAGTGTGGGCGAGAGCGGAGTATGACCTTTTTTTATAGAGCTGGCCCAGCAAATAATCCCCCTGCTGGACTGTCTGATAAAACACATAAAACAACAGCAGGAACACAGAAACAGCTAGGGATGTAACATTACTGACAAATGTAATGTGATTACGTTACACCCAACTCTGGTTGTGTATGTGTTGTGGTATACATGAGTTATCTGACTCCTGTGTTCTCTCTCAGTTCTTCTTGCAGCTGCAGCAGGCTGCTGTGGCTCTTGGTGACGAGGTGTTGGGGCCCATGGGGGCCACAGAGACAGGCCGCCTGGCATCTCTCGAGGGTTCTCTGTTTGAAGAACTGCTGGGATTGCTGGAGCGGCTCCGTGGGGATATGATGGGCCGGCTGCTGGACGCGGTCATGAGAGATGTGCGGGAGAAAACCCAGACCTACATACGAGACAGGTCAACTCAGTTATTGTCCCTTGTCTCCGATTTTGCTAATCTAAGGACACATTATAGACCCTTTCAAGAGAGTTCCATTATCAGCATCATAGTTGGCCCCACAAGGCTTCCGTTTTAACATTCCATATGTTATCTTAAAGATGAACTGAACTGGAATTTGAAGTAAAGGTGATATAACAGATTTATTTTATTTCTTCTCATTGGTACAATGATTAAAATGGCTGAATTTATTAAAAGGGATAAAACTGTACGTTGAAAGTGGTGTTGTTGTTACACGGGCGCCGCCATGTTGGATTTCAACAATCGGCTACGTCACTGGCATGGTAAGCTACTCTGCACTAGCACTAGCAGCCATAGCAGATAATGAGTCTGAGGCTAGCTGACATGGCTGAGGAAACTAACATTAGGCCTAGCTGAGTTACATATTGGCCATAAGTCATTTATCATAGGCTAGCCTACATCACAAAATCTCATACAAAATGAAACCAAACTAGTGAAACAAAGGCGAACACTTTAACAGAGGAAATTAATTGGGCATGAATCATACTGAACGCTATTTTGTCAATGAGCAGAAACACACACGACATTCAAACTATTGATAAGATGTGCACTATGGAAACTGGTCTGTAACTTTGGACGAATAAATGCCATTGACTTGCCATATCCTGACTTAAAAAACCCTTTTCTCGCTTACTTTATCGCAAACTCGGTGGGGCAGCTTGTAGTCTTTTTCAATTCATATAAGGGCGAGCCCTGCAGTCTATGTGCCATGGAGCCTAAGTTTCAACTTCGGCTTCGTTCACCCAATGCAGTCACTGGTCGCAATTACAAAGTCCGGGAAGGTTCGTTCAATCGTTTAAAGTTTTAAGTGCAGTAGCCTATCTGTCCCCTTTGGAATAATATCTCGAAGTAGCCTCAGATGAGGTCCAGTGTTAGGCTACCATACGAATCAACCTAGGAAAGGGCTAGCAGCTACCTTGGAAACACTCTTCTGTCAAACTCCACAAGCTAGCACTCCGACCATAGAGAGTATAAATCATGACTCCGACGATATCACAGATCGATAATAATGCGTTTACTAGCTGGTAACTAAACCACAGCGGGTCTGTAAACAGAATCCAATGTCCCTTTCTACTCACCCTGAAGCCAGTTGTTCACCGTCTCCGGAGTTTAACTCGCAGTGCTGCTATCCAAGAGACTCGTGCAATATCAACATCCACAAGGTAAAAAACTCTCCACTAACGTTAGCCTAAAATAAACGGCAAACTCGTGTATCCTCTGTGTATCTGGGGTCAACTTGGGGTAACTAAGTTTTTTTACAGTTTCAAGGGAGGGAGAGAGAGAGCCCGTGTGAGTTGCTGTTACGAGTAGTCCATACTGCGTTAGCCTACATTGCCGTGACAATGCGTGTTATACTATAGATTATTTGTATATTCACCGTAGCCTTCGCATAGGCCTAATGTAGTGGTGGTGAGTGAGTATGCAGTTGTGTGGAGGATGTACAGTAGGCAATGTGTGTGTGTGTGAGGGATGGAGGGAGAGTCGGAGACAGAGAGACAGCGTGGCGTGCGTGTTGCTGTCTCAAGCGCCCCTCGTCCAGTTTTCTACATGACTAGGCTAGGTCTACAGTAGCCTATGTTGTGCCGCACAAAATGTATCTATGTTGTACATTGCACAAAATGTATACCCCCGAAATAAACACATACATAAATAAACATATTTTCCCCGTCACTTTGGCTTCCTTGAACATTTTCCCTACGTTTCGCCACTGCTTTGCAGCAGATAGATTCCAGTGTCCATGCTCCGGCAGCGCCCACACAGTCATTTTCACCCAAATGATCCTACTGAAGGTTAAGCTGGAGCCTGAAACCCATCTAGTGGTAGTCAAGACACTACAGGCCTGTCCCTCACAGGCTCAAATTTGTAACCCATGCCATTAAAATTACTAATTTTCGTGTATACATAATATGCTGCAGCTGTTGCCTATAGAACTTCTCAGGTCCTACCATGCCAGTGACGTCATTGAAACTGGCAGCGTTTTAATACTAACAAACGCAATTTTGGTGTTGCTTAAAAAAGGCTACGTATTGATTTTTTTAATTATTTTTTTTACTGTAATTTATTTTTAATTGTCATAATCAACACATTATCAATGTTGATTATTTCAGTTCAGTTCATCTTTAATGCAGAGGAAGTAGATTGGGAACCAAATAGAATGTTCAAGCATTGTTTTTGTTTTTATTGTTGAAAGGGTCTATACAAACTGGTGTATTTGGGGGAAACTTGAGTTGGAATTGACCCTTCAATTTACCATGGGATCTGAAGTTCATTTGGTTCGTCCGTTGCAGATGGCTTTCCTTGCCCTCCCAGTGTGACCAGGCAACCATGTCTTTGTCCAGTTCTGCATGTCCCATGATGCTTTGCTTGCGGGACCATTTGCTACAGCTACAGCAGCTTCTGAGTCTGCCTCTGTTTCAGACGTTCTGGCAAGGTTTGGCTGAGAGGCTGGATCTCTTCCTTTACCAAGACGTGAGTGCTGTTCTGAGAAGGCTAAGATGGAATGTTCTATCGCACAAATAATAAGGAAACAAGTTAGGTACAGTAAGTGTATCAGAATTACTTTTGATTTACTAATGAAGGTTGTTTGTACATTTACCTGCCACAGCTTATATTGTACAACCATTTCAATGAGGGTGGGGCTGCACAGCTACAGTTTGACATGACCAGGAACCTGTTTCCTCTGTTTGGACACTATTGCAAGAGACCAGAAAACTTCTTCAAACAGTGAGTATAGTAGTGCTGCTATTTGTGTGTGAGGTTAATTTACACATCAAGATATGCTGACGGTACCTTTAAGCCTTGTTAACTCATCAGGTAATGAAATAAAACGCTTGTCAGATCAAAATAGTTCAAGATCTGGTGACATTTCAAGTTTAAGGGAGGTGGAGTTCAGTAACCACCTCTGGAAGTAGACGTGAACATTCTAAATGCCATGTAAATGCATGGAAACATTGTCTCTCTCTCGGTCTGTGTTAGGGTGAAGGAGGCTTGCATTATCTTGACGCTGAATGTGGGCCCTGCCCTGCTGCTGCGGGATGTCCTTAGAGAGGCGGAAGACGAACTGTTTGTTCCAGAGAGTCTGCAGCCCAGCCCCGAGGCTGCCCTCAACGAGCTGGGTGTGTATCGTCTGCCTCCGTATGACGTCTCCATCTTGCTGGGGCTCAGGGCATCATGGCCTGCGCAATAAAAGGACCACCCATAACACCTACAAAGGGCTTACATGGTCTACCCCTGAAACGCCATCCTCTGGGGTGGCGATACAGATGACTTAATGACTCACTCATGTTTGATCACTGTGATTTTTATGTCAGTTTGGGATTTGTTGCAAATGTATCACCTAAAACGCAGTGATTCCAGCCATCATGCAGAAATTATTGCAGCTTGATTTTGTCAACAAAAAAAAATGTACACACACACACAGATTTCTCTACTTCATATGACGTGCAAATGTTGATAAGTCGAGCACTTGATGAATCAGGTAATTTACCTGTGAATATGCTTTACAAAGACTGGGATTAAATGTTCTTATGAAACTGGAAGTTTTGTGGACTAGCTAAAAAAAGCATTACAAAGTATCATATCAGTAAGAGTTTTTTTTAAAATGGCAAATGGTACTACAACCCCTTCCAAAAAACGGATGCTTCACCACAAGTTTAAAATGTCCCAAAATACTTTGTTATATTTATTTGTTAGTCATATGCAATGAACGTTTACATGGATGATCACACTTGTCACTACATTAATATATTTTGCAACTGTCATGATGTATAACGTACACGTGTTTATCACTTGTAAAATTCTAGTTAGTGCTAGGGCCCTGTGAATGGTTTAAATAAATACTAGTAGTTGTATGTATAAATAACCAAATTAAAGAAAGTATTTTTTTGTAAAACAGAACTCTAAAATGTGTTAATTTAATTTGACCAGAACCAATCGATTTGGAAGAAAAACTGTGTAGCCTACTACCCGGTAACATAATTCAAAACCAAAAACATCTGTTGCACAAAAGATGACATCCAATTTGTGAATAAAGAAATTAACAAGAATGCCTTACGACTTCAATCCAAGCAGAGGTGAACCAACCTCCTCACCGGGACTGTTTATCAGCATTAAAATAAAAACAAACAAACAAGAACAAAAAAAACTCAACGTTCCGTGGCCTGGGTCCTGGGTGGCTATTAAGCCGCTGTCCACATGGGATCTGACCTCGTTCTCACTCTACACAGTCACAGGTTCTCTCTGGTTGTTTTGTCTTTTTACCACAAACACTTTCTGTCCGGAGACTGTTACTGCATAGACGTAGTCCTCAAACATCACTGTGGAAGAAGACCATGTGTGGTGTTAATAAAATAATAAAAAAGTATATTCAGTTACAGGATAATTACCCAGCAATGTATCGCTTTAAATGAGTTAGAGCATGGGCCATCAATCCTTGACTGAGTATGAAACCACTTTCAGTAAGTCATAGTATTGGACCAGATGACAAATTACATAAAATGGGATAAAATTAAAATAACATTGTACACCAGCTATAATACTTAGGGGTGTAACAATACAATCATCTCATGAGTCGGTTTGAAAACACTCACATTATATTCAAAGTAAGACTGAAAACAATGGCCCCTCAAAATGCTCCAAAGCTCAATTATTACGGCCACTAGCGGTTTCGTCAGAAGCCGTCGCCCCTGGTATGGTGATAATAATGCGTTTTAAGGTACACTCCACCTCACCTGACATGCGTTTGAATGGAGGCTCAGGTGTTCCATGGAGTCGAAAACGGCAGGCAGTTCGCACCATTTGCATGATGACTCCTGCTGTATGTTCATCATTCTCGAGTTCACCCGAGGACTGTAGGGACAAATTGGCAATCAGTTCGTTGTTTTAGAATGATTGCACAAAGCTTCACCCCATTTTACACATGCCAACATGACACTCATATTGGTCTATAACATCTTATGGTGAAATTCCGGAACAGGCAACAGTGATCAGCGAGCATGCAAGCTAGCTATCAAAGTCGAGAAGAGACTATGTCCCTTCCCAGACTCAATGCAAAAGTACTTACAGCTAATACTCCATCCTCGCTGATGACAAGATATCCAATTTGATCCGGTATTCTCTCAAGACCTTGCGTCAAAGCAGTTGTCTGGGAGGGAGGGAGGGGGGTTAACGATCACATGCTAGTTAAAAAACCTAACTCTCAACTAAACACAATTAGCTCAGCCGACAGAAGAACAAGAAAAGATAGACAACACATGACAAGCGTTAACAATACTGTTATATCCCTAAGGAATAGTCAAATAGTAAATACTGACAGAGAACCAAGTGATATTACCGAAACACTGGGCAAGTTCATAATACGTTTTAACATAAATTAAACGAATTTGACGTTGAACACCCCCTATAATAACATTTTACCACACAAGTTTCTTACCATCTTAGCGTCTCACAATTTTGTTCAGCTTGCTGTTGTCATTACTGTCTCACGTGATAACAGTCGCGTTTTAATGACGTCAGATCAGTAAATCAGCTGACTAGCTCTGCAGCTTTTGTCTGGAAAACAAATGTTTTTCACGATACATTAAATCATCAATTTATTAATTGAATTATACACGCAAGTAGATGCATAAATAGAGAAAACAACCAACTCAAACCAATGATCTGAAACTGCAAGGGCAAACCTTTTTACTCAAATATTCACTAAGTAATTAGCTTTGTGTATTGTGGGTTTTTGTGTGTGAATGCCCACAGAGGTAGGCCTAGTTTTACCATAGACAGTAAAAGAAAGAGTTTTACGGAGTCGCCTGCGGTTGAGCTTTAGCTAAAAATATAGGAAATTATTTGTAGCTGGTTTGACAGTAAAATAATCACGGGGTTTCAGAGCGGAAGTAGGACAGTCAGCTGACAAGAACACATGATTCATTCAGGAACAAGATACGACTCATGCTAAAGCTTCAGAAAATATCCCACCTAAAAATCTTATTATAAGGATTATGGCTGGTCGAGGGAAATTAATCGCTGTTATTGGCGACGAAGATACATGTACTGGGTTTCTACTTGGTGGCATTGGTGAACTTAACAAAAACCGAAAGCCTAATTTCTTGGTTGTCGAGAAGGACACCAGTATCACTGAGATAGAGGAAACGTTCAAGTAAGTGTTTTAAAATTATGTGAAGGGGTGAAGACCCACTGCTTTACCTACCGATGTCTGTCTTGCCTGCAATCTCATGAATGTTAGTTGGTGAGTTAGCTAAACAGTCACAGGTGATACGGTCCAAGAGAAACGCGTTATTGATGGGCAGCATTGCCTACGTTACTATTAGATTAGCTAACCAGCTAGGCTATGCATTTGGGATTTGATGACAAATGGCTAGCACATTTGATTCTGTCTGCCCAAGACCTACAAAAACAACAACAACAAAAACAGTAGCCATCATTAGGCCTATCAGACCATTTAAATAGGTGAGCCTCGCTCCCCGCAGGTTTGCTGTGGAATCCAGTAACCTGTGCACTTCAATAGCCTTATGAATAATCAGAGGTCTCGTTTAATATGTTAACTAAAAGCCATGGGTGGTATTTTCCCACCGACATTACGCTACCCGACAATGTTTTCTTTGGTTACCGCTATAGTTTTCGATTGACCGTGTTTGTTGACTAGGCTACCTTTCAGTTTTAGCAACGTGACATCGTGTAGCCTGCTTCAGTCACGACCTTGGAACATTCTATCAACTTTGTCACTTTGATAATAGGCTAGGCTACGCCAAAAATAAACCAAATCTATAGGCTACTAGAAAATATTGTTGGTCAGCGTGATGCCTCGTCTTCCAGGGGTATGGCATCCAAGTTTACTTTCCTTTTACTTCAATTTTAATTGGTTAACTCGTATTCTTTTTTGTCCAAAAGGAGTTTCCTTGCTCGGAATGACATTGGAATTATTCTCATCAATCAATTTGTTGCGGAGATGATTCGTCACGCCATAGATGGCCACATGGAATCCATCCCGGCTGTTCTGGAGATACCTTCTAAAGAGCATCCTTATGATGCTTCCAAGGATTCCATCCTGCGCCGAGCCAAGGGAATGTTCTCTGCTGAGGACTTCCGATAAATCTGAATATGGCATGGACAGAAGCAGAAAGAAGAGAGCCAGAGTATATGCGCTTGCTATAGTGAAGTGTATCATAAGTGTCACTGACTGTTAGTACCAGTGTATTTCATTGTTTTCTTCTCTTATGATTTGTCACAACATTGCTCTATCCAAGAAGAAAGTCAAGTTTATTGTAATTTTATGAATCCATTGTTTCCCCATACATATGACACTGATAAGAAGACAGGCCTGTTTACTTTAGTGCACCATCATTTGTGGTACTTGGAGATTGTCCGTTTTTTTTGTCTCCAGAATGCTGTTGGTTGTGTTGCTGTGGCATAGTGAACCATCTTGTTTTCATCCATGTCTTATCAATATTGTTGTTTTGTGTGTGCAGTGAATTTAATTTGTCCTGTACGGTGAGTTTAATTCATGTATAAAACCATATGTTCCCATGTATCTTTGTTTTTGTTTGTTTATTTTTATGTTTGTCTTTTAATTTATACTGATGTGAAAACACAAAGGACCTATTTCAGAATTCAGTCTAGGGTCCATTATTGCTCTTGTAAACATTTGACATCTCCATTGACTCATCGCCTCCACTACCATACTTGGTTGGGTTAATCATCAGTCAAGTGAGTAGCAGACTGTCTGCTGACTGGAGCATGCAACATCTTGTAACATCAGACCCAGGTTGAACCTCTATTATTATCTTATTGTTTTCATTCCATAAAATGTATTTTCACTGGAAAATGAATTGAGTTGTAATTTGTTAAATTGTTATTCAGTTATTAGGAGGCACAAGACACATGAAGACACATACTCACTTTGTCTAGATTGGTGTTTTATTTTTTGGATGAGTAGCCTAGGCTATAATAAAATGGCCGACTGGTTTGTTATGCTGATGTTAGACATGTTAAATTATTGTACCGTCAAATATATCCAAAAATAGTTGTTGATTAAAATCTATGACTATGCCCTTTCTTGTGTTGTGGTAGTGATTTAGTATGAGTGGATCCATTCATTGTATGTAGATGTGCCTGCAATGTATTTTTAAAAATAGGCTACATATCAGTGGGAATTTTGAAATCTCAGTGTTAAAGGACAAACACTCTGTGGCCGCTGGAAGAAACATTACTAGAATGTAGAGTCTGTGTGTCAATGAAGCCGACGCAGACATTTGTCTCTCATATGACCTCTACCAATGAGCTAGTCCCCACTCTCTAAATATCTTGTAACATCAACTATATTTTAAGTAATGTAAATTACTTTAAAATATTAGATGTGTAAAAGATTAAGCTCCCTCCTGGAAATATTTTAAGAATAATTATTTTGCATCCCCTCTCCATAGTGCAAAAGCAAAACATAAATACATGGGGGAAAAAATACCATGGCCATTTCCATGATGGCAAAGGTAATCATTACAATTCACCCGTCATGTTTAATACTTTTTTAACAGACCTGATATAGGCCCAACTTTTAACGACCAATTATGTGAGTGTTTTTCCTTTTATAATTGAGAACAAAGAAATTGAATGCCTCCATGACAGTCAACAGTAGAGATGTCATGCAGCTTTAATGACGCTGAGATACACTGGACATAAAGTATCAACATGATTTGACAAATAAAGCCAAGGACAGTGCATAGGCTGACAGAGCCAATGCAACAAATGGCATAGTTAACTTCCAATATGGTTCAAATTTGTCCCCATGCTTGTGGGTCTCTGAAACAGAACGAGTCCATGGTCTGCCAAGTCCAAATATTTTCACAACACTGAGAAGTGCTCTCATTACTCTTCTGTGTCCTTGGTACTGTCATTCAAAAAGTCCTTCAGTTAACCAGACAAGGTTGTCAGGTTGTCCAAAACAGATATAAAACATCGTTCATTGAAAAAAAAAGACTAGATTTTGGTCCATAGGTCTCTTTAGAGCCTCTTTAGCTGATTATGCTCAGTGACACTATGAGTCCAGCCTGGTCACTCAGTGCTTTGCTTCTCGGTTGTGTTTTTGGATTTCCAATCAGCTTCAACAGTACACAGAGTGATACAAGGTAAGACACTTACTATACCAAGAGACAATTAATCAAAAGAACTGCATTAGGAACTATCAATTTGCATCTTTTTTTGTCAAAAGTAAGATTCTTAGATACGTGGCTTTATGTTTTAGTGTTCCTTCAGAGAGTTTCTAATCAAATTCATTTCATTTTTCGTTACTATAGAAGTAAGAATCAATCATATGAAATGAACACAAATGGAACCAACTCAACACTGTAAGACCTTTGAAAATCCAATTATTATTACTATTGAAAATTATTATTACGATTATTATTATTAAACTATTTTCAAAAACCCTATTTGGAATATACCCTGTAAAGGGATACAGTATTAAATGGGATATAAGAATAATTATTTTGCATCCCCTCTCCGTAGTGCAAAAGCAAAACATAAATACATGAAAAAAACACAATGGCCATTTTCATGGTGGCAAAGGTAATCATTACAATTCACCCGTCATGCTGTTTGATCCTTTTTTAACAGACCTGATATAGACCCAACTTTTAACGACACCCTCATGGATCCGCCTATGTGAGTGTTTTTCTTTTTCTTTTTATGAGACAAGCTACATATTGGGCCCATATTAGATGGGGGGCTGTTATGATGAATAAATAACATGATTTTTTTTTTTGTAGCGAGCCACCTATACTACTCAACAGGTCAGCTATATACAGTGTATAGGCTGTGTGTGTGTGTGTGTGTGTGTGTGTGTGTGTGTGTGTGTTTCTAATGAAATCATTGAGTCATTACTCTTCTGTGTCCTTGGTACTGTCATTCAAAATGTCCATCAGTTAACCAAAGACAAGGTTGTCAGGTTGTCCAAAACAGATATAAAACATCGTTCATTGAAAAAAAAAGACTAGATTTTGGTCCATAGGTCTCTTTAGAGCCTCTTTAGTGGCTGATTATGCTCAGTGACACTATGAGTCCAGCCTGGTCACTCAGTGCTTTGCTTCTCGGTTGTGTTGTTGGATTTCCAATCAGCTTCAACAGTACACAGAGTGATACAAGGTAAGACGCTTACTATACCAAGAGCCAATTCATCAAAAGAACTGCATTAGGAACTATCAATTTGCATCTTTTTTTGTCAAAAGTAAGATTCTTAGATAAGTGGCTTTATGTTTTAGTGTTCCTTCAGAGAGTTTCTAATCAAATTCATTTCATTTTTCGTTACTGTAGAAGTAAGAATCAATCATATGAAATGAACACAAATGGAACCAACTCAACACCGTAAGACCTTTGAAAATCCAATTATTATTACTATTGAAAATTATTATTATGATTATTATTATTATCATACTATTTTCAAAAACCCTGTTTGGAATATACCCTGTAAAGGGATACAGTATTAAATGGGATATAAGAATAATTATTTTGCATCCCCTCTCCGTAGTGAAAAAAGCAAAACATAAATACATGAAAAAAACACCATGGCCATTTTCATGGTGGCAAAGGTAATCATTACAATTCACCCGTCATGCTGTTTGATCCTTTTTTAACAGACCTGATATAGACCCAACTTTTAACGACACCCTCATGGATCCGCCTATGTGAGTGTTTTTCTTTTTCTTTTTCTGTGACAAGCTACATATTGGGCCCATATTAGATGGGGGGCTGTTATGATGAATAAATAACATGATTTTTTTTTTGTAGCAAGCCACTTGTACTACTCAACAGGTCAGCTATATACAGTATATAGGCTATATGTGCATGTGTGTGTGTGTGTGTGTGTGTGTGTGTTTCTAGGCTAAATAATAGCTTTAATGAAATCATTGTATCATGTTATATGTGTATTCAGTTTCTTTTCTGATTTTTTGTGTCTCTTACAGTGTTTACGAACAACGTGGGTAAGTAAAACCTTTAGATATTTTATTTTCACTATTCTACAGTCTACATGTCAGAATTTGTATTAGCTTACAATTATTAGGCCTTTCAACTAATTAACTTTTGTATAGGTGTAGCAGGCCTATGTTTGCCAATAATCTAAACTTTGTCTCTCTTTTGTTTTTAGTCATGGATGCCTTCTACCCACATGTGCATTAAGTAATCTGGGAAATTCTCTGAACACAGGAGATGAAGAAGCTGGCAGCTCAACTTCAGATCCCCATGGAATTGGAAAAAAGTGAATTAAAAAAAACCCTGTGTTTAAAACATGAGCCTGTAGCAGGATGTCAGAGAGACTATATTTATAGGCCTGGCCTAGCCTACTTGATATCAGGCTGGTTGACTGAGCTGAGTTTTGCAAATTTAGAGCTGTTGTGTTAATTGATAGAATGTATCTGAGAAGAGTTTCTGTTGTTTTAAAATAACCTAGGTGTAGGCCTAGTAGGCTATAAGTTCTTTATTCAAATGTTTCCAAAACAATAGCCTTGCAGTAGGCTAATTAAAAAAAAAGAAAAAACGTTTGGGCCTAATTTTTCTATTTCATGGTAGATATTAGGCCTAGATGCCACTGCGTGTCAGTCGGCTGTCACCAATAATTAAGCTGTTGGGGGAAACCACTTTGCTATTTGCATGTAAATCTCTGCTCGCATAAAACATTTAAAAATAAATCCTAACACTCACGCACATTTGTATGACAGGCCAACTAGGTTACTGATACTAAAAGGATTCTAGTATTAGGTTACTGTAGATTTCATTGTTGCTATACCCAAATCCTTTAGCTTTCTATTCTGCGCTTGTTAGGCCTACCTTGCTAGATAGCCTAGTGCAAGATCACAAGTTATTTAACCATGTGTGGCAGATTCAAAAGGGGAAAGTAGTAGCAGACTACGCCACCTAGGGTGTTTGTCACCACTAGGAAATTAGTCACCAATTCACACACACCCTTGCTAATTGGCAACACAGGTTCATCACATGCTAGACAGAGACGTGTTTTTATAAAAATATATCTATTTATTATACAAATGGAGCTACAGAATTTGACATAAAAAACAATACACAGGACAGGGGCTTGATCACTGGTGGAACAGCAGAGGGAGAGAGAGAGCTATCGTGCACACAATTTACACTGCACTGCAAACAAGTTATGACACTTCAACACAACTCACACTGCAACAAGTGACGAAAATTCACGTCAGGCACACCAGGTGAAACTAAAGACTGTAACCACCAGTCAAGCCCCCATGTTTCTAGTGGTACTGAACTGGGACAAACAAATAACACAAAATACAACAGTTGCACAAAAGAAAATAACATCCAGAGACAAAACAGCAGCCCGTTGGTGATGGCAGGCAATGCACCAGGTGGCCAATCTTCAATGATCAAATGTGCTGTCTCTATAAAAATAGAAATATTATAGTGACTCCTTTTAACTATTTGATAAAAACCGGCGAGTAGGTGAGCATCAGAGTGAAGGAGCTTACCTTTAAGCCACACAGAATAAAATCCTATGAGGGACCAGCCCTGTCGAAACTGAACAAATCACGTCGCCCACTTGACGCCACTTGGCTGTACAGCAGCCCATCAGGATGCCAACCAGTCAGCCAAACCAGTGCATTTCACTGCAACACCATGATCAGGTCCCCGGAAGGGGAAAAGGCAGGAGTGCTCTCACAAGAAGCACCTGCCTGCCAATATATCATTGAAAGGCTAATGACTGGGCGGGTCTGTCAATCATGGTAATTAGTGAGAGACAGACAACAGAGAGCAGGACCTGCTTACCCTGCTACACATGGAATGTATCACGTGTGGGCAAAATTAGATGTTTATATTATTCATTATTTAGCTTGTTTGACTTTTACACACCAGTGTTGCGCGTCCGCCCGAAATTAAGCGGTCGCCCGCGGTCAGCCTTTATGAGTCATAAAAAATATTTTAAGGATATTCAGGTCATTTGCGGGCGGGTCAGTTAAAATTAATTTTATATATATATATACTTAAAGTAGGCTATCACAAGAAGGCTAGCATCAATATTTTTAAAACTCATAATTGTGCTCTCGCGAGAACTCTGGATTTCCAGGGTATGTTACAGCTAGGCCTAAAGTTACATTTGCAGTGTGTTGCATTGATTAGTCTAAATGTGTGGTCACGTTGCTAAAGCCAAATTAAATAGCCTACCCAATTATCATTTATCTTGTTAAAATATGACGGTGTTTTTTTCATGGTTCTCACCAAGTCGTGATGCAGGCAAGCATTAGCGATAAAAATCAGTTTATCAATGTTTTCAATTGGAATATCCTGTCTGTAGGCCTACGCGACGTGAAGCCTGTTGTGTGCTGTGGCGTGCCACATGGCGTTTAGATCAGACCTTTTGTCGGATGCCCTGTTTTTATTTTATTTCTGTCACTCGCGTTACTCTGCTATTTTGAATGATAAATATGACGCATATCACGGTATCAGTGAGGACAAAGGGCATTCAATGTTCCACAACAGTCTGCTGCAGTGAGGATTCTGTCACTCTTGTCCGTGAGTGCCACACATAAACATGTCGGTGCGGGCCAATCATTTGGTTCTTGCGGGTCGATCGGATGTGGCCTCTAGGGAAACCCTTCTGCAGCCCATAAAGCACAGTCAGAATAGGCCTAGGCCAGGGGCCTCATTTATAAAGCGTTCTTACGCACAGATTTGATCTTAGACGGTGCGTACGCTCAAATCCATGCCAACACTCAGATTTATAAAAACCGTCTTTGACGTGGAAAAGTGCTTATCTCCACGTCAGGTTCAAACTTGACGTACGACCATTTCCTTGTGGTAATGCCGGGGTACTGCAAGTAATCTGAGGTCTAAGTGCGATGCATTTTCAAAATTCCAAGACCAACGATCTCATGTCTTTCTTTGCCATATGCATGATCAATATCAGAAGATTTTTAAAGACGTTTTTGGACGCAGCTTATTGTTTCATGGTTTGGCATACAACTGCTAATGAGAACTATAGCCCACTTAGGAAAGTGAAAAGACGTATACTTATTTAACAATATCTAAACAAAAAACACCAAGACCTACGATAGAATAATTGAAACATTCTTACAGGTGATCTAGTATATTTAGTGTTTTCACCAATCTAATATTGACCATCAAATGTCCAATTGCCCTCGTTTAGGAAAGGAAGGCATTCAAAAAGGCATTCGAACAGTTTGATAATGTTGGAGGTTATTGTGCAGTATTGGGAATATAGGATAGTATTTGATCATACAGTTTTGAATGTTAAAAGTGAATAAACTTTTTTGAGAGGTGGATAATAAGAGGTGGGTAGGCCTAAACTCTATTTATGAAATTTCAGAGGTGGATAAACTGCGTTTACTCGCGTTTAGCCTCCACTACATCCTAATTTGCGCTCATAGGCCTATTCCCAGCTTCGTAACAGAAAGGTAATATTTGACTGTAAGCTATACAATGTAGGCTATAGATATTTTATATCATATATAGCCTACACAACCAAGGGACGGAAGTCATCCTCTGAAAGCAGGGCATCTTCATATTTAGTGGTGCGTCGGAGTTGCGTAAAGAGGTGCAGAGCGCGCACCTGTTTGCTTTTTTTTGACTGGCAGTGCCCAAGATCAGATGACAATACGTGAGTTGAATAATGTAGGATAAAGCAAACAATAAAGGACAATGTTTAAGCCATTGGACATTATTGAAAGAAAATGATAGCAAAGATATGCAGAATGAATGAAAAATGACCGGCGAACTATAGGCTACTTTTTCAGCAAAAACATAGCCTACCCTAAAAGAAACGTTAAGCCTACATGACATATCACGCTTATAATTTAGTCCTCTGTTTTGTAGGCTATAGGTGTAGGTGTTCAGCATATTACCGTGGGTCATATTGGATACATACAGTAGCCTACTGTACCATAACGTACAGGATTATATAGGCCTAGAGGTCTTTCCTTCATAAACTAGGCCTACCCTTTTTTTTCTACAAAGTAGGCCTAAACATACGAAATGTTGATTATTCACATTACTGCAAGCAAAAGGAATGAAAGCGAGCAGAGGACAATAGACATGGATGCATACGATCTCTTTCCAGAAAGCTTTGATGGAAAAAACATAATTAGGTAAGCTATTCGAACTGACACATAGGCTAGTTAACATCAGATGGCAAAGGCTAGGCCTATACAATGTTTTCAATATATAATTTTACATTAGCTACAACTTTTAGGCCATTGATTTCATTAACACATATGCTAATGATATTGATGAGGGGGTGTTTACAAGACGGAGACCTAAAACCATCCGGCTGCGCACAAGTTGACGTTCATTTGTGATTTATAATGGGCACATCTGGAAGGGTGGCGTACGCACGTTTTTTTGTGCGTACGTTCGTTTTCTCTGAATCACACGTACGATCATTTCAGAAATGATCTAAGATCAAATGAAGGATGGTTTCTACGCAACCCTTTTATAAATGAGGCCCCAGGGGTCTCCAACCTTTTTGGGAATAAGGGCTACCTGAAGACCCGAAATCATATGGAGGGCTACCCATTTGAAACAAACATACCCTCACCCCTTTTTTGCGAGGGTATAGTCCTCCTAAATAATAGGCCTATACGATTTTTACTTTTAAATTATCAATATTGTGTAGGCCTATAAGTCTTTATATATTAAGCAACTGTATTTTCAACTTTAATATCAATAGCCTATGCAACACTACCAACATTTTTGTTCAGTTTGTTCATTTCAAAGTTTGCATGGGGAATCTAATCCAATTTTTTTAAACAAAAAAACAATATTTTTGTGCAATTAATAATTTGGGTTACAATTTGTACCCAATGTATACCCACCCACCATTATGAATTCAGGGGTTGTTTATGTCCTGATTTCAGTGGACAATTCGGTTTTAACATCTCAATAGTAATCGCCCATACCACCGTAACATATGAAAACTCCTTTTAAAGTTATTGCACACCTGAAATCTCTCCATGATCTAACAAAAAAGGTCATGCTCAGCCCTGCTCAGTCATGCATGCCACAACATTTTCAGCGCTATTATACGGCAGTAGCCTACGGAGGAGAAGCAATTGTTTTTCAGTCCTTGAACAATCATGCAAGAACCGTATTTGACGAACATGGAATGGCCACAGAACTTTTGCAAAGATATGTTTCCATTGGCTACACCAGACGAGCAAGTTTTTTCCCCCTTTACTGTCTATGCATGCGAGCAGCGTGTATGCGCTCCGCTTCCGTTGTTGTTTAAGTGGGAAACGGATTTGGAGCCAAAGGCTAAAATGTAACGCAGCTACAATTTGTAAGGTATCACCAATATTAATTTAATGTTACAGATGTATGGCTACATACATTCTTAAAATGGTTCTGGTCTAGACTTGAAAACTTCACAATGGAGCGTGTTTTTAGAGCGTGATCTGCAGGCGACCTGTTGGCTATTTTTAGAAGGTACGCTGGGGGTGCCTCATAGCCATCCCGCGGGCACCGTGTTGGAGACCACTGGCCTAGGCTATACTCGTGTTTGTTCTTTTGTGATGTAATAACCATTCTTTGACGCAGCTTCATGAATAGCCTACACGCTATGACTAAGGCCATATGGCAGTAGGAATTATCATAACACTAGGCTAATGTGTGATTCACTTTAGTTGTTTAATATTTCGCCATTAGGCTAATAGCTTTTTGGTTATAAGGCTATGGACTCGCAGAGACAAGACTTTTGGAAAGAAGCTGTTTTAAAAGAAAATCTGCTTAGACTAAATTGGTTTCGTCAGAACTGGATAAAACACCCTAAACCACCATCTAAGGAACGCAAGGTGAAATTGCCCAATGTTACTGAACCTTCAGGAGAAAAATCTTTGCAAAGTCAAACAACAGAGGTGAAAGTGTCCAAACCGAAACTTCTTGATCCGGTCTCAGATATAAATATAATGAGACCCGTTTCAAGCGAGACCAGGACTGAATTATATCAAGGTTTCACGAAAGAAGAGACGGGACGGTACAGGTATCTCTCACTAAGGAAACGGAAGAGTCCGGAGGACAAATATCATTACCCAATTACCAGCAATTGGCAGTATGGTTGGGGCCTAGGTAAGTGTTGCTTCAGTAGCCTATACTTTTGTCATATGAAAAGGCCTCAGGGCAGGATAATGATGATGCCTGAAATACATCACTATTCCTCTCTGTCGCCATGGGCGGATTATGAACTTTCGGGCCCCTGGGCCCAGATGTATTAAGGGCCCCCCACTTATTGTCGTATATGTGGGGGGGGGGGGGGCATTGAGGCAATGATTCCATGCAAAGGCTTGGGCTTCAGGGCCCCCTGACCCCTTGGGCCCCTGGGCCTGGGCCCGGTAGGCCCGTGCAGTAATCCATCCCTGTCTGTCGCCTGTCTTTTGTGTTTAATGGGCCCTTTAATGGTCAACAAATGCAGAGAGAAGGCCCTACACAACACAGAAATACCAGTCAAATAGTATCTTCTGATAGAAAAAAATAGACTCCTGTCATCATTGTAGCTTAAAGCTGAGACTACATTTCCGAGGTTTGTCTACACATTTAGGGCAGCAGATATGAAATGAAAGAACAGCAGATATTTGCATTATTATTTCCGTTTGTTTGTAGGAGACATGAACAAGGTCCATGTTCCGATATACGCCAAAAATGCCATCGTAAGGGAGAGTTTTTTCCGAAAAAATGGAATATTTCCCCGGAGCTCATCCTCAGACGTTGTGGCGTGATGCATCGAGACACAAAAGTTCAGCAGCCAAACTCTGTTGGAGTTGGTGGTGTTGACGGCACACGCCTTCCCAAGGAGCTGACAGCTGACTAAACCCTCTTCAAATAAAAAAAGCCTACAATGAATCTCTTTGGTGTGGATAGTGAATTTAAGAAGGATTTTCATTAGAGTTGTCTAAGAACTTGATCATTGAATATGAGTCATTAAGTTATTGAAGAAGCCTGGATGTTCTTACAGGAGGTTAGAGTTTTAGAGCAGTGGTTCTCAAAGTGGGGTCTGGGGTCTCCCAGGGGTCAGCAACCCATAGCCAAGAGATCCGCAGAAATAATTTGCTTTAAACTGATAAAGTTGTGGTTCATCATTAAGCTAGCTATAGCTGACCAATGTGGAGAAATGTTTGAGTCAGTCCATGTTATCAAGTGATGCAAAATCCAAAGCTGACAAAAGACCAAGTTACACAGCTGCCAGGAAACACAGGATAGTGAAGCTGGTCACAATCTCAGAGAATACAAATGGCATAGGCTTCATTGACATCTCTCTTCATTGACCTCCAGAGAACACAAATGGCATATGCTTCATTGTTACAGTTATGACGGGGGTCCTCGGAAGATGTTCTCCCCCACAAGGGGTCCTTGGAACCAAAAAGTTTGAGAGCCCTTGTGTATGAGTATAGTAAAATTGACCTCAGGCTATTTATTTGTTAGCTAGTCTCCTTTATATATTAGTCTACATTTACATATTTATCAACCTATTTATTTGTTTGTTTATTTATCATGGGCTACATTTGACACACTCCTAAAATGAACACATATTCTTATCTCCACTGGAGGGTGCTAGGTCTGCATGTACTATATCGGGTATCTCATCTTATGTGCTAAGGACAACACAAACTGTTTTTTGTTCATCTAACCATTGTGAGAGTTACTCTGTGTCAGAGTATTGCAGGATTTCACTTAATTCTACTCACACATGCTAAAATGATCTACATAGGTATAGGCCTGAGCATTCCCCTTAAAAAAGGGCCTGACTCTCAAACAACAAGCACAGCAGGCCTACTCAAGTGCTGCCAGATCTCTCATCTTTACTTTGTCTATCCCACAACCAAACAGTCAGATCTTCCAATGCTGTTTGAAAGGTTAAAATACAATAAAGTATAAATGGCAGGTGTTCTTTTTTTGCCACTTTGGTTACACATTGTAAGCTTATGTGTAAACCTATGCAAACCCTAGCTCATCTGAAAAATTACAACCAAGTGTCAAATGTCAGAGACACAACAGTCGCAATAAAGCACACAAGTTGTGTGTGGGGTGTGGTTCCCTTGCTTTAGCACCTGCTTTAGCACTGTCAGGTTATGACGTTTGTTGACGAGGACACCTGGCAGCTGTACACTTGTGCTGTTCTTGGAGAGGGATGCTGTAGAGAATCAGTTAATCTCACCCCCTTTTGTCAGTGCAGCTTCTCGCTTGTTTCATACAGGTACGTGACATACAAAAAAGAAAACAGGTGCATGTGTTTTTACTGCAAAACTGACAAAATTAGCATGGCACAAAAGTATCCCCTTGGAATATTTGCATCCTGCTGAATTAACAGTTGTCACATATAAGAGCTTCGGTGCCATGCAGGAAATCAGATGTGTGTCATAAGGTCTTCATCAGGGAAATTGCTTATTTTTCAGCTACAGCCCTGGCTGTATGAAGGGGTTAAGAGCGTGTGAATCATTTTCGGGTGGTTTGGACAAGTAGTTTGGATGGGTGGTTTGGATTACCTGTCCTCTCAGAGGTAAACAACAGATTTTCATGGTGAGATGAGGTCACCACAAAGTGGATTAGGGCTGAGTGTGAAACGTGCTCTCTGCTGCTCTGCAGTCTAACAAGAGCCAATGTCACCTCATGGAGACAC
The DNA here is from genome assembly GCF_046254945.1 of Alosa pseudoharengus. NCBI lineage: Eukaryota > Metazoa > Chordata > Actinopteri > Clupeiformes > Clupeidae > Alosa > Alosa pseudoharengus. Next base: position 4,221,389 of record NW_027468664.1, on the reverse strand, counting down.
ATTATGCTTCTGAGAATGAAAGCAGATGGAACCGAAAATAGTTTCTACAGACCTTTGGCTCAGTTGTTAAAAAAGAGCGCATTTAGAAACAACAAGGGATACTGCCTCAAGGTTGTTTGTCTGCCATTAGAGCTAGTTAGAGCCAGATTGTGCCTTTGTCCCAGCAATGATGTAAGTGCCTTTGTTACAGCAATCTCTTTACGGTGATTCACAGGCACTCCCATCCCTCTCGTCTCTTCTCTTTCCTCTCCCTTTAGTTCTTTATCTACACACACCCCTCCCCTCCCACAATGTTAACTGGCCTCATACAGGCTGATCATTAAGAGGTAATAAATGTGGAATGTCCGCCCGGGCACCTTCCCAGCCGACACAACCGCTATCGACTCCCGAGTGAAACATTTCAACCTCCTGTCTCCGAGGGAGAAACAAATTCTTGACCAACCCACTCATCACAGCTGAGAAAAGGAGAAATGGATGGATGAAGAGAGACAAAAAATGTGCCTTTTTGTCACAGATTAAAGGTCATCCTTGACACATTCACTGTAATTAAAATGATTACAGGTCTCCGTTTTGTGCCACAAATGGTTACACACAATGTCAAAAGTTAAAGGGACCATTTCCATAACAGTAAATTGAACTGAAAACATTAACATTTTTGATGCCTGTCAAAATCATCATAGTATGTCATACATCTAATTTTCAAAACAGCCATTATTAAATCGTAGTATCTTGGGTATGGGGGAGCCATAGCATCAGCATCCTGACCACATAGTGGCAATGGGGGACCTGGGTTTCAGCAGCAGCATCCTGACCACATAGTGGCCATGGGGGACCTGGGTTTCAGCAGCAGCATCCTGACCACATAGTGGCCATGGGGGACCTGGGTTTAATTCCAACCTGCAGCCATTCCCCAATCCCACCCATATCTCTGTCTCTTGCCAACCATCACTCTCCATCCTATCTGCATAAAGACAAAAAGCCCTAAGAATGTATATTTATTATAAAAAAGATTCACAGGTATGCTACTAATTTCTCCAGCTACAGTTGCAGTAGTGGCACAACTGAAATATAATTAGGAATTAAACATATTTCAATGTAGGTATGGGCTAGTCCGTCTCGAGCGGCCTTTATTATGACCAGTGCTATCACTAGTGCAGTGCAGTCATATAGGTTTTGTCAGAGATTTTCTTTTTGTGCCACCTAGTGAGACATAAATGCAAAAATTGGGCACTTCAGTTACTTCAGTTCACCTTAATATGTAAGGTGTGAACTGCATGAAATTTGACTCACTATGACATCCTCTGAACACAAGCCAGGTTTAGTGAAATTCCGTCCATAGGGGGCATTGCAATTTACATATTTACATATCCGTAGGGGGAGCTGCAGCTGACGTTTTTCACTATCTCAAGATTTGTGTGCATGATGTAATGGTTCAAAAGTTTATGAAATTTGACCATCACAGCCATTGCATGTGGATGTGCTCTGTGGAAGACATGTTGATATGAGAGTCTGAGATAAGGTATATATAATATATGCATGAGGAGGGGGCATGGGGCCCATCAGGACTGCCTATGCATTAGGCCCAGGATCTTGTGCTACGCCACTGTGACCATAGCCTGGAGATTCCAGACCCTGGTAATCTAGAAAGATTAAGGGTCTGGCCACGAATGTAATGTAATGGCCCAACTCGAGGGGCGGCACCAAGCGTGCATTTGAAAATCTCACTGCAGGCAATTGGATAACACAATACGACCAATGTTTACTGACTGATTCCGGACTTCGACGCAATTGGATAACACTACGACTGTCATCTGTTTAGCTCGCCTCTGGCCCACATATATAAGATACAAGGGGTAAAAGTAACGTGCATCATTACTCATTGCCAGAGTGTCTCGCAGAGACAATTCAAATTGTGCTCTTGCGGGAACTCTGGATTTTCCAGGGTACTGTGACAGGGTACTGTGACATGACATAAAGGCATAATTGCATTGATCCGATCTTAGCTGTCCTAATTTTGTACTGCCATTTGCCACCACACAGGTGTTGAATTCACTGTCCAAAGGGAACCACCAATTCCGTTAAGCTTACCAGCTGCACACGTTTTCCAGGGGACCAGGCCAACACGTTTATGTCAGCCGAGCATCCCTTCTCTGCAGGGGCACATTTCAGCCGAGCATCCCTTCTCTGCAGCGGCACATTTCAGGGCCTGGGAGTCAAAGATCGCATTCCAGTAGTTCCGATTGTATCTAGGATGAATGGCCAATGCTATAAAACTGGCACTTCTTATCGTCACTCACATCTTAAATTCGGAAGGGGGTTGCCTTGGATCAGTATTGGCATGTGGAAACACACATAGTCGTTGGTCATGTTGACAGCTTTCACCCTTTCACCTTGTATCTAGCGTATCTCCACCATAACCTCAGTTCATAATGATGTTAATGGTCCTCTCGCAGGTCCAGGTAATGGTCCTCTTCAGGGCCCTCCCTCACCACCTCAGATATCAGCTCTTTCTTGGCTGTTGCAAGCTTGGAGTGCGGCACACGATCACTCCTCCCCTGACTCAGAGAGCTTTCAACCTGCGGTGAGTTTTGATCCCTCTAATCCAGTGGTGATTCTAAACATTTTTAACAAGGGTGTCTCTAGTGGGGCACTGATTAATTCAAGGGTGGCATGAGGCAAAACATCCAGATAAACAGAAACAGGCTCAAGATGTTAAATTAGCCCAAATACATCAGTAAAGCCATGCACCCAAACACCATACTCATAAACTGAAGGACAAGGAAGGCCAAAGACCATACTCTTATATCAAATTCCTTTGCAAGGCCGTAGTCATGATGTCAACATTGGGGGGGACCAAATCTGTGGTGGGGTCTGAGGGACCCCCAAACAGAATTTCAATACATTTCCTACCATGCAAAAATATTATTAAAAATCACAAACAAGTCGTTAGTTAGGTCAGTCAATTAGGGTATTCCAAACTTTTGATGGACATAGGCATGGGATGGATGGATTATGAAACCCTGGGCACAGATGCCCCCCGCCCCCCCTTCAGATAGAGGGGTCCTGAGGCATTCTCCCATGGAAGATTTTTTTATTTTTAAAAAAATGACCCACCAGATGACTTCTGGTGAGTTTTGTGAAAAGAGAAGGGTGGAGAAGAAGCAACTTCACACAGAGGCTTGGGCTTCAGGGCCCCCTGAGCTCTTGGGCCCAGTAAGCCCATTCAGTAATCCATCCCTGGACCCGTGACTCCATTTGTGTTCAAAATGTATACTTTAAAAGAAATTACAAACTAGAGTATCTTATGATAACCTCTATATTACACAGAATGTGGTTCTTTGACTTATTACTTACACCTGAAGATTAAACTAAGGCTAAGACTCATAGGTTTGGCCTAATAAGATTTTGTCTTTTAATTTAGATTTTATTATGCTGGCGGCTAATCACACAATTTTAACAGTTTGAAAGGGACAGGATTCAGGAATAGGCTACTAAGACAGGCCCCTCTTCTGTCTGACTCACTTCATGTTACCCCTGTATGCATTATAGACTGGCTTCTGACAGAAATTACGTTTTGTGCCAACATGTAGAAACACTAGGCCTACTACAGCCTTTAATTGGTGAATGGAGGTCCAAATTCCTTTCTTTGGTTATTGTCCGCGATTCACATTAACTGTAGGCTATCATCACATTGTAAACGTTTTTTCCAACTTGTGTGCTGTCGCCACATTTGATCGATCACGTTTTGCCTGCATGGATGCGCGATTGAGTGCGCATCTCAATAATATGCAAGATGCAACAATCATTTTCTAAGAGGCCTATAAACGGTAATTTCTGGCATTACTACTAGCATATGAATGCATTATTTATGTTGAAAGACGTGAAAGAAATGACACAGGATTGCACAAATTCATCATTTAAAATAAAACGTTTCACTTTCGCTATCATTACAAGAATAGGCTACAATATGGAACATGTTCCCTTTCAGTCTGATCGGCTCCAAACATGTATGGGATTTCCTTAGCCTGTGCTACACCTTTCCAATAAGTTTTGTGAAAATTGTACCGGTAGCTTTTGCGATATTGTTGACAGCCCTACCTCACCGCAGTAGGGTGCAGTAAATGGAAGCTTTTGATAGCGCACGCCACTAACGAAAAACGGAAAATCACCAGGACAAACCACTCAGGGATGTAGGGTACTCTGGAACCATAGGTCACTAATTTGTGCGTTAGTTACGTTTGATTACATTTCTGATGCATGTTGGTTTCCTGTAGGCCTAGTATAGCGCTTTATTCTTTCTTTCTTTTTCTATGTACGTATATTGGGGGGGACATTTTGGTCATATTTGAATATTGGGGGGGACACGTCCCCCTCAATGTCTATGGTGACTACGGCCCTGTTCCTTTGTATTGGAATATAATGCAAATACAAATAAATAAACATATTAAAGTTAATTATTTAAGTTGTCTGTCACTGGGTTATGCTGTGCTAAGACAAATTCCCCCATGGGGACAGTAAAATATATTGTATTGTATTCTATTCTATTATTCTATTAAATGAAGATATATAAAAAAAAATACTCCTCCAAGACTTTTTCCCCCCACAATAACTTAAACTATCTATGGCCATCTATTTCTGTAGCTGTTCAAATAATTTGACATGCTTTTTTTTGTCTGAGCTGGCAAAGAGCTTAACAAATACAAATCAGCAAACACTTCTCAACTAAATACTTAAAATATTTTTTTATGAAACAGGAATGAAATAAACACAAATTAAAGACTAACCTTAATCTAAATTATTGCCTAATGTAAAACAGGCTTGCTGGTTAAGTCAGTGATCTACCAATGAGGTAGGGTCTATGGAAGCATAAGGTTACATTCATAATGCTACAGACCCTCATGCCTAATCCCATTTCTCATTCATATTGCTACAGACCCTCATGCCTAATCCCATTTCTCATTCATAATGCTACAGATCCTCATGCCTAATCCCATTTCTCATTCATAATGCTACAGATCCTCATGCCTAATCCCATTTCTCATTCATAATGCTACAGATCCTCATGCCTAATCCCATTTCTCATTCTCCCCCTGCCCCTGCGCTTAGCCTGCCCCTTGTCCCTCGAAACAGAGTGTACAGATACTGTAGGGGTGAGAATATTCCCCTTGAATATGGCCATAGCCTACCAAAGGGGACGGCCGGGACGATTGAAAAACTTTTTAGTTAAACATAGTTTTCAAAGAGATCATACTAAACTGAAAGCTGGTATTTTGTCACTAGCCATAACCTACATCTGTCCTTTGCCGAGCACAGTTGTATTTTCAGCTCTGAACAAAACCATTCACGAATTATTTAGGCAAAAGTGGAATATGCGCAATGTTTCATTTATCCCTCCTGGTCAGGACAAATGAAACAGGCATGGGGGACGAAAGAAACAGTTTAGCCTAAGCTATGTATACTTCCCACAATTTCAATATTTTACAACAAATCCTTGAATGGTTGAATGGTCATAAATGTCATCAGAATTCATATCGCTACCTGGAGTGTTTATAGTGAGTGAACTTGATGAACCAAAAATGAAAAGTTGTCTTAACATTGCATTAGGACAATATTATCATTAAACACTTTTACAAAAGTACAGTTAACACTTAATGACCTATCAAATATTGGCTGTGTAGGTAGAATAGGCAGGTAGAAAAATTAGCCTACATGACATGATTCAAAAGACGCAATTCTCGGTTGTGTGTGATTAAATAGATAGGCACTGGCAGATGTGATAGGTAGATATATTTTTGCGTGCTATACAAGCAGTAGCCTGGTAGGCCTACTGTAAACTCACGCTCTGGGGGTGTAAGAGCAGTAATGGTTTAAATCGATCCCTAAGATGTCAGGTAAATGTTCAATGGCTTTGTTCACAAATGGACTTCCACAGTGACTGCTCAACTTAGAGGGAACTCCCCATCTGGGTACTACTTCAGTAATCAATGCCTTTGCTATTGCTGCGCTATCCTGTTTTGAGGTGAGAAACGCCTCTACCCATTTTGAGAACATATCTACTGTTTCCGAGGTGAGAAACACCTCTACCCATTTTGAGAACATAGCTACTGTTACCAAACAATATTTTTTCCTTCACTCGGTGCAAGCTCAATGAAATCCATCATTACATGATCAAAAGGTTTTTCAGGTGGTGGGTGGGCGGCCAGTGGTTGAGGTTGTCCTATCCCTACATAATGAGGGATGCAAATCAGACATTTTGACAGTATGATTAGGCATATGCAGTAAAACCTTTTGTGAACCATTTTCCAGGAGATCTCAAACATCCCTCCTTTTGACACATCGTCCAACTCGTGGTAATTTAAAATGTGGGAAGACGTGACGTGGTAGGCAGGGCTTTCCATCAGCACTCTGCCAGACCCCATTTAGAAGGATGCAACCATTACGGCATCAGGTTTCTCGTTCTCATTGAGTGGAAAATGTTTGTATAGCAATTAAGTCTTGTGGGAGAGAAGTGGTTAATACAGGACGTTTTAGTCACATCGAGGGCCAGAACAGCTGTGGCCCAAAGACAATCAGTGCCATTAGTGTGGGCCTGACATGAGGAGTTATATTGCTTCCAGTAACGCAGCCACTTTGTCATGATGCAGAATAGGCTTATCATCAGATTTCAAAAAAAATTCTATATCTCCAAATCATGCACTACCTAAAATGCATATCAAGAATCAGTGTAGATATAACAGTTTTATCCTCAGCTAATTTACAGGCTTCAGTGAGTGCAGCCAATTCCGCAGCCTGGGCAGAATAGTGTTATGGCAAAGGGCCAGATTGGAGTGTGGCATGAGCCGACACTACCGCATAACCTACTGCATTTCTGCCTGTGGCTGGGTCCCTGGAAGCAGAGCCAGTTCAGCATTTGGCAGAGGCCTATTAGCTAGGTCAACTCTGGGGGAACACACATGATGAAGTTCGACGACACACAGTCATGTGGCTCACCATCATCAGCTGTGGGAAGAAGAGTAGCAGGGTTAAGAACAGTACACCTCACTATGGTGATATTAGGCATGTCTAGCAACACTGTGTGGTGTTGGAGATATCGTGCTGCAAAGAGGTGAGAGGTGTGTTGTTCAAAGAGTATGAGAGATGCAGCATGAGGAACCAACGGTGTTAGAGGTGAATAAGCAACAATGTCTCTAGAGGCTAGCACAGCCTTTTCAGCTGCTGCCAGAGCTCTGAGGCACAAGGGCCCTCCTGCCCCAGGATCAAGTTTAGCTATATAATAGCATATAATAGCATATAATATCAAGTTTAGCTATATAATAGCATATAATATCAAGTTTAGCTATATAATAGCATATAATAGCATATAATATCAAGTTTAGCTATATAATAGCATATAATAGCATATAATAGCATATAATATCAAGTTTAGCTATATAATAGCATATAATAGCATATAATAGCATATAATAGCTATATAATATGTCCCCCCTTTTAGCAACAGTTTGAGTAAAAGCCTTGTCAGGATTGGGGAGGCCAAAGTCGGGGTGCTGTGTAGGGCGGTCTTAGCCCACAAAGGACTCTTTGACCCCTGGGGTCCACAGGAAAGGATGGTGGGCCTTTTTGTGTGGTCAAGTCAGTCTGTAGTCAGTCAATAGTCTGAAATAGTATGTCATGCCCAAAAAGGATTTGCACTTGTATTGAATGGTCTTCATTCGCTTTGGGGACAATTGTATGCCAGTTGGTGTTAATGATATGTCCTAGAAAAGTTAGAAAATCAGGTGTTTTAGCTACAAGATTGTGTCTTTCTCATACAGTTCCCTAGTGGGACTTACCAGTGTGACATCATCTACATAGTGACCGGGAAAATAGAGGAAAAATATATATTTTGTATTGTTTATTTTGTCATGGTATGTTGTGCAAAATGGTATTTTATCTGTCATCTGTCAGTCACACACACATAGACACATAGACACACATGCTACATGCACACAAGCAAACACATACATATGCATGACCATGCACATTTATAGACACAGTACGGACTGATGTGGGTGTAATGATGGGGCCAATGCAGTGTAGGGATACATCTGAATCAAAATGCGTTATTCACTATGTGAATGTCATCGTGTAGACAACTTAAAAGCATTAGATCTTTTCTGTTTTATTATCCCCTTAGAACATGCTTGAAAGTTGATTTAAAAAAAAAAAAAAGAAAAGTAGCTTGAATTGTCAGGTGTATCAAGTGCTACGACATGGACCCCATATGACCATGAACTTTGACCCCATGACCTTGAGTACCTAATAGCTGAACCTTATTCTCACTACAGGACAGTATTTAAATCACTTAATGGATTTGACATGAGGATTTATGTAAAGGATAACAGCCGCTGAGGTGTCCTGACATGCGGAAATAATGGAGGAGACGGAGGCTCTCCCCCCCCCCCGATAGGTGTCCCGACATAACAGAGAGGAGTTTTCTCCACCAAGTTTATATCGGGACACCTTACAGGATGTTATTCAGTTCGTTAATCATCTTTTACATTGAAATGGGACAGTGATTACATTTTCTTTACCAGATCATAGGAGCCCCAATGTACAGAATTAATAACCCCCTGCTAGCCAATCAGCAAGTAGTATTTCATGATTTTTTCTAAACAGGAGGAGTCTTAGGGATGATTGACAGCAATTTACTCACCCACTGCCGCCGCCAGGGTATTTAAGCCAACCTCCTTTTCCTCACGTCACACACTCCGGCGTTCGCGAAATCAGTCTGATTATTGCTTCTCGCAGACAAAACACTTCCATGGAACTGGAGATCCACACCTCTTCCAGCGATCTGGAGGACAACCTCGTCCTGCCAACACCCAACACCCAGTCACCCACGCGAACCTGGCACGTCGACAGCACTCTCCTGCACCACACTCTCCAGAGCGTATCACTCCGCTGCTTCAGCCACAGCCACGTCAGCGGCCCAGGTTCTTTCCCGCCGACTTCCTTCCCACCGCATCTCCGCCGTAGTTCCGGATCCGACTCCACTTCTCCAGACGGCCCCGGTAGCGACCGCGTCGCTACACCCTCCGCCCCCTCTTCCCCTCCCCTATCCACTTCCCCCAGCCAGGACCTGGTCCAGGGCTGCCCACCCTCCAGTCATTCCGACGACTGCCCCCTTCCTTTCCCCCTTTCCCCCCCCCCCTTTCCATTCCTGGAGCCAAGTCTGTACAGCACGCCACGACTCATGAAGAGACGTCCGTTCAAAGATTCACCTCACTAGCTCCCCATTTTTCTTACGAGTTACCGAGCACCTGGTCTCAGCCGGCTCCGGTATCGACCACATCGCTGCTTCCCCCCAACCCTCTTTCCTTCCCCCTCCCACTTCCCGCGACCCTGTCCCAGGCCGCTCCACTTCCGGTCATGTCAACGACCGCTCCCTCCTCATCCCTTCCCCCGGCTCAGTGCTAGACCAGCCCGCCGCAGTGGGTCGCAGCGAGTGCTTTGCATCTTTGCGAGTGCTTCAGATCACAACGCCCCGTTCCGGCTTCAGCTATTCACTAGCCACAGCAAAGGCCCTCCCACCGCCTCCTCACGCCGCAGCGATCGAGCCACCACCCGTCCACCAGGAGCCTCATCTTGTCAGGTGCAGATATAGACCTTTCCACAATTCTCCCCTCCCTTCCCATCCCCTCTCATAACCGGGATTTAGTTGGCGCCGAACTTATTCTGTCTTTAAAACACCCTGCCGTGTCCTACAGGGGTGCCCACTTCTACACCTACCACCGCCAGAGTGAGCCTCAGGAACCAAACCCCTTATTGGGGCGCGCTCGATATGGAGCTCCATAATCGCGTGTTCCTCGGGCTTAAGCCTGCTTGTCTCCTCTGCAATAGTCCCAGCCATGGCGCGGCTGAGTGTCCACTAGTCAGCCCCCAACATCGACTTCCCAGCGGCAGCTCCAGCGCCCCTAAATCCTCATCCTACGTTCCCCGATGCCGCGGCCAGAGAAGCCACAGAAGAGGATGAGCTTTTCAAGAAAGGTCGAGAAATCTGTTGAAGATTCAACTATTCCCACTGCCCTCAATCCTCCTCCACATATGCAGCTACTTTGCAGGTGTCCATGCCAAGTCGGTCTGTTACACACTTAAAAACATCAATAAAAAATTTAAAAAGTACCTATCTACTCCAGTTATTGTTCCTGCTCTCCATTCAGATCTTCAGCCCAATCCAAATAGGGAATTTTGCAACTATCTGACTTCGGGTTTGACTCACGGGTTCCACCCAGGCGTCTTAGCAAGATCTACAGAGTCTTTCGTCTGCAAAAACCTACAATCCGCCATAAAAGATCCGGAGGTGGTCACATCACTTCTAAGCAAAGAGGTCGAATCTGGCTTTATGATTGGTCCGTTCACCAAGCATCCATTTCCAGTCTACAGAATCAATCCCTTAGGTGTAGCTACGTGCAAATACTAAGGAGAAAATAGGTTAATCATTGACCTTTCAGCCCCACCCAATAGCAGCACTCCTAGCATTAACAGCTTAATCCCCCTAGAGGAGTTCTCGCTGCACTACCACTCTGTCGACGACGTTATCGCTTTGATCAAAAAGGCAGGTAGACGTTGCTAGTTAGCTAAAGCCGACATCACCTCAGCCTTCAAAGTCATGCCCATCAATCTCGAATTTTGGCACCTCTTCGGAGTCAAATGGCATAAGAAATACTATTTCGCAGTTGGCCTCACTTTTGGCTGTCACAGCAGTCCCAAAATATTCGACACACAATCAGAAGCTCTGTACTGGATTCTCCAGAATAATTATAAGCTCACATTTCTCGTCCATCTTCTGGATGATTTTCTCGTAGTTATCCCCCAATCCTACCCCCCGGCCCTAGGCATTTCCACGCTAACCGACGTGTTAAAAAAACTGGGAGTTCCACTCTCAGAAGAAAAGACATGCGGTCCCGCATGTTGGAACTCCTTGCTCTCACTGAGACTTGGATCAAACCAGAGAACACAGCCACCCCGGCTGCACTCTCCACTAACCTTACACTATCCCACACCCCTCGTCCATCCGGACGAGGAGGTGGGACGGGCCTGCTGATCTCCAACAAATGGAAATTCACCCCGCTACTGCCTTCAAACAAATATGTCTCATTCGAATTCCATGCCATCACAGTGATCGCCCCAGCAAAACTCTACGTGCTGGTCATCTACCGCCCTCCAGGCCAACTAGGCGACTTTTTGGATGAACTTGACACTCTGCTGTCCTCCATCCCTGAGCATGACTGTCCGCTTCTTCTTCTCGGCGATATCAACATCCACTTAGATGCCTCAGGCTCAGCGGACTTTCTGGCCCTGATCCACTCCTTTGACCTCAAACTGGTTCAAAGCCCACCGACACACAAAGCTGGCAAAGAGCTTGACTTGATCTTCACTCGGAACTGCAGCACAGACACCCTCACGGTGACGCCTCTCCATCTTTCTGACCACTTCTTCATCCAGTTCAACGTCAGCCTGACAGAACAGCCTCCGGCTCCTCAGCCGATGGTCACGTTCCGCCGCAACATCCGGAACCTGTCTCCAACGCACTTTTCCTCTGTGGTTGCCTCCGGTCTACCTCCACTCAACACCTTCTCCTCTCTGGAGGTTAATGAGGCCACAGACTCTCTCTGCTCCACACTGAGCTCGTGTCTAGACGAGCTGTGCCCTCTTACCACAAGGCCAGCTCGATCCAAACACTCTCATCCATGGCTAAATGATACCCTCCGATCGCAGCGCACCAGACTCAGAGCCGCGGAGAGGAAATGGCACAAATCCAAACTAACTGATGACCTCAAAAACTACCAGACACTCCTGGCCTCCTTCTCAGCCAGCATCACTGCTGCTAAGACGGCTTTCTACAATGACATAATCAACAGTGCTACAGACACTCGAAAACTTTTTTCAACCTTCAAATCGCTACTCAACCCTCAGATGCCTCCTCCTCCATCCAGCCTTACTGCAGATACCCTCGCCTCATTTTTTACAAACAAAGTGGCGGCAATCAGCAGTCAATTCTCTACAGGCCCACTCAACGCATCGGACTCAGATACCGCACTCCTACAACCTCTAGGGACTGCTAGATCGATCATCTTTTTCAGCATTCACGCCTCTCTCCGAGAATGAAGTATCTAGACTCCTGACATGCAGCCGTCCTACCACATGCTCGCTGGACCCTATACCTACGAGCCTACTTCAGTCCATCAGCCCGACCATCGCACCAGCTATCACACACGTGATCAATGCCTCGCTAACCTCCGGCACATTTCCAACAGCGTTCAAAACGGCCCGGGTAACACCGTTACTTAAGAAAGCTTCTCTCAACCCTGCTCAAGTCGAGAACTACCGCCCTGTCTCACTCCTGCCTTTCTTATCCAAAGGCATTGAACGAGCAGTCTCCAAACAGGTCTCTGACTTCCTTTCACAGAACAACCTTCTGGATCCAAATCAGTCTGGGTTCAAAAGCGGCCACTCTACCGAAACGGCTCTGCTGTCTGTAACAGAAGCCTTAAAAGAAGCCAGGGCGACCGCTCGGTCATCAGTACTCATTCTGCTTGACTTATCGGCTGCCTTTGACACGGTTAATCACCGCATCCTTCTCTCTATACTCGCTAACATGGGAATCTCCGGTTCTGCTCTCTCCTGGTTTGAATCCTACCTCACAGGACGCTCATTTAACGTATCATGGCTTGGTCAGCTATCTGCACCTCACCATCTCACCACAGGGGTCCCCCAGGGCTCAGTACTGGGCCCCCTTCTCTTTGCTATCTACACCACCTCCTTGGGACAGATTATCCGTTCGCATGGCTTCTCATACCACTGCTATGCAGACGACACACAGCTCTATCTGTCCTTTCCACCTGATGACCCCTTGGTTTCAGCACGGATCTCGGATTGCCTCTCAGACATAGCTACATGGATGAAGGCACACCACCTCCAGCTGAACCTCTCAAAGACTGAACTGCTGGTCCTCCCAGCTAAACCTACCATACACCACGACATCAACATCAAATTTGACTCTCTGTCTGTTTCACCTACCAGGACTGCAAGAAATCTAGGAGTTGTTCTCGACAACCAACTAAACTTCTCAGATCATGTTGCCTCAGTCGCCCGGTCATGCCGTTTCGCACTCTACAATATACGGAAAATCAGGACTTACTTAAATCAAGATGCCACCCAACTTCTGATTCAGGCAATAGTCATCTCACGACTCGACTACTGCAACGCCCTCCTGACAGGTCTCCCAGCCTGCGCAGTGAAACCACTTCAGATGATCCAGAACGCGGCGGCGCGCCTGGTCTACAACCAACCCAAGAGGGCACATGTTACCCCGCTACTCATCCAGCTACATTGGCTACCTATGGCGGCCCGCATCAAATTCAAGGCTCTAACGCTTGCCTACAAAGTAGTCTCCGGTTCTGCTCCCACCTACTTGAATGCCTTCATACAGACATACGCTACCTCCAGACCGCTGCGCTCCTCAGACGAACGACGTCTAGCTCCACCTCCGGTACGCTCAGGCCAATCCAAACTTTTCTCATCTGTTGTTCCTCGCTGGTGGAACACACTGCCAGTTCCTACAAGGGCAGGGACATCCCTCTCCATTTTCAAAAAACTCCTGAAGACCCAGCTCTTTAGAGAACATCTCCTCTCATAGCAACACTTACAACAAGTCTTGCTGATCCTAGCACTCACCAGCCGTCTTAAACTGACACGTAACTGTTAAAAACTGCACTCACTGATGCACTTATTCTTACTGTACTCTAATGTTTTTTAAATTGTCCTAATATTGTTGAGAATTGCTCTAAACTTAAACTGTTTACCATGTTGTTAGTCGCTTTGGCTAAAAATGCGTCAGCCAAATGTAATGTAATGTAATGTAATGTAATGTAATCTAGGCTCGAGTCCTCGGCATCATTTTACATACCAAGGACTTCTCATCATTATTCCCAAAAGAGAAAAAAGACTGAATCTCTTTACTATTGAACAATTTTCTAAACTCCCAATCTCACACCAAACAAGAAGTCCTCTCCTTTCTAGGCCACCTCAATTTCGCTATGCAAATCATTCCCAAGGGCTGCCCTTTCATTTCGCAGAAATGATCCCCAGAAGAACTCCAGTATTACACTCACGCAGCCCCTTCAATAGGCTTCGGAGGTTTTTTCAAAGGGCGCTGGTTTGCATCCCTGTGGTCACTAGAGTTCAGAGAGTAACAGCTGAAAATGAATCTTCAGCCATGTTTGAACTATATCCTGTAGTCATCGCGGCCCTCCTGTGAGGGAAGGAGTGGACCTCCAAGAGTGTGCTAATTCATAGCGACAACGAAGCCGTAGTGCATGCCATCAATAACTCAAGCTCAAAATCTCCTTTCACTTTCTCCTCTTATTAGGCGTTTGATCTGGACAGCAGCCAGCTACCAGTTTATAATAAGAGCCGCACACGTCCCAGGTTGCCACAACGAAATTGCTGACTCTCTCTCTCATTTTAACTTCCAGAGATCCAGAAGCTTAGCTCCAGAGGCGGACCCGTACCCTACTCCACTCCCCAGCTTTTCAGAAACCATCTTCCTATAAACCACCCCCTCAGCTATCTCCAGCCCATCACGACCAACCTAGCCCTTTAAGCCCTCGCACCCAAGACCAGGCAGTCCAGTAGGTCCTGCTTCAAACAGTTCCACGCAAAGCACTCACTATAATTTCCCAGTTTCGATACAGTCACTATCTCCTCATTTATCACCTACACCACACTTCAGTCAAGATTAAAGTCTCCTCCATCAGAGTTTACCTAGTCGGCATCCATTTCTTCTACAAACTCCTCCACGGCTCCGAATGCCCTTCCATCTCCGACACCAGGATAGGCTTGTTAATTAAAGGTATCCGTAGGCAACAGCCAGTCCCTCAAGACTCCCGCCTTCCCATTACCTCAAGCATTCTCGCCACCTGCCTCGTTAATCGCTACCCTTCGCAAAGGGTTCATGTCACAGCACTCGGATTTCACCCTCTCCGTCATGTTTCTACTGGCCTTCTTTGGGCTGCTGAGATGTAGTGAGTTTACATGCCCCTCGTCTTACTTCATTCCCGATGTCCACCCGTGCATCACAGATCTCCAGCAGCTAGACCACACCATTAGGTCAAACAGAGTAAAACCGATCAGCTCAGAAAAGGACACTCCATATTCATGTTTAACTCTGGCTCAGAACAAATTAAAATACTGGGCCGTTGGTCCTCGGATGCCTACCAGTCCTACATCCGCTCCAATCTAGCGGATTTACGACTCGCTCAGCAAGCGCTTATGTAATTTGGTAGCGGCCTTCCTCTGTGGTTTTTTGGGGTGCAAGCGGTCATCACTCTATCGCGATCTCCGCTCCAGGCACTTCAGGACTACGGCCAGCTACCTTGCCAAAACACGTGCTTTACCCATACACTCTAGTATAGCAATCATACCGATGGGCGAACTAGTGAATTGTCTGTTGGGATACGTTTTCAATAATACACCTTGCAGTTTCTTTTAAAAGTTGGAATAGCCTACCATGATTATTGTCTGGGTATTTTGTATTTTCAAATTACTAATTACTTGTATTTTAATTAAATACATTTTTCACTTCAGTATTTTGTATTTTATTTTGTTGCATTTCATGAGCCAGTATTAGTTTGTAACAAAATAGTTTTTGATTTGTGCCCACCTCTGTAGCCATGACATTGATGCCTTCCTGATCAACAGCGTTACACAGTGCAATATCAAGCAAACTGGGCATGCTTTGACAATGTCAGGGACTTGTCTCCACTTTGCACTTGACAAGTTCAGTTGTGACTTTTGGAGTGCATCTCTAATGCAGTATTTAGGCTGTGAGGTGTAACAGGCAGGTCAGCATACTTGATCTGTTGACTGTTTACAGGTTATGGCATGTCTCATATGCAGGGAAAAGCTGTTGCTCTCAAACACTGTCCACTTAATCAACAGAGTCAGTGTACTGATGAAGGAATAATAGGCTTCTGAAGATGCTACATTGGCCTGTGGTTCAAGAGAGCACCTAGGGCACTTGGAAGTCTATGGAACTCAATTACAAAACAGTCTCTGAGAGGAAAATGGACTGCATGAGGAAATGGGAGTTGTTGCACTTTCCTGACAAAGTCAATGTTTCACTAGCTCAAATGTTAGAAAGCTAATGATCATATGGGCAAGAAAGTGAAAAGGGCTTTTGATTTGAGTTTTGTGACTATTTTTTTTGAGTACTCTGTAAGTCCCAGTAAGGATGGCCGGCCTGTGTGGAGTCTCTGCATGTCGTCTACAGATGGCTCAACTGTGCTATGGGGTTTGATTTGATCCTGACCTTTTTCTAGTATTACAGCTTATATTGATTAAACAAAGAGAATTTTATTTTGTTCATTTATCCTTAACTCCAGCTAATAACCCAGAAACCACTGACTGTAGCCAGAGTGTAGCTGCCTACTGTTGGCCTTTTTAGGTTGTGTGTACTGTGAAGTCTTTTGAATGCTTTGCAACTTAGTTGCTGTGTATGCACATATCTGGCTTGTTTTCAGAGTGTCTTTAATAGGCTAGTGACAATGACCCCACATTTTTGAGATACCCCTACCGGAGGTAGAACTAAACGCAACAATGTTTTTCCTCATCTCTAAGGTCTCCCATATATGAAATGGATTCTTGGCTAAAAATATTTTACTGCTAAGATTGTTAAATCAACAGATATTGTTATACACCCCAAAACCAAAAAAGGACTAAAATATAGCCTGTCCGTATGGGAGTTAAGGCATATAAACTAGTGCAGATCAATCACACAAGCTCTGAGAACTTTGAAACTTGCCATGTTTATAGTCAGGAAGTTGCTTTACCTACTAGAAAAGACTGGATGTGAATATCTTGATGTATGGAATGAATAGAGACATGTAAACACATACCTAAAATAAGCGGACATGCAAAAAATGAATATCTCTGCAGAATGTTTTCATTTACTTTGTGGCTGCTTTCATAGAAACACATATGATGGCTTGTTGGAAAGGTGGGGTTGTACTGAATCCAACAATACCAAATATGTAAATATAGTATGACAAAGTAGGGTGTTCTGTCACTCAATGTATGAGGTGTCCAAAAAGAAAGAAAACAGTGGCAAAAAACAGTCTCAAGTCCAAATCACATTATCAGTGGTGAGAAGAATGTTGACAAATTCATTGTTACTGCAAGGTAAGTGCTGATCTATATTTAAATTTAATAATGATACATTTCATATGAAACACAGATCCAATTGAATCAGGTTAACAGACCAGCAGTGGACAGTAGAGCCTACACTGCTTACTTCACCCCTAAGTAGCTAAACAGTTAGTTGTAGAAACTACTTTCCCTAGCTAAGAAAGTACTTAGCCCTCTGACTAATGTTGCGTGTAATTCAACTTGATTTGCATTTCAATGAAAATTCTGAAATGTATATCATTTTTCCTTTTCACTAGTCTCTTGAATTATGGAGAATGTCTTACACGTGTTACACGTTCATGTGCATGTGTATTATTTATCTCATAGTGGCATACCTCATCTTCAAAAGAAACCTTAAGAGACATTACTGCCAATCCATCACACAGTGTGAAAGGGTTAACTGATTGGAAATGCAGCTACCCCACTGTTTGACTGATTACATGATAATGTGGTGGGGTGTGGGTGGCTAGTTTAGCAATCAGGTTTGGCAATAAGAAAGAGGGTGCAGGTGAGTGTGAGTCACAGCACACAAATATAATATATGTGTGGCGATGCAGGTCTGCACTGCTGAAACAGGACCATGTCTGGCCTTAATCTTTCACATAGGTGACCAAGGAATTATTTTTTTCCATATTTTGGTTGACAATTCCTGGGACACATGAATACCTTGGCACATGAAACATGGGCATGTAGCCTCACTGGGCTGATAATGAATAGAAGCTTATTTCATAATGCTTGCACAGTAATAATCCACACAGATGTCCAGTGCACTGTCCAGCGCACATAGCATTTCATAAGCTCCTCCTTAAAACCCAAACAGTCATGGCTAGACTCCACAAAGACAATCAGACTGGCCCTCTCAGAAATAAAATCTAAAAGAGTCCATTTTAGAGAAAACCATTCACTGTCATCAATCTGGTTTACATCAGTAGGCTGTGGGAGTGAGGGTAGGGGAATGACTGACTGATACAAGCCATGTCGCTGTATTGCTATCAATAAGTAGGCCGTTGGATGACAACTAATGGAGATTGGTTGTGGGAAGCCACTTACATGGACATCAGAGACATTACTGACATGTGGAGAATGGAGTTTTTTGCATTTGAGTGATTGACCTTTCCTGACTGACAATATGAATAACATCCAACCATCCACAAAGCTTCATGTTGCTACTAAAGCTTTACAGCCTAGCTGCAAAGGTAAAGCTGTCAATCAACAATCATGATTAACTGAAGATATTTTTAGCAGGAATGGCAACATTTGGTAAGTACCACTCACATGAAAATTATGTTTAGTGCTGCAGTGTCTAAAGATCCATATCGAGAATAGTAGTGACATCAGCTGTTCAGATGAGCACAATCATCATCAACAATTCCAAGGCTATCTATCATCCTGATTCTTCAACTTCTGCTAGACATTAACTTACAAGCTGTAGTAAGTATCCAATGAAGTTCTTTTATCTTTTAAAGATATCTTAACCAAAAAACAGAAGACAGATTATTGTGCATCCATCAAAGCACACACATATTTCACATGTTCAGGTAATCCTGGTAAGTTCTGCATTTTTAAGGTTTATTTATCATTTACAAAGTTTTAAATGTATGTGAGCCATCCTCGCTGTCCAAGTTTCACTGCTTCACCAAAGATTTATCATGCTCACTACTATAGAAATTAGACCTTGACTTTTGTGCCCAAGACAGGTTTTAATTAATACCATACAACTGGATTGATATAGACACAAGGTATGAAACAAGCCACTCTCCTCTCCCTGAACACCGTATAAGTAGACTGTCCTCTCAGGTGGAGAATGGGGAGCTCAAATCAGCACTCAGATATTCTGTTCCCATTGCACAGATATCAACAGCAGTGCGGAATGAATCATCAGAAATAAGTTTCTCGTTTAAAGTTTCACAGAAATCAGGAGTTCTGAAGTAGCTTCTGGGGAAATCTATCTCCCTTTTGCTTGTTAAGCCTGAGGCCTATCCTTGAGTCAGATTAATGCAGGGAGGCTCTGAGATGCAGAGAGACTGAGAGAGAAGAGAAGGATGGCTTTAGACCCTCTTACCTCTAACCGCAGTTACAGATGAAAAGGTAAATAGGTTAGAAATCCACTTACACACACACACACACACACACAAAAGACAATGTTGACGCAAAAAAGACAATTGTACAAAAGACAATGTTGACACAAATTGCCAACTTTAGTGTTTAAGGCAGTGATTTCAGAGAACCATTTTAGGTAACTATATTAAACCTTGCTTGCACTTAAGAGACCATATAGGACTATGTAGGGATAGGTCTCTTCCACTCTGGAGAGCTGTGCAGAAAATGTTTGTCTCCCCAAAAACGAGGATAAAATGAATGTGACACGTGTTTTTATTGTACTAATTTTCAAGGAACCCACATCTTCACCCCAACCTAAACAATGTTTACTGAAAATATTCTGTGAAATAAAGTACAATATAATCTCATGTGGCTTGAGGCAAATTCAAGGATATTACTTTTTGCTGGTCTGCGAGCATTCATTGGTAAATGATAATGCTTTATTTTGAACACAAATTCTGTACTGAGAAAGTCCAAGTGTTTTAGTCAGTGATGCTCCCATAAGCATTGAGCCTAAGAGTCAATCAATGAAAGCACACCTGTGTAACAGGGAAGAGCAGATTATTACATCTTAAAATAGAAGAACCATTTACCACAGCAGGGGTGACCGTCTTGGCAGATGGCACTGACCAACACACACAAACACACACACACACACACACACACACACACCAAGCAGCAATTAATATGAGAATGAGTTTGGGTGCAAATCCAAAATGTGCCCCATAAAAATAGACTGTTACTACAACTTAAATGTAATAAAAACTCTGCTGCCAGGCTCCTTAATAAGACCAAAAGGTATGAACACATCACTCCTGTTCTAGCATATACGCTGGCTCTCACTATGAAGAATTGATTTTAAAATGTAACTAATGGTCCTCAAGGCCTTCCCCCTGGTTACATTATTGATATGCTAGTGCCCTATAGTCCTACATGCACATTAAGGTCTGCAGGCAAAGGTTTATTAACTATTCCTGAGTCCCGGCTTGTAGAGATGCGCGGTTCGCGGTTACAGCCGCGGACTCCGCGGTTAAACCGCGGATCGGGCGGATGACGTGAAGAAATATAATATTTTAATTAAATTCGGGCGGGTGGCGGTTGAACCAATCAAATGAAAAAAATATAGCCTATACATTGTTAAATTGTGTTACCTACATCCGAAAAAAACGAGCACACTTTGAAATAGTCAAATTTTCATCAGGCAGTTTGGCCTAGTTTTGATAAGTTTTGCTATGCGGTTACGGTTGAAATAATAGCCCATCCGCGCATCTCTACCGGCTTGCTACTAAAGGGGACAGATCTTTTTCTGTGTTAGCCCCAAAGCTCTGGAATGCACTGCCTGAGCAAATAAGGTTGGCAGATCCTGTGACATATTTTAACCTTTAAACGCTGTTTGTTGCTACCCCCCTTAATTTACTGTTCGTGGTCAAATTTGACCAGACAGTTTGAACTGCTCTTATTTCAACATAAATACCAATGCAAATGACAAAAAGTATTTTTAACCCTCTATGGTGCCCACCCATCATGATATCCTTGTGGGAAAAAATATTGGCATTGTTTTTTTCTTTTTAAAAATGTACACTTTAACAATAAAAATAATATTTTTTTATATATGCATATATTTTTTAATTTTCATATATTTTTAAAATATGTTGCCTCAAGGCAACATTGTACCATAACGATAAAAAGTAAAAGAATTCCTATTTTTAAGAATTAAAGCTAACTTATTCATTTAAAACACCTATCTGTATAACTTAACAATAGAACAAAAATATGTATCTGGTTTTCAATGTACAAGTCTCATACTTAACAAAAATCTAATTTTAAATTCAGTTGTTGCTCCCAGGCAACATTGTACCATTGCGGAATGAAAATCAATATTTTACAGATATGAAGTTATAACTAGAAAATGTAATGCCAGAAGAATTACAATAGTGGATGGAAAGCTGCTGGCTTAATGTTGGTAGGGAGATTCCTGGAAAAAAAACATTGAATTACTTAATCTTTGAGTTCATACAAACCCTCGTACCAAAAAACCTTGTGTGTCAAAGCGTTCTTGAGATATAACACTCAAGGTGTTTTTCAACATCAATCAACATCAATTCACTTCATCTTTGAGTCCATACAAGCACTCATACCAAATTTCAGGCATGTATGTCAAGGCATTTTTGAGATATCGCCTTAAGAATATTCATGACCTTGACCTTTGACCTTTGACCTCTGACCTCTAACATCAACTCACTTCATCTTTGAGTCCATACAAACACTTGTACCAAATTTGAAGCATATGCGTCAAGCCGTTCTGGAGATATAATGCGCAAAGAATGAGATATGGCTGTGACTTTTATTTTGACAGACGGGAAAGACTTAAACAGGATGTGTAGTTTTAGGGAGCACCAGATTGTATGCATTAGAAGCTGAGACAGGTGACACCCGTGCCAGTGTTCTGATTAGCCCGGGAACTACTCTGGGAGCTTAACTAGTGCAGCTGGCTTTAGGCCATTATGACATCACAGCCATACAAGTCTATGGGGGAAAAATGAGCTTTTTGACATTTTTAATCCCCTATTTCTCTATAAACTTTTAAGAAAATCTGAAAAAATACATCTCTTGTCCAACTCCAGACCTACACAACGGTTATTTCAACATGTATGTATGTTAAGCGGTTAGAGTCGCATTTATTCTTGAAAAGGTAAAAAGAAAAAAGGTTATAAGAAGAAGAAGAAGAAGAAGCCAGGAGATATTAACCAGTAAAAGCTCCATACATCTCCCCAAACATTCTCAGGTATACACATTGGGGCAGCCGTGGCCTACTGGTTAGCGCTTCGGACTTGTGACTGGAGGGTTGCCGGTTCGAACCCCGACCAGTAGGCATGGCTGAAGTGCCCTTGAGCAAGGCACCTAACCCCTCACTGCTCCCCGAGCGCCGCTGTTGTTGCAGGCAGCTCACTGTGCCGGGATTAGTGTGTGCTTCACTTCACTGTGTGCTAAGTGTGTTTCACTAATTTACAGATTGGGATAAATACAGAGACCAAATTTCCCTCACGGGATCAAAAGAGTATATATACTTATACATACACCCACACACACCCATGAGTTTGTGCACGTACACCCAAATAGAGGGATCAGTCAGGCCTCAAACTTGGGGCTATGGGGTAGCAAGTGTGCAGCTTGAATGCACCACCAAAAAGCCATGGATGTTGGTATAGTAGTCAGGGCACATATTCAACCATATGCTGGCATTCTGTAAAACTTCATGAAGCACACTAATGCACTTCACACAGACAGGTGCCAGAGCCGGACAGTAACGGAGTACATTTACTTAAGTACAGTACTTGAGTACAATTTTGAGGGATCTGTACTTTACTTGAGTATCATTTTTGGGGAGTACTCATGACTTTACTCAAGTACATTTGAGAGGCAAATATTGTACTCTTTACTCCACTACATTTCTATCCATAACCGTGAGTACCCGTTACTTCTTCTAAAAAAAAAGAAAAAAAGAAAAATCTCAGAAACCCTCAATTTGTTGTTTCCCTCTCAAACGTGATTGGATTGTGCAGGCGCCACTGATTGGGACAGCCTATCAGCAATTACCTTCAGCTTTCCGCCAAAGTCAACTCCATGGTCAATATTTTTGTATTTGAAATACGTATTTTAAATACATGTATTAGAAATACTGGCCCATCCCTGGCAACATGGTAAAAAGATGGAAATGACTTGATTTTACTTTCAATTCCTTTTACATTCTCCAAGGTATTAACATTAACAATAATAATAATAATAAATGTGCTCAACATATATTGTTGTCTCTAACTAAGACAAACTGGCAGGTGACTTGTTAATAGTTTGTACTGATGTGATATGTTTTACCAATGTAGAGGAATTAAACATAAGAAACACTAATCAGAGGGAAAAACAGTTGTGTTACATCGGCTATTTTGAGGATTTGTGTAATTAATAATGAGCAGCAATTATTCATGCACGAAACTTTGCCCTTGTTCATGACAGTCCTTATCAGACAAGTTATGCTGTCAGATCAATTGCTTTGTAATATTTGGATTGAGGTTATTACTTGAATAAAAAAGAGTAATAAAAAAACATTGCAAAACGAGCTCCAGAAATTGGCCATAAAGAGAATGGCAGTTCCAGCCATGGCCCTTGTAAAACTATTTGGGCTGTTTTATGAGGGCCCTTTTGTCCTCTCTGCAATCACATTACAGATCTCCCGCAAGACTCAGACCAGTTGAGGTGGTAAAGTGGCCACAGTGAGCTCATATATCCAATTCTTCAGCGTTGCACTTCTTCCCATTGCTTTGGCAAAGCGAATGCTGCACAAGACATGCCAACTTTACTTCTTGCATGAGGCAAACTTCTCAGTGTGTTATTGATATTCATGAGATAGCTCTCCCACACTGTTTTTGCAAGATACATCGGCAGATGTGAGATATCAGCAATGCTGTTCAATGGTTTCTGGCACCAGGCACGGATGTCTGTTTTGTTCCTTGATTCATCATAATGTTGGGTAATAAGGCAATCAGAGGATAATTGGGAGGGAGGCATTCAGCTGTGATCGTATTAATTTTGAGAAACAAAAATGCAAATTCCCTGCTCATATTCATATGGGAAATCATACAGAGGGCGCTTTAATACACGTGCCACTGTAAGGGGGAGATGCAGATGCAATATCAAATGCCCAAGTAACACATGGCAATAAAAGGAGCATCATCATAAACAACTGTGGTGAACATATGGCAAATATCTGATTCAAATGAAACAACCCTGAGGTTCCTTTTGTAAACACAGCATTTTCATATTTTTAGTATAACTATTGTGATTTGTGTAATTGTCCATATTTATCTCTCTCTCACTCTCTCTCTGAAACAGACATGGTTGTTTTTTTATCCACTCTTTTTGGTTAAGCCTGTCAATTATGTAATTGAAGAAAACTAGCATTCCTCTAACTCTCGGGTGCCAAGAAAAGTGACTTAATTTTTCCATGTGCAGGGCAGTCCAGTAGACTCTCAAGGTCCAGATTGGTATATTAGAATGTGACGGATAGTATGAAAATTACACAAAAAAGATCTTTCAAAATGTTTGCATACAAATAATTTTTTGTGCATGAAGAATAGTCATGTGCCTATAAAGTATGCCATCTACTTCTGACACTAGCTGTTTTCATCTAACTTCTGAATGCACATTTTGACCATTTGAATAAGAAATCCTGATAGGAAACACTTGAAATGTGCATTAAATCCGT
Organism: Alosa pseudoharengus; assembly: GCF_046254945.1. Taxonomy (NCBI): domain Eukaryota; kingdom Metazoa; phylum Chordata; class Actinopteri; order Clupeiformes; family Clupeidae; genus Alosa; species Alosa pseudoharengus. The sequence continues at coordinate 4,196,803 of NW_027468664.1, read as the reverse complement.
GACAACTTTATGTTTTGATCCTTGATCAGAACTCTTACCTAGATAAGGAAAATGCACATTTTTAACACACACAGATGCCCTTATTCTTGAACCAAATTTCATGAATATGCATAAAATATGCAAATGAGCTGAACGGAAACCTAGTTCCATAAACATGTCTATTGGACAAGGCCCAGGGGAATCCAGAATGGAGAGCTCATGTCCCAGGAGTGGAGTTCAGATGTCTATACAAACTCACTTCCTCTGTCTAGCAATCCACTAATGAAGTCTCTTCATTCGTCAATAAACAGCAATGCACAGTATGTCCTTCTGACCTCAACTGCCTTATCTTTACCCAGGAAAATTAACAATGACAATACAGGCATCAATGAGAAAATGACCGGATAAAGTTAGTTAATTTAGTTTATCAGTAATGTGTTGTGAGAATCTATTTCATACTTACCTGTCAAGAAACATTTGGCATGATTTAACTTTCACAGCATGTCTTGTTTTGAACATCTGACTACAAACAGTGATTTGAAGGGAAGGGAGGATACAGTATATTAGTCCATTCCTGGTGATTTAACAACTGTCAGGTCATTCCACTGTTCATTTCCTCCGTAAGTAAAGGGCCGTTCACACCAGGAACGATAACAATAACCATAACTATAACCACAATGATAATAGTGTCCACACTGACCAACGATAAGCAAAGTCTCTCCTTGTGTTAATGAATGTGATGGCTAAAATGTCATGGCTTCTGATTGGCTGTTAGCTTTTTATCATTCTCAAAATTGCTCTGAAAGTGATCCCCAACGATATCGTTCTTCACGTCCTCATTCATATGAACTAGAACGATATTTTTGTATAGTTATCGTCATGAGGGAAGAGCTGCAGGGGACAGGGTTTTGGCTCTGACCACACACTACTTCTGCAGGAGATGCCAATTAAGACCTGACACACAGAACAGCTGCCTGGCCCATTTTGTACGACTTTGTCTGCCAAAGGTCTGCGCTGATGTGTCAGTGTTTGTGTAACGGGGGAGAGAACATACTGGTAAATTCAGACAGACATCTACATGTGGCTGCAGAATCATAATTACATGATCGTGACTAGAGAACTTCACAGTCCTTATCATGCTGGATCATTTGGAATGTCTTGCATACCAAGAGTTGTAAAATAGAAAGTCCTTGGCAGATTTTGTAATCCTGCTCTTTCCCTTTCTTACACATTTACTGTTGGTTGGAAATATGGAAATCTTGTTATGTCACTTGGAAAGTGCTAGTGTATCAATGTGTATGTGTGAGTGTGTGTGTGTGTGTGTGAGAGAGAGAGAGAGAGAGATAACTCACCGGTGGTGAGTCACCGCTCTGTTGCATTCCCTGTAATCACTATCTTTCATGAGGTTTCTGAGCAGGGCTATCTGGCAGGCAGGCAGCCTGGAGGACTGGCCCAATCCTGCCTGTTGGTGTCTGGGCTGGAGGACTGGCCCAATCCTGCCTGTTGGTGTCTGGGCTGGAGGACTGGCCCAATCCTGCCTGTTGGTGTCTGGGCTGGAGGACTGGCCCAATCCTGTCTGTTGGTGTCTGGGCTGGAGGACTGGCCCAATCCTGCCTGTTGGTGTCTGGGCTGAGACGTAGGGAGTGAGGGGATGGATGGAGGGAAGCTGAAAAGGACCACGTAGACTACACATTAAGGGACATGCAATCTTCCCTTCAGCCTAGTTGAAGTGGGTAGTCATATAAATGCCCCTCCCCCTCTCCTGTATGTCCTCTTCCTGGTCAGAAACTCTAATAAAGGCCTTATGAAGGGCTTAGCTAGGGGACAGTGGCAGATCTGCCGTCAAAGATAGTTCAGTTGACACTCATATATTCTGACTGACACTCAACTCCCACTTCTCAAATACTGGCAGGGAGACATAACACTCTTCGCAAACACTTGTTTATAACTTCAGTGTGTGTGTGTGTGTGGCTGTCTGTCTGTCTGTTTGATAGGGAGGAGTGGAGTTGGGTTGGGTTGGGGGAGAGGGAGAGATCCTCTGAGTGAAGAGTTTTTATTGACACAAAAGAAATTAGCCACTTCAGAGGATCAGCACAAGCACTGACAGTACGGTCTTTGAGTTTCTGTACAGTAGGCTAACCTTGGTGTGGAGGTAAGCAAAGGATAACACACATGCAATGCAAAGGCACCCCACACACACCCCCTCTCACACTGGCAGCTCTTGGCGATCAGAAACGGATGGTCAGAGGTGCAAAGTTTATAGACATTTGAATGCTGAAAGCTGTTTGTAACTATACTGTATATAGCCTGCATTTGCACTCACCTATTATTTGAACTCATAGGCAAAGTGAGACTAACTTCACCGTGTTCTCATAGTCAATGATAAAACAGTTCTACACAGTTAATTATTTAAACTATTTATCCTGCAGAGGAGTTACTGCTTACATCTTGTGACAGTGTGTCTTCGGCTGTGCTTTATGCGCCTCTTGCTATAGACCAAGTTTTTCTTGGTCAGTGGCATAATGATTTTTAGAGGGTGTAAGATAGCGATTTTTGGATCATGCGCCAGACCACACCTTATGTTGTTAATTGCCACATTTCCAAAAAAAGTGGAGCGCATGGCGAAAAATTCCTCACTTTATTGAGTGTAAGAATAAGCCTTGTGTCACGCTTTGCACCAGTTTGTGCCGGGTGCACGATAGGGCCCAAGGTCAGAGTGAAGGCTCTTATCTGGCGCAGTGTCCTTCAGAGTCTTGGGGCAGGCTGCACGGACAGACACCCTTTTATCTTTTCCTGTCTCCACATTCAGTCCTTTTCCCTCGGTAGCATACATATCCAGAGCTGGAACTTATTAATAGGAGTGAGGGGACTTATCTTACAAATTCAAATGTCTAAGGCAAAAAAAACCCCAGCAACACTTCACAACCTTTTCACGTTTCAGGGTGCAATGCACACGTATAGAAGCCAAGCAAAGAGGGGTGATTACAGTTCAGATATCAGTGAATCATATATCAATCATTAGGCATCAGAGTGTCCATCAATTTCTTCACTGATTTTTAAACATTTTTTATAGTGTAACCATCTGATGAAATACCTGTTTTCTTGCAGCTAGCCCTTAAACATGTGTTAGAGACCTGATCCATTACAACACATAAATAGCTACTGTATTAACCCCATCATAATGTAATGCTATAAAACATCACTGTCAGAGAAAATATATCACATGTGCGGTATCTATCAGAAGTATGAGGCTACCAATCATCCTTTCCCAACTGCAGACAAATAAAGCAGGAAATGGATCCAGGTGAATGATGATAGGCCAGTGTGCCCCAGCAACTTGTCCTGCTGGGTTCACAGCATATGGCATCTGGCAGGGAAACATCTAGTTATGCAGACATGTGGCAAATGTTTTTTTTTTTATTTGAATACACTGTCACTGATGAGAGACAGTGATGAGAATCAGTGGTGGGACAGATCCCCCTGTTCTACTAAATACTGTCTGACAATGAAAAAAAGAACAATGCAATGTAGCCCAGAAAATGGAGGATATATAACAGATTTTTCATGATAATAATAGCAAAAAGAAGAAAGAATCAGGAGAACCAGATAAGCAGTTTTTAGATGGGGTGGAGGGAAAGAGAGAGAGAGAGAGAGAGAGAGAGAGAGAGAGAGAGCATGAAACCAAATGAAGCCAATCTCCGTGGAAACAGACTAAGTGTTGAGATAAAAGAAGCGTCTGCTAGGCAGATCATCTGAATGGGGCTGCTGCTCTTTCTGCTGCTCCACTATAAGCACCTTCCTCTCCACGAGGAGCTCTCTACTCGCCAGCACACAACACACAATACACACATCTCAAGGTTTTCCCTGCAGCATATTGCATATTGATCAGAAGATTCTGTAAGAAATCTTCTGTTTCTTTTTGTCTCAAAGTCATACACAGCCAAGGCTCATAGTCCTACACAGCCAAGTCACAACATGATACTCACATGCTAGAACAGCAATGGAAGTCTCTTTTCCGATCTAAAATAAGCACTCATTTCTTTGGTCTATCACCAGATAGCTTGTTTTTAACAGCAGCACTTTTGTGCAACAAGACCCAGTTTCGTCTCATCTCTGTCTCAGGCGGTTGGCATAATTTTCAGAGACTACAGAACAAGACAGTGAGTCCTGCTAAGAGGACCTCTTTCAATGGCATTACATTTGAAGCACAGAAGGAGAGGAGTGGGAGGGAGGAGGCAAGTGATTCATGTCCACAGATTTGACTGTCCTATTGCATGGAATATCTCAAAGAAGGAGGATCCTACAGAGGTCATTAGAGAGCATCACAGAGGGACATACATGTAGAACAGCCTCAGAGATGTGATGAATGAAAGCAGCCCTGCTTTGAGCTCTAGACTGCCCATAATAGGGATCCCGCAACCTGCTATGTTGACAGGTGGAAATCCATCACTCTGGATGTCACTCTGTCTACTCATCTGGTAGACAGAAAGCCAATGCCAAATATGTCATTTTTAAACTGTTGATGTATTCCCTAATGTGAGTGGTTCAGTTTTGCTTGAGGCTGGTACTGTATATTATCTGCAAAGCTTTATTTTAGATTTTAGATGCAGATGATGTCACTCTTTTTATAACAGTATCCAGTATCCGTGTTGATGAGTCTCTCTGACAAAAGTTACCCAGTAGGAACTGCCTATATGCCAGGCACTTCCTGGAAGGCTTTTCAGCAGCATCAACATTTCCAATGGGCCGTGGTGTAGCAGCTATTGTTTTAGTGCACCTGTTTACACAAACCCAGTTGGGTGTTGCACCTAGTGAATGAGCATGTTAAGATGCTGAAGGATTTATGTGTGTGTCAAAGTTGAATAAAGAGTTGCCCTGTTGTAGCCTGGAAAAATCCAAATTCATTCACAAAGTGTAAAGAGTCTGGTGACTCATGATTAGGATCCGTTTCACTTGCATCGCAATGGGCACTAACTTTGAAACTAGAAAAGCATTTCCTGAAGGAAATACAGTGCATGAAAATGCAAAAATATGAGGTAAAATATCATACAGAGTAAAAACAAACTATATTGGTTGCTAGGTAGATGAGGTTTAACATAGTTGGAATGACTGAACAGTTAAATAGGTGGATAGTTTATATGGTTAAATTATTTGCTAGGTAGATGAGGTTTAATATAGTTGGAATGACTGAATAGTTAAATAGGTGGATAGTTTAAATGGTTAAAGCAACACCAAAGAGTTTTTTGTACCTTAAAATAATGTTTCCAAAATCGTTTCAGTGGTTCATCAACTCGTAACAGGGTGAACGGCACTTTCTGCATTCGCTTCGCGGCCCTCTATCGGCTATTACCGCACTATGTAAGTTTGCTGCATCGGGTAGCGGATCTGTAGTTCGATGGAATGAGACATGAGAAACTACAAATTTCACTTGCATCTGATGTCGCAATACATCGTACTTTCATAAAATCATGCAACTTATTCTACCTTGTCTGTGGACATTGTTATTTGCAAAGCCGGTGCTGGATAAACAAATAGTGCGTGCGACAGATGAAAAGTTCTTTGGTGTTGCTTTAAATTATTTAGGTAGATAGTTGACGATAACTGACAGTTGGAATGGCTCTAATGTTTGCTAGCAGTTATGTTAACTATGTTAACAAAGATAATAATGCTAACCAAGTTACTTAGTTAATTTAGCTAATGTTTTCTAGCAGTTTTTAAAAAAAAATGCTAATAATGTTAATGCTGTTAACTACTTTAACAATGCTAACTATGTGACTTAGCTAACTTAGCTAATTATTTATAGCAGTTGTGCTAAAATACTAAGAATGATAACATGCTAACCATGTGACTTAGCTGACTTAGCTATTTATATTTAGCAGTTGTGCTAACAATGTTAACTATGTTAACCATGTGACTTAGCTAACCTAGCTTATAATTTTTAGTAGTTATGCTAATTAGCATGTTAACAATGTTAACTATGCTAACCATGTGACTTAGCTAACCTAGCTAATCATTTTTAGTAGTTATGCTAACTATGCTAACTAGCATGCTAACAATGTTAACATGCTAACTATGCTAACCATGTGACTTAGCTAACCTAGCTAATAATTTTTAGTAGTTATGCTAACTATGCTAACTAGCATGTTAACTATGCTAACCATGTGACTTAGCTAACCTAGCTAATCATTTTTAGCAGTTTTCTTAAAAATGCTAATAATGTTAGCAATGTTAACATGCTAACTATGCTAACTAGCTACAGTGGGTAGGAGTCATAGTTGATGACAAGTGTTGACATAGTTAATGACAAGTTAAAAGTTTTTAATAGACAGCTAGTTTAATAGATAGTTTAATAATAGTTTAAAAGTAGACTGTTTAAAAGTTGAATGTATATAGTTTAAAAGTTTAAAAGTTGAATGTAGATAGTTTAAAAGTTGTTGATAGACAGCTAGTTTAATAGATAGATAGTTTAATGATAGTTTAAAAGTAGACCGTTTAAAAGTTCAATGTAAAAAGTTCAGTAGTTTAATGGGTTACATTGTTTAACAGTGGATTATTGTAGTGAGGACTTTTATTTTGAAACCGTTTTGGGCAGAGGAAACAGTTGAAAAGGATGTGTAGTCTTAATTGACCCAGATTGTATGCTTAAAGCCTGAGGCTGCAGGTGGCCTGAACACCTGCCATAGGATTCTAATTGCTTAATGGCCGTATTATGATGTCATAATCGGCAATGTTAAGTCTATGGGGATTTTTAAAACGTTTTTCTTTAATAGTTTAAAAAGTATAAAAGTTTTAAAGTTGAAAAGACATAGCAGCTTGGTCCGTTTGAATACCTACGTTACAAAGTTTGAATGAAGTTTCTAACTGTTCAAGAACTTCAAGCGTACGGAAAAAGTGGTAAATCATTTTTAGTAGTTATGCTAACTATGCTAACTAGCTAACTATGCTAACCATGTGACTTAGCTAACCTAGCTAATCATTTTAGCAGTTATGCTAACTAACATGCTAACGATGCTAACTATGCTAACCATGTTACTTAGCTAACTTAGCTAATCATTTTTAGCAGTTTTGCTAAAAATGTTAACAATGCTAGCAATGCTAACTATGCTAACCATGCTAACTAGCTACAGTGGGTAGGAGTCATAGTTGATGACAAGTAACAGTTACAATGGCTGAACAGTTAAAAAGTTCGGTTCAGTAGTTTAAAGGGTTAAATTGTTTAATAGTGAAATATTGTAGTGAGGACTTTTATTTTAAAACAGTTTTTGGCAGAGGAAGCAGTTGAACAGGATGTGTAGTCTTAATAGGGCCAGTTTTTATGCTTAAAGCCTGAGTGGTAAGCGGAATAATAATAATAATAATAATAATAAGTTGCCTAGGAAGAACAGTACAGTGCATTTTCATGCACTGTAATAAGAAGTTGCCTAGGAAGAACAGTACAGTGAATTTTCATGCACTGTAAAAAGTTGTTGTTGCCTAGGAAGAACAGTACAGTGCATTTTCATGCACTGTAATAATAAGAAGTTGTTGTTGCCTAGGAAGAACAGTACAGTGCATTTTCATGCACTGTAATTATTGGTCCAACCTTACCAATCACATTGATCAGAGATTCCTGTTACTTCCTACTTCGGCTAAACTTTACAAGATGACAATAAACAACATCAACAGTCAGGAAACAATGTATGTGGGTCTACCTTTGCTGTAAATACATTTCTGTATTTTTCAACAGTATTTGTTGATGTTTGCAAGTGTTGCTGCTTCTGTTTATCACAATAAGTTTAGGTTTCGTCTTCCCCTCTCGTCGCTGATTGGCCTGACATTTTTCTTGTCTGGGGGAAACGTTAATGAACTATGGTGTTCCAGACTAGATCTCCCTGAAAGAAGATGTAGGTGGGCAGGGTAGCCCTGTTGGGCATAAACAATATATTTAGGGCCAGATGTACTAACGCTTTTGCGCCCACTTCAGGCGTATTTGTTTTACAATGTGCGTGTAAAATCATTGCGAGGTATGTACAAACACGCCGCAATGATGTAAAAGTGCAAACTGCCTGTCGCGGGAGCTGAAAGTGGCAGATTGCATTTGTTATGTCATGCATATGCATTCATGGGAGGATCCAGGGGAAGTGGGAGTTTAGCTAAAAAGACAGGAGGGGAAGAGTAAAGAGCGCCTAATTATGTATTCCGCGGTATGTACAAAGACTGCTCTTGAAAGCGCACGTCTATTCTGCGCCTAAATACTTCCGCCTTGTAAAAGCAGGTGTTAATCCAAATTGCAGTTCAATGCGTCAATAAGAGAACATTTTTAGAGCACCCGTTTTTGTGGTGAAAGTATTTGTTCTACCAAAAGCAACCTCAACTTTCGTTGGTCTTTCGAATGTCTTTTACTTTCACGTCATTCACTTAAACTTTCCTACTTGCTAGATTTTACCAATCTTCCATAGCCTACATGCACAAGTAGTTTGAGTAGAACTAGCCTACTGATCTTTATTATCTCCCTGCTTGTTTACATCTTATCATGTATTGTATTATTTCATGATCGCTAAATGTTTGTTTCTTTTTAATGCTGTCATCAGTTCATTTCATTCAACTGCGCTTGTATGCAGGCTGCCATTCAGTTGTGGACATTCGTAAATTGTGTTTATGGGCGGAAAAAGGCAAAGAAAGGCGCAGTTTACACTAAGGATTGAACGATTGAGAAATATGACGGAAACTTGGGTCTGTCAGCGTTCGCAATCTGCGGTGTGTCCATGACACTGATAACGCTACTGTTCGCAAATGTACATACATCTGGCCCAAATTGCAGTTCAATGCGTCAATAAGAGAACCTTTCAAAGACAACAGAATCGCTATTTAGAGCACCAGTTTTGTAAGTATTTGTACTATCAAAAGCAACCTTAACTTTCGTTGGCCTTTTGAATTACTTTCACTTTCACATCATTCTCTTTCCTACTTGCTAGATTTGACCAATTTTCCATAGCCTACATGCACAAGTACTTTGAGCAAAACTACTGATCTTCATTATCTCCCTGCTTGTTGACATCATATCATGTAT